>NC_087392.1:1306537-1668074 GCF_963675165.1 Halichondria panicea | reverse complement strand
GAATGTATGAAGATGAGAGAAAAAATAACCTCGCTAATAAGGTAGCTATATACAATACATGTGTAAGACACTACTTGTGTCATTTCTGTTAAGGTCTTGTCACAGATAAAAACGGTCAGCTGGGTTATTTCTCCTCAGGGCATTCTGGAACTGGTGATGGATACTCTGAAGAAGGAGCAGCAGGAGGCCCAGGAGAGACTGAGAGTGCTTTATGAGGAGAGGGACGGGCTCACTGCCAGCTACAAGGACAAAAAGAAACACGTAGATGAGCTCAAAGAACAGCTGCAGCAGAAAATCAACGACTACTCTAAACTCTCAGAAAGTGGTATGTTTAATTATGTTCTTTACACATGTATGTATGTATGAATTAAGCTGGTTATATGACTTCAGGAGAGCTGAACGATTCTGTGCAGCAGACTCAGCTGGCTGATATCCACTCACTCAAAGACCAGCTCAAAGCTGAGAACGATTCACTCAAGTCCGTCAAACAGACGCTCAAGGATCTCCAGGAGAAGATAAAGTCCGAGAAAGAAGACACCCGAGTCCAGTCCTCACTGTTACGAAGCAACATTGAGCTGAGGGAGATGATACAGGCTGATGAGAGGAGAAAGATAGAGGGGGAAAATGCAGCCATACTTCGAGACAATCTGGAGACACTCAAGCTCGAGATAGAACAAGAGAAGGCTGAGCTCAAGGTGATTTACAACAGTGTATTAATTTATTTTATTTGTGTGCACATTATAATAGACGTGCATTTAGGCGCTTTGTAAGCCTATACTTTGACTTAAAACACTATTTTCTACAGTTAAAGGTGTCTCAAGGAGCTAACTATAAACTGGAAGAGTCTGTCACAATGGAGACTGAATTGATAGAACTGCGTGCTCAGAAGCATATGACTGCCCTGCAGGTGCCACCTATACACATGTAGAATTGTAGTGGTCTGTATGAAGTTTCTCATTGTCTACTGTACAGGTTGAGACCCTGGAGCAGGAGAAGAGGCAGCTGTCAATCGACCTGGAGGAAGCGTACAGGAGACACAAGGAGGACATGGAAATGCAACAGATGCACCACTTTCAGGTTTGTTCCATAGTAATGCTGTGTATTTGTGCCGCTATTTCCCTATACATAAGCTATATGGAGCGTGACCGTTTTTATACTGAAATAATGATAATTCAACGTCCATGCCCTTGCAGGTGTTCAGGGCTTATAGGGAGTGCTTTGATGAGCAGAAGATTGTCATAGAGCAGCGATTTCGCCAGCTGTTGGAAGAAGCCATCCAGGATGCTGTTTACCTCTCCATGGAGAACTCACAACTCAAGGCTTCCTCACAGAACATAAGGCAAGGTAGGTACATGAAAGGGGGTTAGTTACTATGACGAATATTTACATGTATGTTTTAATTTACCCTCCCCCCCCCCTACCAGAAATGTCACTGTATAAAGACACAGTTACAAGAGCTGGTCTGACCACACCCAAGACTCAATACAACTGAAAATGACCTGCCAAGTATATATCAATACTCACGATCATGCGCTTTGAAAAAAAATCACAATTCCATTCATTACACATTCAATTGAGTGTGTCACAGTTGCTATTAATAATAATACACTGTACATAATTATACAGACTGATTTGGTACAAACAACATCGTGCTCAACATACTCTACAAAATGAAACTAGTGAACAAGCACACGAACTTGTCAAAATTAATAGTAGTTCCGACATTTCACAGTTGACACAGAACACACACTAGAGAATTTCTAGGTAATTTGCTGGTACAAGTCCTTGCCTGCCGCTTGCTAGACTGGCCTGCATCCAATCCGGCTCCTCAGACTGAGTCACTGAGGGAGGGAGGGTGAGAGACAAAGAGGGATGAATATAACATCTGTATATACCACATGTACATGTACCTTGCTACTTTAATTGTTAAGTATTATGGGTAAGGAAAGCAAAGAAAATGGAGGCTCACCATTGTATAACACTTCGTCCTTCTTGAAAGACAGTTCCAATTCATCCTCTGCTTGACAGTCATACAGAGCCTTCGCACTCCGCCTGCAGATACACACAGTACCAAGTCAAACTAGTACTGCTTCAAAAGCACAGATTTAATGAGAGCATCGAGTTAGACTTTACTACTAAAACACTAAATGACTCTATGACTTAGCTAGTGGGGAAGAAAGGGTGTGGGATAGCTAGCTCTGAATTGTACCAGGAACTACATGTACAAATACAGACATCTACATGTGTACTTACGCCCTCTTGTGAGCTCTGATGGGGGCCCTTGGTGGTGGTGAGTCTTCAGGGGGCTTGGTAGGGGGCTCTATTCGAGAGTGTCTTTTCGCACCTACCATGGGCTTGTGGTTTGGCTCTGGCGCTTGAGAGGCGCTCGTGTGTGATCGCCTCTTGGTTTCTGTAAGCGATAGAAGTGAGGCAATAATGGCATACGTGTAAACTGTACAGTTGCAAACTTGCAGTACAATACCTCAGTATGATGCACAGTACAAGAGACGAGCGAATGTGTGTACAACTTGTATGTGTACTTAGTACTATATGGCATACCTGGTATTAGTGGTTTGTTCTTGGGTACAGGGGGCGGTACGCCCATGCCTCCAGGGGGAATAGGTGGTGGTCGACGCTTGTCACCTTCAAGCATTTTGAGTGGTACCTCGTATGGCTCAGGACTGGGGGACCGTCCCTTTGATCCGGCACTGGCTGAGCTCGGGGTACGAGAGACAGGGGTGGGAGGAGGAAGTGGTTTAGTGATCCCACCCACTGATGATCTGCTCCCTCTATGGATGTGCATGTAAGCGAGAGAGAGAGAGATTATATCAAATCTTGGAGCAATTTAAATTTAAACAAAGTCCCTATGATGCATGTACAGTACAGTTGCCTAAGACCCCCACAGTACACACCTGCTGGACGGGTTGCTAGGGGTGGAGATTATTTGTGAGGGGATCCGATAGCCACAAGAGTCCTCAAACTCCCGAGGCTTCCTGGACGAGGGGGCTGCAGGGATAGGGGGAGGGGGGACATCAGGGGCGGACCCTGCACCACTACCAGAGTCACCGCTGAAGATCTGTGGAGGAATAGAACAGGAAGAGTCACTTAAATGCACACACAAACAGTACATGTACATGTACTAATCAGCTGAGCACTGTCTCTAAGCAAAATGCTATTATAGGGACAACAGTACAGGGAGGCAGTTTCAGTTCAGTAACAGTGGCTCAGTAAGGAATTGTATATGTCACTGCCATACACACAGTTGTGCAAGGCTCCTATCACGTGGAACACCATCATTGCCACACACACTGTATGATTGATTCCTACAAATTTTTCTGCCTTCATCATGAGACAGTACGATTTCGACTCACTTCCTCCACATTATCCACCATGACCTCAACGATGATGTTCTGGTATTTGATGTCCACAATGGTTGCCACGGACTCTCGCTCCGGCCGCATGAGGGTGGGACCAAAACACACCCCAATGTTGCTCGCCTTCATCAGGTTGACGTCAGACGCGGCAGCAACTCTGTAGAGTGGAGTGGTGGTAAGTGAGATACACAATCAACCAGAACATTTACACAGTACACACGTGTATATGCTACATACGTGTACTAATCAGCCTGGTCATGACTCAAGGCAATGTACAGTAGATAGTGGCTCAGTAAAGGAATTGTATATGTCACTGCCATACACACAGTTGTGCAAGGCTCCTATCACGTGGAACACCATCATTGCCATATGTACGTATATTAAGTACACACATAATATTATTATGTATCGTATCTGATCAGATCTACAATCATGTCTAGCAAAACAGTTGCTATACGAACATGTACATGTGTACATGTACATGTGTACATGTGTACATTATTAGAGTTGAAATTGAATGTGTTGCCATACCGATGAAGGTGCCACATGATGATAGCTGTTAGTTCCTTGTGAAGGGGTGGCAGTTGGTCAATTAGCTCTCGAATGGCACACACCCTCTTCTCATGGTTCGGTATCTCTGGAGGGAATGGGCGGGCGTAATGGAACACACAGTGAAGTACATGTACATATTAGGGGAGAGGGGGCAGATGCTTAAATCCCAAGTTTTACGGGGGCAATGTTTGAATTTAAAAGCAAAAGCCCATCTAATTTCTCCCTGAAATAAACCCTGCACATATATGCACATTATTAAGGAAACTTGAGCCACGCGTGTGACTAATGTAAACACCTGATTCAGGAGTTGAAAACAGAGGCTACAAAATAAGTGATAGTTATACTGACTTGATCAACACCGAGATGGAACATCATACTGACAATCTTGTACATTCTTAGTAAGTCAGGAGTGTATAAGCAACGATATAATCATCACATGACTTGCCATATGAGCACACACAGTACTTGCTAATTAACTCACTTGCAGCATCGATGAACTGATGATGCATGACGAAGGTGAAGAGAGGCTCTCCCAGCTGTTTGTTCAGGTACATCTTGACAGCACTAGCCAGTGTCTTAGTGTCCCACTCAAACTCATCAGACATGTTCATGGAGTGTGTCTTGCCCTTCTCTATACACTCCTTGACCAGCTTGGTTGCCTTGGAGAGCACACCTGGCTTACGATACAGACCCTCCTCATCTAGACCTGAATAGGAAGGGTGGGGTGAAAAACAGTGTAAGAAAATGCTACAAGGTCAAGAAACTGCCATAGTGCTATGGATTTTTGAAACTGAAACTCATTTACAAAGTACTCATTAGACTACCATTGTACACACACAACACATGCTGTACAAACATGATGCAAAACAGGAAGTTTCATTTTGGTGTGAGAGACTCACCTCTTGACTCTATTAAGTCGAGACACTTCTGAACAAATGCTATCCCATTTTCGTTAACACCGCCTACTGCAGACACAAGAACATACAGTGATAAAGCTGTGTGAATCTAATACCGGTGTACACAGTAAATGGCACACTCTCGCAAGAGGCACTAGTAGCTAGTCAGACTGAGCACAGTAAATGGCACACTCTCGCAAGAGGCACTAGTAGCTAGTCAGACTGAGCACAGTAAATGGCACACTCTCGCATGAGGCACTAGTAGCTAGTCAGACTGAGCACAGTAAATGGCACACTCTCGCATGAGGCACTAGTAGCTAGTCAGACTGAGCACAGTAAATGGCACACTCTCGCATGAGGCACTAGTAGCTAGTCAGACTGAGCACAGTAAATGGCACACTCTCGCAAGAGGCACTAGTAGCTAGTCAGACTGAGCACAGTAAATGGCACACTCTCGCATGAGGCACTAGTAGCTAGTCAGACTGAGCACAGTAAATGGCACACTCTCGCATGAGGCACTAGTAGCTAGTCAGACTGAGCACAGTAAATGGCACACTCTCGCAAGAGGCACTAGTAGCTAGTCAGACTGAGCACAGTAAATGGCACACTCTCGCTAGTAGCTAGTCAGACTGAGCACTCACTCTCCAGGACTTTAAGTGAGCTGTAGACCGGCTCCTTGCCCTCCATGCTCTCCAACCATCCCTTCCTGTTATCACGAGACGTTCCTTGGACTATGTACTTGTGACTGTGTGTGAGGGGGAGAGGATTAGGGGTGTGGTTAGATACAGCGTGCACACATTTAGAATAGTACACAAAGGCTGACATACCTGCCATGGAGGGACTGTAGTTCCAGATCAAAACAGAACTGTCTGTCCACATCCTCAGACTTTGAGCGAACACAGTCTCTAACCTCCATAAAGTCTTGAGAGGGTAACTGAGAGGAGAGAACACACACTCACAGCCACACAAGACAGACGCACTGTCTACTGCAGAGGTGTACAGCAAGCATACGTACTGACTATATATATACTTTGAGGGCTCAGTCGTGAGTTGAGGGTCACGGCCCGACTGATCAGGCTCCCATCACGTGGAACACCATCACTGCCCACAGATAAACTGCATGTTAGCTTACGTTTCCCTGATGGCCAATGGGTAGGAACCGGACTTGACGAATCTTCTTGCCACCAATATCTTTCTTCCTGAACTGACAGAAGTATCTGTGCCACTGGGTCCCGATTGTCACTACATAAAGAAGAGGGTCCTACATGTATGACATTTGTGGATGAGTTTGTATAATGGTTCACCTTTCTTTGTGTTATCTTGCACGAAGAGGTTTCCTTGTCGTAGGAAGTCAGGATGGTGGACTAGCCCCGCCTCCCCTTCCTGGAATGAGGGGGAGGATACAATCACATGACACATACATACACACAGCAGAATCAACAAACTCTATTTACACAATATAACAGCCTACACATGTACAATTAAGTAAAGGTGTCACCTCAATGACTTGTGCTTTGAGCTGGTAGGCCTTCTCTAGCTCGTTTAAGTGTGTGTCTCTCAGCTGTGTGGATTGTGGTATAACAGTGATGTCGTTACAATAGCCAGGCTAGTTGAATAGCTAGGATTGATACATGTATAATGTCATCAATACTTACAATTTGAACTTTGAACTGTACTGCCTGTAGCTCTGGTTTGATAGAGCCGGCACTGTCGTAGGCTTGATGTAGGAAGGTGGACACATCACTGATATAGCCAATGATCTGCACACGAAATAAAAACTGTGTACATGCATACATACAATTACTTGCGATTACACAGCGAATACTGAATCAACAGGTGTGCCAATGTACACACAGCCATATCACATAACACCCACGACACATGCACATGTACACACAGTATAATGTGAACTTAACATACACTGACTGTATTGCATTACACAATACTACTCAGTGTTTTCTCACAAGGCCCAAACAATTTCCCTCATGCCCCTTACCGGCTCTATGAGCTCATACTGCTTCTGAGCATGAACGTCTTGTAGCTTGCACACATAGTCAAAGGCTGACTGTCGGTACCCAGCGTGCTCTCTCTCCAGAGTGGAGTCTGCCTCAGAGATGTCCTTCTTCTTTGTGGACATACTCAGGTGCTTCTGTAGGGCCTCGTAATAGTTATGGGAGGAGCGGTCAAAACGTCTCTTTTCATCCTGTGAGGTGTGTGTGTGTCGTTACATGAACAAGCACTCAATCTATTGTATGGTACATGAAAGTGAAATGTAGCTATTGTAGTCTAATGAGACATTAGGTTGGTGTACATGTAAGATTGAACTTAGGTAATGTAATCTATACCTGGAAAAAACATTGTTTTACATACACGTATAGGTTATGACAACAACAGTGAGCTCTCACACACACAGTACAGACTTGCCTTTGCTTTCTGAATCTGCTCCTTTCTGAATCTCTCCAGAGTCTGCAACAGTCTCACTGAGATGGTACTCAACTGGGAGGAAGAAAATTAATTAAGACAAACAGTCAATGTAAAGTGGATACAGGTGTATATAATTATAATGTAATGGTGGATACAGGTAGACGCTCTTGCTTAGCTCGCAGGATAGCTCACCATGTTGTGTCGACAGTCCTCAATGGTAAACAGCAGCCTGGCAAAGGTCTGGAGGGAGTTGGCTGCAAGAAGGATGTATAGTACGCGTGTAAGGCTAGAGAAAGGTATCATGATTATCACTAATCAGTTCCTACCTATTCCTACTCACTGAGTACACACACACACACACTATCAGATTCCTAAGTCAGGTAGCATATACGGAAACTGAAAACACTTGTCACAATGGTAGTGCCACTAGACCCAGCCATTGCTTACTTATACATTAGGGGATATTCGTATGGAGTTATATAAAACACTGTGATTATAAAGCAGACTATGTGTGGAGATTGAGTGAAGTCCACACTATAGTAATGTCAACACACTCTGCTCTGCAAACTGACATGAATGGGAGACATAATCAGAGAGTACGCCTTATATGGAGGAAATACATTATAACACTCACAAACATTAACGTAACGCTGACAATGCGATCAGTGCAATGGAATAAACTTACTTATCATTCTCTCATCTTCTGTTTGTTCTCCAATTGTCTGAAACTTGAAATTGCCCAAGACTTGTGCAAACGATGATTGCACCTTTGAGAACTCTGAATACGTGTGCGCACAATTAATTACAAGTGCATTTTAATCAATCTGAACGGCTGGCTATCGGAAATAGCAATAATTAAGCTTTGTATTTGTGTGAGCAGTATGTTATACAATAGACACACATACCCTCTGTAGCTTGAATCATATGCTTGCACTCTCGGACCAAGGCTTTGACATGGTGAGCATTCTCATCGAGCTCCTTCTCATACAAACCGATGATCTCCCTAAAGTTTGGAGAGTCCAGGAAGCAGTCTATGTACTCCAGTGGCGGGAGGCCCATGCTTGCACTGTAATGCACCAACTAGAATGATATCTTCCGCTCAAGTTATAGAACAATCCTCGGGCCCGCGGGTCTCTTTCAGCTTTGCAGTGTTGGCTAAGCATGTAATGTCATGTGATGTTCATTTACAGCTCACGTGTGTGGGCTTGCCCTTGTGTAAACTTTACATGAAGTTTACAGAAAGGGAAATTCCCACTTTCCTGCTGTGCCTGCATCTATACAACAAGGCAGAAAGAGATCGCTTGATCAACATGTACTACTGCTTACACTACATTTGGACACTCTCTGTTTAAGCTGAAGAAGTTAGATACTCTGTAAGTCAGTATTGATACCACTGCCACATTCTCATGACTCAAATTGATGCCATGAGCTGATATTTTAATAGGGTGTACCCTCCTAGTACCCTCCCTCCCCTATTGATTAAATAGCTGCATGAAATTGACAGAACACATTTGCTCTAGGCTTACGACAGGTGTCTACCATGACGATGCTACAATCGTTTCCAAAACATGATGGGAAATGGATGGATTACAACATCCAGGTAATCACTATCTCAACATTCACTTTCAGTATCACTATAATTAAAGTGCAAGAAATCATTTCCTTGTATTGAACGTAGGTGATAGTGTTCCCTCAAATCATTGCTAGATTGTTTTGGCCTTACATGTGACTTAAACTATTTGGGGGTAATGTATTTTACGTCACTACATGTATTAATGCATGTACGTATATCAACATCGTATGTTTCGCGCATGCAATCTTTGTGCCTGTATGTCCGGCATCGCACTGCAGACATATTGTACCGCACCATCTGTATGAGTTTCACATTACGTGCAGGATGTTTTCACTGAGGACGGTCTGGGTTGTCTCTGGGGGGAGCTGGTGCAGGATGGGGAAATGGCGACAGCTGGTCTCAGTAACAAGGACAAGAGGGAGGAGGGTCGCCACTCCGTCACTGCTCGGAGGTCACAGTTCAACCACTTCCTGCAGGAGTGGACCTGGGGACAGGTACGGGAAAATTACATACACTCGTGAACGCGAGGCTGGCACTTTTAGATTAGTTGCGGCTACCATTGTATAATTATTGTGTCTACAGGAGCCGACAGCTGATCATCTGACTGAAGCCATACAAGCTCTAGCCACTGAGCAACAAGGCATATCCCAGAAAGCGGCCAAGACAACGCCCTCTCTGAGCCGGCTCCACCATAGGCTGGTTGTCATGGAGCGTTACATTCTAGCGCTCTCTCGAAAGGGGGCTGTCCCTTGCGAGCCGAGTGAGGTTGTTGAAGCTGGCGAGGGTGTGGAGGAAGAAAAGGAAGAGATAGATGGCAGTGAGAAAGAGGAAGGAATGAAACCACTTGAAATCAAAAAGGAGCCTGTGATTGAGAAAAAAACGAACATGATGTGAGTATAGAGAGGTTGTTTCCTGTGTTTCATATGAAATCTCACTACCTTTTCTCATGTATCTATACTGTGCTATGATTTGTACTGACTTGTATAATAAACATT
Organism: Halichondria panicea; assembly: GCF_963675165.1. NCBI lineage: Eukaryota > Metazoa > Porifera > Demospongiae > Suberitida > Halichondriidae > Halichondria > Halichondria panicea. Next base: position 1,658,260 of record NC_087392.1, on the reverse strand, counting down.
AAATTTCTTGGAAATCAGTATTCATGCTCACTGTGGTAACTCAATTGTTGTTCACTTCCCCCTACATTGCTAACTAGTGTGAAGACCCATTCTGCCAGTGAACTAGCCACTGCTGGACTAGCCAAAGTCGGTGCCAGAACTGCCCTCTCTTTTGCATTTGCATTTCTCAAACGAGCCTGGCGGTCGGGCGAGGACAGTGACCTTTGCACCGATGTGTTGCAAGAGGCCTCGGAGATCCTGCAAGAGTTACCGGTAGCGTTGATGTTTGATAGCAACTCTATATCGCGGGTTTGGCTTGACGTTGTAGAGAGGACGATGAAGTTTCTGTCTGGAGTGTGCATTGGGTGAGTGAGAGTATGCTTTATAGTAAATACTATAGACACCAGCAAAGTATCCCATTTCTACTCTGACTGTAATTAGTCATGGCAGGTTACCTACTGTAACGAAGTATTTTGCTTAGACTACAGACTCTCTCCTCCCTGTACACAAAACACCCACCCACACACACACACACACACACACACACACGCGCGCGCGCGAATACAGACTCAAGGCAGAAGAAGAGAAGGGAATCCCCCTTGAAGACAGACAAGCTGCCCTTAGTCTCCTACTAGAGCTGTCCCTCCAACGTGGCACACTCAGTCACATCTTAGACAGTGTCCTCTTACTACTACGCCTTTCAGGTGTCCCCGACAATGCACGAAACATTAACACAGCTGGAGAGGTCAAGGAAAAACATCCATCAGATTCCGGGTCAACTAGACGACCTATCGAAACCAGCTATCCACTACTACCGTTCTTGAGAAGGCTTGATCAAGTGCCCACCCCCCTACGTCCTGTGAGTGCCGAGGAGGGTACGAGTGAGGCACAAGCTCTGAGTCCAACCAAACGATATTTGGAGTTTCTGACCCTCCCAAATGATGACTCAACAAAGGTGGACCTACAGCAGGTGGCCACGGTAACACTGTCCCACTTGGACAGGATTGCAGAGCCCTACTACAGCATAGATATGGTGAGTCATACCTGCTTGCAATGATGGATACAAGTTTACAGAAGACTGGAAGCATCATTATTGGTTACGATGTCATATACCTGTCATAATTGTATGTCACTTAATTGTGAATGATCATTCAATTCAATACAAGGTACATTGTATCATGAGGTTACTACATGTACAACTTAATAAACGTCTACCCTATACAGTCATGCATCTCTGATTTTGTATTCGTAGTTTGAGTAAAATTTTTCACATGTATAGAGCCCTGAGACCTCCTCTGAGGCACGTCCAGTGAAGGTATTCCGTTGGGGCCAGGGGGTGGTCAAACAGGGTGGAGTATTGCCATCTAAGACTCTAGTGGAGCTGGGAGTGAGGGAGATAGCCTGTGGTAGCAAGACCACCTTTGCACTCTCTCAGGCTAACATTGTGTTCAGCCTGGAACTGAATGGCGAGGGTGACTACACTCCCACGGTGAGTGTGGGAGTCAGTCGCATTCTTGAATGAACGGCTTTAATTGCTCGTGTCTGTGCACGTTCAACTCATGTACATGTCGTATGCATTCTTACATAAGATCTTGTGTCAGCTAGAGTTACTGTATGTATGGCCTACAATCTACATGTATAGCTCAAAGCGTGTGCATTAATTATTATCATGCATGTGTGTGTGTGCACGTACATAGTGATGTTACTGTTAGGTTTCTATTGACTGGATCCAATCTTCTTCCCTCCAGGTTGTGCCATTTCCTGGTGATGCTGAGATTGTACAGCTGGTGATTCATCCCAGTGGACGTCACTGTCTAGCCCTCTCAGTGTCAGGGGAGGTCTACTCCTGGGGGGAGGGTGAGAACGGGCAGCTGGGACTGGGGGATGCAGTCAAGTGAGTCAGATTGGCTGTAGATAACAGATGAACTGAGCTTTGTTATGCTGTCAACCTATCAAATTCAATACGGACATTGATCCCACTGAATATAAAGAGATACTCGTGGTTATTATGCAGTAGCTATGAATACAGTAAATGTACAATGTACAGTGTATGTCTCCTAAGAGTGGCTTGAATTCATAAACATGTTTTGTTGCGTGTGCGTACATGTACTTGTCATGAAAGTGTGAGAGATTTAAAATGTCGTGCTGCAGTACATACTTGAACTACATGATTGTACTGCACGTATCGTGCATTTTCATGTAGGAGTGCTAAGAGCCCTGTCCTGGTGGAGAGTCTGAGTGGGAAGGGTGTGGTCAGGGTGGCGACCGGAGGCAGCCACAGTGCAGCTGTCACCACGAGCGGTCAGCTGTTCACCTGGGGCAAGGGAAGCTACGGCAGGCTGGGTCACGGTGAGTGTGTGTATAGCCCATGTACACGAACACACGTTTATGTTCAGTACATACACACATGCATGTATGGTAGGGAGCACTGATGACAAGACTGTGCCCACTGAGGTGAAGGGGTTCAATGGACGGAAGGTGGTGGATGCAGCCTGCAGCAGTGGGGACGGACACACGGTTGCCGTGGACAACAAGGGTAAGGGAGTATTATGGTGAGGCTTACATGACTGTAGTAGCTAAAACTGCGAATTCTTTGTGGCTTATTTTCAGTGTATATACAGTGACATATATGTTGTCTTTGCCAAACCCAAGCTGATAATTGTCTGCTATTGGATGTGTTTTTCTTAAGGTATGCCATTAACTGAGGTCACCTTGTGCAGGTGGTGTGTGGAGTTGGGGGGATGGTGACTATGGGAAACTGGGTAGAGGAGGTAGCGACGGTTGCAAGAGCCCCATCCTAATCAAGCAGTTGAAGACTCCTATAGTTAGGGTCTTCTGTGGCAGTCAGTTCACAGTGGCCCTCACTGCCGATGGCAAGCTGTACACATGGTGAGCCCCGTGTGTGTGTGTGTGGAGGGAGTGTAGTGTGTGTAGGAGGGGAGTGCATGTCTAACTGTTAGGAGCCCACTTTATAGATTTATGGGCACCTGTCTTTCATATTCACAGCATTCTTTTCAGGGTTGATAGATCTTTGATACAAAGATGTTACCCATACATGTATCTCTTTCCCTACAGGGGGTCGGGTGAGTCAGGTCACCTGGGCCATGGAGATGACAACCATGTGAGAACTCCCAAACTAGTCTCTGCCCTTTCCAAGGAGATGGTGATACATGTTGCTGTGGGAAACGAGCACACCCTAGCACTCACTGAGACTGGGGAACTGTATGGATGGGGGAGGAACACAGGTGGGGAGGTGGTCTCCAGCAGAGAGCCAGTGGCCACACCCACTGTCATTGAGGGCGTGTCCAGTATCACTTATGTCAGCTGTGGACCTAGCGAGGTGAGTATGTGTGTGTGCGTGCGTGGATAATTTAATTGTATAGTAACATTCCTGATACAAATGTATAGGCTAGAAAAATCTTTTACAGTAATAGTAGATGTGTTCGTATTTCTGCAATTTTATTACCATTTGTATTTTTTCCCAGAGCTTCATCTGCTGTAAGAATAAGAGGGTGGCTCTTGGAACCAAACTGCCCTTCTGTCTTGACGTCTCTCTGGCTACATTCGAGAAGATCGACCTGCTCCTACGTGAAGTCTGTGAGTTCCTTGGCGAGAGAGGCGGGGCCTACCCCACCCCCCTCAATCAAGACCACGAGTGTATGGCCGTGGCCATCCTAAATCTCCTGCGACTTCAACTGTACGCTGCCATCAGTGACGGTACGCCAGCGGAGGAGATTGGACTCACCCCCGGCTCCCCCCTCTTGAGCTCTCTCAAGCAGTGTGTGGTGGAGCTGGCTAGAAATGGTCGAGTGTTTGAGTCTGTACAGAGTGCGGCACAGGAGGTGCTCAAGACAGGGTGGGATCTTCTCCTCCCCACTGTGTCCGAGAGGGCCGCCATGCTCTCCAGCTTGCTACCCAGCGGAGAAGGTGAGAGCAACCCAGCCAGTACCATCATTATGCTACATTGTATTGTACTCAATGTAGTGTACAGTGTACATATAATTTATGTATATGCATGCAATACATGTAGGTAGCATACTAATGCATTGATTGTACATGTGCAGCAATTTTAACACTGTGAACTTGTTGTTTCCACAGCCTTTGTACTGGGTGAGGAGTTGCCTGATGGCAGTCAGTTCATGACCAGTCTCCTAGTGGGCAGTCTAGTGGTGGGGCAGGGACTAGAGAAAGCTCTATTGACGGCCATTGCTCACGAGGTAGACGACCCGGCAGCCATCTTGAAACCAGTCCTGGAAAGCCCAGTACCTCTCCTACAGCTAGTCCAGCAGCTACTGAGCAACTCCACAAGCCAACAGACAGCCTGTCTCAAAAAGGTAAGGTTGCATTGTATGCTGTGAGAAAACAAATGACATCAATTTTCTTTTCTTGTACACGTAACAGTGTACATACATTGTAGTGTACTCATGTACAATGTACATTCTATGACTACAACTTGAATAGTACTGTCCTTGTACAGCTGTACAAATTTTAACACAGCTGATTAAGGCATTAGTAACTGTATACAAGAAATGACCCCCCCCTCCCCCCTCCTCCTTCCAGGTTGAAGCCATTGACTCGTGTGATGGCACAGTGGAGTCTCCTATGGACTGCTCCTCCATGGAACTATTGCAGCTGTTTCAGAGGCTCATTGTCAGCATTATCTACTCCCACACTCTGCCATTCAAGGAGGAAGGTGGGTGCAGTTTAAGGTTGCTCAACAATGGATGGTAGAGCTCTAGCTCTATGTTTAAACTATTATTGTACTTGACGTGTCTATCATTACCCATATACACGGTAATAGTTGCACTCTCCATAGTAACTTGCTTCTCTGATCTGCTGAGATGCCTATTTTTAAGCATTTCATTATTGAGCTATAATAACAGTCCACCCCCTCCCTCCAGAAGTGACTCTGGGTCATGTGGAGGGAGCCGTCTCCATTCTCAAGAAGTACATTGCCATGCTCCACAAGCATGCCACTCTCGTACTCACCCTAGCAACACAAGTGGCCTCCATCAGTCCCCTCCACTTCTCCTCATCTCTTGCCGTGCTACAGTCTGGACCCTGTGGTCTTGTGATACCCGAGCTAGCTGTGGGGATGGTGCTACTCCTCTTGAGGGTCCCCCTACCATTAATGGAGAGCGATTGCGTACCATTGCTAGGGCAGCTAGTGGAGATACTGGACGTCTTCAACCGATTGGCTCCAGAGGCTCAGGAAGAGAATACTGAGGACTTGGCCTGGGCTGAAAGTATGTATCCTCGCACACACACAAGAATGTACAGTGCTGTAATACTTCTGTGATACATGTACATAGGCATGTTACAGTAGTAGTAGCGTTTATTATCTGATTGAGTCAATGCTTGTTCTTTCATCTTCCACTCCCTCCTCAGAGCCAGCTATTAGTAACCATGGCAACTCCCTCGTCTGTAAAGAGGATATGAACGCACACAACAAAGATGGGGGAACATGGGGGGTGGTCCACGGCAAGGTCTACAATCTCCTCTCATTCGCAACCAAGTTCCCCTGTGGCCGTGACAAGTTGCTGGCCTGTGTTGGGAAGGACGCCTCCAGTGAGTTTGACGCTGCAGGACACTCGGACTTTGCTCATGAGCTCTTGGAGCAGTACCTCATTGGCACGTACAGGGAAGCTGAGGTATGTCTGCAAACACTGTAGCATCAGCATTGTGTGTAGCAAACACTGTAGCATACGCAGCATTGTATGTGTAACTGTGTATGCATTTGTTCATGTATAGTAGAAAGATAAACGTGTAGTACAAGTACATTAGTAGCTTAAGTTAAAAGTTAAATGATTGATCATTACCCGTTCCCTCTGGCCCCCCAGGACTCCCCTCCAGTGCCAGCAGGCAAGACGACCACAGCCCGAATGCTCCTCATAGACACAGAGCGCACACTAGCACTCACCCGGGGCCTCAGGGCATGTCTCATGGTGCAGAGCTTACCAGTACTACCACAAGAAGAGGAGAACGAAAAATGGCTATCTTTGGAAATCTTCTCCAGCGGTTTTGAACTATCTCCAATATCAACTGTTGAAGCTCAGATTGTAAATCGACCTGTGACATCAGAAGTCCTCGCCAAAACCTACCAGAGACAAACGTCTATAGCTTCCGACAGCATACGCTCGTTCATCTGTGGCCTTATGAACTCTGACCTCCAAGACGAGAAAGTGAATGCGTTCCTATACATCATTCATCGCTACTGTCGTCAGAAAAACCTCATCATAGCCCTTAGCGATCAACAGCCAGACCATCCTATCGAGATATTCGGACGCCTCTTTATCGCGTGTCTGATCAAGCTCCACGATTTAGTGCCTGTCGCTCTAAACGTTCTCGAGCAAGAAGGACGGCCCAACAACGAACAGCAAACTATTGTTCAGCTGCCTACTTCACTGGCGGACATTTGTAAGCTAGTGTATGATGCGAAGGTGTCCCTGGTGAAGGCTCATCAAGAGTCTTCTTGCTCCTATGAGGATGTGTGTAAGGAGCCCATTGCCAGGTGCTGCTTTGTCGTGGAGAACATTCGAACACCCATGGTGAATGTGGTCAACATTCTACACAAGAACAGGATTCAGGTGAGACACTGTAGAGACACAGTTTTTGTGTATTTGTAAAAAAATGGTACAGAACTCAAATGTGTTAACTAAGACTTGAGAGTTCATTTATTTCTTTGTTTTTGTTGTGTTTTCTAGCTTATAGGCTTCAGAGCAACCATTAGTCGCATTCTTATCAGCACTATAGATTAGTTACTTACACTGTACACAAAGTGTGTGTTCCTTTGATACGAACCATATACTACTAACACTGTCTGTTGTGTAGGGTGTTCGCTCGAGGTGGAGGTGGTGTACTCAACGTGTGCTGGAGTGGCGACGAATCAGCAGTCAGTCTGAGAAGACGTCCCTGGGCTCCCCCCAACTCATGGAGGGCGTGACTGACACACTTATGGAACGAGCTCTGCGACAGCACTCGATAGAGGCAGGGCAGATGAAGGAGGTACGGTGTGGTTAGACTCGCATCTAGAGAGGGTCTTTTGGTTAGAATATATAGAGCTTAGGACCTGTGTTTCTGCCATGCACAATGTAGTGTGTAGAGTCTGCAAACAGTACATTTATAGCTGATTCTACGTACATGACATAATCCACATTCTCTGTAGGGCTCCCAATGGAATGAGATGAGCAATGAGATAGCAAGCAGTCGGAAGTTCAAGTGGTTGCGTGAGCGTAAAGGAGGCTCCTCCCCTCACACCACCCTCCTCACTCAAATCAAAAACTTTATTCTCACTGATGAAGTGGACATACGTTCTCTGCACACCACCCTCAAGAGACAAGCCGTCAGGGCCAGCATGCGATTGGAGGGAGTCAAATACCTCTTACAGACTCTTGGCCAAAAAAGCCTCCTCCGCTCTGTCAAGTACAGCACCATCTGTGGATGGTTGGGCGTGGTCGGAGCTGGTGAAAGGTACACACACTAATGACTATTGATACGCTGGGTAGTACATGTACATGTAGATCCTAGCAGGGCTACAGTTCTCTTGTAAGATGTTGTGCTACTCAAGAAGCATTAGTGTGTGTGTGTGTGTGTGTGTGTGTGTGTGTGTGTGTGTGTGTGTGTGTGTGTGTGTGTGTGTGTGTGTGTGTGTGTGTGTGTGTGTGTGTGTGTGTGTGTGTGTGTGTGTGTGTGTGTGTGTGTGTGTGTGTGTGTGTGTGTGTGTGTGTGTGTGTGTGTGTGTGTGTGTGTGTGTGTGTGTGTGTGTGTGTGTGTGTGTGTGTGTGTGTGTCTAGAATGCCCTATCCCTCTTCTGAATCAGCTCATGTTGTTAGCCATGCCTGTCTCCCCCCTCAGCCTGACAAAGCCTCACTATCTGGCCAATGTGGAGTGCATTACACCCTCCCTCCAGACACACCTGGAGCTGGAGTTCCAGTGCCTGGAGGAGTGGACAGTCAACAGTCTACGCTGCTCTGTGTGGGAGGCTGACCTCTCCCTCAGGCAAACCACTGGTAGGTCATCTGGATGTCTGTCTGTATGATTTCCTAAGTATTGAAACCTCGTTTGAATAGTATCACCTCTTTTATTAAGCCATACATTTTAGTGTGCATGTTTATAGTTTATTCTATCCCTGCTTTAGCTACCTTTTATCACACTTTATAACCGTTTGTTTTCTCCTTTAATGTACATAGATGAGAAATCTGCTGCATTTGTAGAGAGTGCTCTCTCTTTGGGCTCTCTTAGCACATCTCGTTTCCTGCTGGCCCACCTGGCGATGCTGACGGGAGAGCACTCGGCCGTGGATCTGTCCTCCCTGCTCACGGGTGGTCTAATGGGACTAGCTCAGTCTGTCATCAGACTAGCTGGTGAGTCCAGGTGGAGTGTGGGTGGGAGTGGCTTGTTTCACTCTCACTGTAGGTGTAGTTACTGTTGCACAATTGCTCTGTTTTCCAACTGATCCTGGCTTTATGGTACTTGTACATGTGTCAGCAGTAGAATCCCTTTGGCATAATTGCTCTACTTACGTTTGAGATTAGACCATCCAACCCCTAGTAAGGTCATCTGCATTCATGAAGAGGCTACAAATATTCCAAGTGCATGTAGCTATACTGACCAAGGTCATAATTAAGTAGATTACTATTATCTGCTCTTAATCACAGGGTCTCCCCCGCCTGATGAAGGTGAAGAAGAGGAGGAGTTTGGGGGTGACGGGGTTCAGAGTGCAGGGCAGAGTCATTCCAACTTGTCTGGTAGAGATGTTGTCACCAACTTCCGTATTGGAACGAGAGTGATACGAGGACCAGACTGGAAGTGGGGTGATCAGGTGAGCAACATTTCCTACGTGTAGTGTGCCTTAAACTTTGGGGGGAGGAGTTTGGACTATTTGTGTTATATCAAATTTTGCTCAGGATGAATAGATTGCTATTTTGATTCCCCCTCCTCCCCCAGGACGGCCCCACACCGAGTGAGGGAACCATCATCAGTGAGCTGGGTAGTGACGGGTGGATACGAGTGCGTTGGGACACTGGGCTAATCAACTCGTACCGTATGGAGGAGAAATGTGACCTCACTCTAGCAGCCTCAGAGGTCAAGCCCATCCCCAAAGAGGGAGATATCAAGGACGCCCCCGCAGACGTTGACCTCAAGGTCGGCATGGCGAGGGGGATGGAGGCAGCTGATGCTCCTACCTCTCTCATCCTCCAGGCGGGGGTGTGTCTACTGCAGAGCCTGGTGGTGGGTGTGGGGGTACATGCTGGACAGCTGCATCCTCGCACCACCTCCTCCGTAGTGGCTCTCATGCACCACATTGTGCAGTGTGGGAAGAGGAAGGGTAAGTATCATTGCTATGTACAGTATGAATAAGTGTATGATGTGTTCTTTGAGTATTTGTATAAGTACTAGGAATTATCTTGCCCTTTCTGCAGCTTATTCAGCTAACCAGTGTAGCACTAGTTGTATGGCTATATCTATCTTCTTTCTTTCTTTGTCTCCAGAGCTGAGAGCAGAGAGTCACATGAACCAGGTGGCAGCTGTGCAGCACGAGGCGTGGGCCACCCTGGGCTTCCTGAGGGGGGTGAGCTCACTACCTCTGTCCGGACAGGCCTTCTGCACACCTCAGTGGGTACAGCTGATGATGGAGGTGATAACAGGGGCATCCCCACTCAACAAACAAGACCCTACTGGAAGATCACTACTCAAGCAGGTTAATGCTTAGCCTCAAATCCAGGCCGATTAAAATACGGCCTGGTATTATTGCATGTGTAATTAATGATAGGCGTGGTCCATACACGCCCATGTACTATCTACTATGTATATGAAACTTTGTAGCCTAGCTAGCTAGCTGTGGCCCTCTATAGTGTTGTCGAGAAGGCTTGCACACTAGTCTGAAACCAGAAGAGGCTCTCATCTACCTCTATAATGGTTGGATAGTCGTGTGATGTTTTGAACTTGGTTTCTGTACAAATGAGAGCTTCTTCTGGCTTCAGACTAGATTTAGTGTGCAAGCCTTCTCGACAACGCAATAGAGAGCATAAGTCACAACTTCACAGGAGACAAGTATTTTTAAAATTAATACAGAAAGAAACTAGTAAACAAACTAGTTTACGGTATAATTTTACAAAGGTTTACTATAAAGTATACGAGTTACCCAGATTCTGGGTAACTCAGTTCGCGCATGTGCACTATCACCCATGCAATAGAGACGGTCTCGAGGCTAGTTAATGTTATGTCATGTCATATCATGTGAGAGTGTCCACTATTTATTTCCAAAATTTGATGCTTCAGTCTTAAGTTTTTGTCCCTCAAAGATTCATGTAGTTAGTAACTGTTAATCCCACCCTCCTCTAGGTGCTGACTCTGCGCTTGCTACGAGCAGTAGCCCCCTCCTGGAAGGCGGGGCAGAACATGACTGAACAGAAGAAGCTGGTGGGTGACTTGTTCTGTCTCCTCGGAGAAGTGCTCGTCCTCTGCAACTCACCATTCATGAAACCTTTTAAGAAAGGTGAGAGATATTATACCGGAGGACACCATATGTTTTGCAATTATAGTAGCTTCATCGTTCAGTCATGATTGAAGCCATTGAACTGATTGACTATTGTGCTGTTACCGTAGTGTGTTCAATTTCAGAATTACTAATCGCTCTAGCTTGTAGGTATCTTGTTTAAATTAACACTACCTTTCTCTTTACTGTGTGTGTGTAGGTCGTTGTATAAGGAAGTTCAAACTGCATGCCTCTCTCACTGCCTCTGAGAGCAGTACCATAGCCGAGGAGATTGTGGTGTTGCTGAGGAGACTCCACCCACTTCCTGCCTGGAACCAGCTCATCAACCAGTACATTGGTGTAAATTTGCAGGACATTCCAAAACTGATCATGTCTGCCGAGAAAATTTTCGTCCAAAGCACGCTGGAAAGACAGGTTGGTCTCACAATTTGAATATGGAAGGTCTTCTACTTTTGTAGCGTATGGTGTGCTTACTATCCGACCTCCTAGCTATAGCTACATGTAAATACTGTTGTTCTTGTCGTTGCAGCTTGAGGAGGACGTGCGTATCCATGGTCCCGTACTGGCTGTCTTGACTGTGATTGGTGGACTGGACACTCGGCCTCGGCTGGGTGGGCTGGTTCAACACGAGGAGTTGGGCAAGGGTACAATTGCCAAGATCGAGAGCAAGGCTCGAGTCATTGTGCTATTCCATGAGAGAAAGAGCGCCAAGATGTGCACTCTGAACTTCTTAAAACCGGTAATTAATGTTGTCAATTTACTGACTATTATGACGTTGCATTGGCGTCTTTAGCAATCTAGAAAAGTACTTTTGCATAACGTCTATCTCTATTTGCTATGATCCTCAGCTGCCTGTTCTAAGTTTCTGTGTTGACAAGTTGCCGATGAGTCAGACCGTGATGGGTATCTGGAGCAGTCTGGTACGTCTGGCCAGCTCCTCCCCCTCCCACGGCTACGCTTCTGCACTCTCTGGGTCACTCTTTCAACCACCCTCCCTCACACAGACACCCAGTAAACCTTTTGTACCAGTCAATAACTCTGACCTCAAAGAAATACCAGGTATTGTATTCCTATAGCTGAGAGGTGCGTGATCTTTTGAGTCTACAATCTGTTCTGCTCATAGTTATTATTGACTACACATTTCTTATAAAGTATCAGCCACATTTTTGCCAAACTGTAACAGTGTGTATTTAGAGATCTGTGTGTGGTACATGTGTGTTGTGCTGTTCCCATAGCTACTGTTCCTTGTAGGTGAGTGTATCAACGTGCCCCTGCTGCGTCAGGAGCAGATTCGATTGGGTCTCTTAAAGGCAGCCAGAGTGCTCTTTAGTCAGCAGGAGAACCTCCGCCAAATCATGGCCCATCCTGCCTCTTCTGAGGGGGACCAGTACAGTCTGTTCCAGCAGCTGCTCAGTGCCGCCACCAGACCCTCCCCTATCAAGGCCATGTTCAGCAGAGATGAACTGGAGGTACAGTATTCACTGCCCTGTAACAGTAGAAGTACATATGCAAGGTGTTGTAATTCAATGAATAATTATAAATATACAGCTGTGCTGTGAAATTCAGATTTTTACTACATGTAGGAATGGTGGCATTCAATCCAATACACGGTTGTCCTTGAGTACTGGAAATGTAACACTGTTGATGTTTCTTTGCTGTACATGTAAGCTTATTCTCTTCCCAGGCTGCAGCTGTCTCAGTGTGTCAGTTCTTGGCCTCAGAGGTCCACAAACCAGTTTTCTCCATTCCTGAAGAGGAGGAGCCTCCACCACTTGACAGCAAGGCCCCCAAGAAGAAGGTGGTGACTAAGAAACCAGCACCCCAGAGCACAGCTGCTACAGTATTGTCCAGGCCAGCTCCCACACCTCGACAGACGAAGCCTCCCACTCCACCTCCTCCCTCCCCCGTGGTCTCACAGATCATGGAGATGGGCTTCCCAAGACGCCATGTGGAGTACGCCATACAGGTAGGATTTGGATATCATAAACCACCTCGAACTAATCAGTATCTTTAATAATAATCATTGTTCCTTCTGGAGTTGAACCACCTCAAACTTATGTAAAGGACCTTGTGTTCATTTAGATACATAGCTTAATTTCTTTATTACTTACATGTAGCTTTTTATCTCGTTGTGCATTCGCTAGAGGTACAAGGTAAAGCTGTGTGTGTGTGTGTGTGTGTGTGTTAGTAGCTGATTCCTCACCGCACCACACCACCTCACTCCACAGGAGATCCAGAGCAGCAGCTTGGAGCGACTCATAGCCTGGCTATTGGACCACACTAATATAGAGGTACCGGACCTTGAGTCCAACACCAAGGATACCCCACCACTACCACTGCCACCACCACCGGCCCAACCTCCTATTATCACGACAACAGAAGAGGTCAGCGAGGAGAGAGGAGATGCTGTGATGGTGTACGAGAGCTCATCTGATTCCAGTGGCAGCTCAGACCAGGGGGAGACTGACCCTGAGGGTGAGTGTTATCGAGTATGACCATCAGTGTTCTCAGGTTTTTACGGCAACTGTGTACAGATACAGCTAGCTGCATGTACACATCATTTATTACTTCCAACATTATGTATTTGCTAGTGTTTTCTAGAGGTTAGATTCTATTTTAGTACTGGAGTAAGTGTGTTTAAATGGTTGTATTCACTGTTTCTTTCTCCTTAGCAGATGACAAGAGCTTCAAGAGTCGTGAGGATTTCTCCAGTGGTGATGAGTATGCCCGCTATGTGAGAGACAGTATCAGTATGGGCATGATGGTGCGCTGCTGTGAGGGCTATGAGGAGGTGCGCCTCGGGGATATCGGACGTGTCATGAAGGTAGGTGTACCATTGTGTCATGTTTCTAATTGAAGCTATCTATATTATAATTATGTGTGACATTTGGACATTTTGGCTAATTTGTTTTTGTGCCGAGTTGCCTAGTTATTAGGTATAATGCTGTTGGTGCACTCTTTAGTGTCAACTGAGCACTGAATATTGTATGTTTGGTATGATTTTGCTTACTCCACTAACACCTGCTGTGTTTTGCTGAGTATTGCAGTTGTCACTTACCTAGAACATAATCATACCTACCCCACTACCTCATCCAGGTTGACAGTGATGGCCTCCAAGACCTGAATGTGCAGGCCAACTGGCAGCAGAAGGGGGGCACTTACTGGGTGAGGTTCTGTCACTGTGAGCTGCTGGGGGACATTGAAGCCTCCGGAGTGCTCTCCTTCAAACCAGGAGACAAGGTTCGCGTCAAGAGAGCCGTCATCACTCCAAAGTGAGTTGGGGGGAGGGGGGTTAGCTGTTGTGCAGTGGTGGGTCCTAATGTAGCATTATGTATTTGATGTTATAATTGCTACAATAAATTGACCACACTGAGTTCACTAGACTATTGTGAGAGCCTTAATTACGTGCCTTAACTGCTGTTTGTGATATATTGTACATGTACATGTACATGTACAAACTATTTGTTAATGTATGGCTTAATTTCAGTTATGTAAATTGTCATAGATACAAGTGGGGCTCGGTGACCCATCAGAGTGTGGGTGTGGTCCGATCCATCAACCGGAACGGCACTGACGTGTGTGTAGACTTCCCAGAACAGAATAACTGGACTGGACTCATCTCTGAGATGGAGCTAGTGCCAGGGATACACCCAAGACACAGGTACTGTACACATGCATAATTTCAGTAATCATGTACAGTAGGCTAGAGAGTAGAATACCAAAAATGTGTGAGTAGTTGTACTTAAATGTAAATATGGAACATTTCTAAGAAATTGTGCTGATACCATTGTGTAGGTTAATTAATGAATAAGCTACAACATATCCAAAAATGTTTCCATGACAACATAAGGTGGTGGGTTTGTGGTGATTACAAAACAGTAAACAATTGTTATAGTGGGTAATCGGTTAGAGGTTCGAATGACCACACTCCACAGTAGAAAAGTTTTGAAGTAAGCTGATTCCCAAATTTTAGAGTCACTAAATTTTCGAAGTTTGAGGTCATCCACGAAAACTGCAAAAATTTAGTGCCTCAAATAACCAGCTATACGGTAATGATTATGGTTTGCTGTTTTGGAAGGCTTTGCTGACTCTGCTATAATAACCAGCTACATGTATCATATATGCTACTAGAATGTTTTGCGAACATCAAAATATGTGCGAACTTTGTGAGGGTTGATAGCATGGTTAAAAGTGCAATATGGGATTAATCTTGCCAGTGCTTGTTATGTGTGCTATTAATCCCTTATTGCACGAGTAGCCATAATATTATTGATTTCTAATCATATGCTGAAGTTCTCTGCAGTTTTGGTTTCTATTTTTCCATGTTGACAGCCGAGGGTTTACATTTCAGTGCTCTTGTTAGGTTAGTACCCACAATCATGTACCATAATCAAGAGTGCATAAGAAGAGAAGAGTGTCGAACTACTGATACTTCTACAAACACTGTGCACAAAGTAACGTGACATCCTGTCAATTGCACGTGAGCAACTCGCAATTGATGACATTTTGCGCATAATTACGCAACACACAGAATTTGTTAATAGTGAGTAAAGAATACAAGTGAAGAGGATCAACTCGACTATTGTCTCTATTTAGATGATTTTTGTGAAGAGATCGTCTCCTATCAGTGTGCAGCTCCACAAGCTCTGAACGTTGAACGCGAACATTGAACAATTAATAGCTAGAATTGTTCGAAAACCACACCCCTAAAAACGTCACGGTTAACATTTACTAGGAGATTACTAGTAAATTTACAATGCTTTATCACGTGCGAGTCATGTTACTTTGTGCACAGTGTTTGTGTAGAAGTATCAGTAGTTCGACACTCTTCTCTTCTTATGCACTCTTGCCATAAGTAAGTAAACAATTTTTATAGTGTAGTGCTTATTGGTATAACATGATGTAATTACATGTATGTGTTCAAGTTAAGTGTCTACTAACTGAGTAATGTGTCTTTAAAATGTCTGACAACGACTTTTTAGAAGGAGTGGATCGGTCTCGTTTTCACTGCTCTTCCTCTCAGTTATTTCCAGATCACTGCCACTGTTTGTTGCGCTGTTCTTCTTTGACAATATTTTCTTGGTGAAATAGGCACCTAATATTGAGAATGTTGCAGAGCCAAAAGATAGTATAACTGTAGCAAGATTTGATGCATTATCATTCGTGGTTGAAGCCAATGTCAATAGAAATACCACCAAAAGCAAAACAATGGAAATCAGTGCTAAAAAGTAAACGAAACCTGTAAGGATTGCTTTCTTTTTATCTTTCGTGTTAGCAGTCCCATCACTTTCAGTCCTATTGCTTCCAGTCCCATTGCTTCCAGTCCCATCACTTTCATTCAATGTATGTATCTTTATTTGGACTGTGATGATGGTCACTAACGTTACAGCACTGGACAGCAGTGACACATAGAAGACCAATACAGATATCGTTTCGATTGGTGTAATTAAAAGCATCAAAAATGTTGGCAATACATTTAGACCAACCATATATGCGAAGTAGAAGAAGTTAGCAAAATATAGGAAATAAGCAAATTTGGAACAACAGGAGCAACAATTTTTTGCTGAGCTTGAGCATGAATGGTTTATATTGCATAGCTGTGGTTGTTTAAGAACAGTTGAGAGGCAGTGAGTTGTGATGGCTCCCCCTATAACAAATACAAAAAGGCCAACTGATATTTCCAATATTTTAAATATCCCATGCCACGCCAGAGTCGAATCTGTTAATGAAATCTTTCTTATATCATGGTCTGTTTCTTCCTGAATTCCATCAATGTAAATGTATATTTCATATACAATAATAGCGACATCAACAATGTTGACAAAGAAAGCTACAAATCCTAAGGAGAAGAACATTGCCCTGTTTAACTCAGCTCGTTCAGATTTGGAATTCAATAAATAATCCAGTACCTTCCAGGATATGCAAATTGCTGCTGTAGTTACAATCACTGTAATCACCGCTAAATACCAATTAAAAGAGTAGATATCACACGTGTATCCTTTCTCTTCATCCTTATATGATACTTTATCTGACTGTGTTTCTTTCCTTGCATACATTTTAAGCTGCACATGTATAAATATAGTTAATACATGACATTGTACAAGTAGGAAGTAAATAAGAACTTACCCATGGTGTGATATACTCAAGTGCATAAGTGGTTTCCTCTTTACTGAAGGTGTATTCAGTTATGTTTATGTGTAGGTGGCTTGGAATTGGAGTGTGACGACTTACTTCCATATGATAGGGATAAGTTAGTCCAGTGAAGAGTGTTTGAACCATATATGGGCTTGCTATTGTATGAACAGTGCTCTTGCACCAGCCTCTGACATCAAGGGTTATATTCCCATCTTGTCTAGGCCCGATAATATGATATCCGACCAAAAAGTTGGAAGCTGGACGTTGGTTGCTTGGGAAAAAAAGGGTCCTAAGTGCAAAAATGTTTGCTTCTTCATTGATTAAGGCTTCTTCAAATGTATCGATAATCTGCTCACACCTTTCAAACTCATCGTAAGTGCTACACAAATGTGTACAGCTACCTGTACCTATTAGTACAAGGAAAACTGCAAATGCTTGATATAGCTTCATTTTTTCTCTGGCTATATAGATTTAGATGGATGCAAACTTCTACTTATATATGCACGTACTGATCAAATTCAGTTGTTAAGTTGACATTTTTGATGATGAATTTTATTTGGTTATTCATATACTTATGTTGATTCTCGGTAACTACACGTAATTTTAGGTATAGCAAATGCATAGGTAAAGACACACTCATTAAGTTCCACACATTGCATTATGTCGTACAAGTAGTGCAATTCCAGTCTAGATAAGTTATAGTGCTCGCAATTATAGTCAGCAATTATATAGTCAGCAATTAAAGAATAAAAATTTTAAATCACGGTTTCTGGGAAACGTACATACAGCTGTTCACTGTCATTATATTCTATATCAATCTCACTATGTTCTTGTTGTTCTCCTTCTTCATTGTTTCCTGTCGCAATCTCACTATCATGTTGTTCTTCTTTGTTGGTTCCCGTCGTTTTGTATTTGAACAGTTTCTCCTTTGCTTTGTATCCAACAATTATAGACAGGATCGATGGGATTAGCGTAACAACGTAGGTTATCAGATCAGGACTCTCTTCGCTTGTGGCACTTAATAGCGTTACCATGTAAATCAATGTGAGAACACCTATTACTAATAGAAGCACTATTGAAGAAGTAAATCCAAGAAACGATTCTTTTGTCCATGTTTCACCTTGAAATCTACTGAGAATATAGAAGGAAAACCATAGTACAGTGGCACCAATATATGTTACAATGAACACTAATATGGAAATTGTCACCAGTGGTGCATTAAGTAGCATCAGAAACATTGGTGTGATGTTTGCTCCTTCTATTAAGACGAATGTAAAAAAGCTTGCAATAATGAATGGATAGAGCCATTTAATTTTGATGCAGCAGATGGAGAAAGTAGGTAGTTTAGTTGACTTGTTGCAACAGTAAAGCAAACTTTG
This sequence comes from Halichondria panicea, assembly GCF_963675165.1. Taxonomy (NCBI): domain Eukaryota; kingdom Metazoa; phylum Porifera; class Demospongiae; order Suberitida; family Halichondriidae; genus Halichondria; species Halichondria panicea. Next base: position 1,640,269 of record NC_087392.1, on the reverse strand, counting down.
TGTTATTATCGCTGTAATGATGAAAATGGCAATTGAAGCTATTATAGCTAGCCACCTTGTGTTAGTGTGCTGGTCAAGAAGACCTGTATTACTGCCGGGAGAAGCACGTTGTTGAGCCTTCACAAAAATATCTAGTACGATGATGTTCAACACAATCTCAGTGATGTTAAATAGGAAAGTTGTTATTCCTATTGAGAGAATAATTGACAAGTTCATCTTCTGCTCAAACTCGTCCATTTTTGATACGTGGTACATTTTCACAATCGCCAATATAACTATCCATAGTACTATGCATGCAGTGAGTATCACTAGAAGTAGGTTGAATGAACTGTGTTGACACAAATATCCCTTGTCCTTATTTGAAAGCAATTGCTGTGATATTTTCTCTCCCGACTCTAAAGTTGCATACCTCTGGAGCTGTGTGTGTGCAGTTTGTTCATTAATTTCTTATTATTGGTAGGTAAACATGTACATGTAATTTGGTTACACTCACCCACGGTGTTATGTATTGAACAGCATATCTGATATCTGTTTCATTGAATCCTCCTTCAATATTGTTGTTGCTAATGTTCAGAGACAGTCCTATATAGGATGGAAATAATATATGTTCGTTAATTTGCCCTTGAACATAGACCATCAATCCAGAGGATAGTGTTAGCATCATCCAAGAGCTAGCCTGTACTAAAACACTGGTCCTGCACCATTGTGTTATCGTATTAAAAGTGACATTTTCATGTAATTGCACGCGATAGAAAATGTATAAACTGCTTGATGGGTAGTCATTGCTTGGGAAAAGAGCGTCTCGTAGGATGAAGATGTTAGTGGAGTTAGCTATTAAAGCTTTCTCAAAAGTGTCAACCACTTGCTGTCTCCTCTCATAGTCACGAAAATAGCTTAATTGGCCAGCACACTGACTGCCAAGAAACAAAAGGCAAATGGCAGAAAACAAGCACTGAAGTCTCATGGCTTCAACCTTTACTTGTAACTTAACTATTAAACTGAACCAACTTAGGCAATGTTTACTGTACTGTGTTGAGTTGGCAGATTCCACAGCTATAATTATGAATACTTGTACTGCACGTGCAATCGTAATCATTATAATATTCATCACCCCACACACACACAGATGCAATGGATGTGGCATGTTCCCGATTGAGGGGGTCCGCTACCATTGTCAGGTGTGTGCTGACTTTGATTTCTGTCAGAACTGCTTCTACAAGGGACAGTCTCACAACCATGCCTTCGAGAGGACCGATGATCAGGGACAAGCAGCTGTCTACGTGGGGTCACCAAGGTCACGCAAGAGGGCTCTCAAGTAAGGAATTGTGTGTACCATATATCACGCACAATTAGTAACTACTGTGCTTGCTTTGGATACAATGCACAGTTTTGTGTGTGGTGTGCCTGTTCAGCTCTACTTGGAGAACAGCAACCTAATTTTACCCATACACACACACATGCACCCACACCCACCCACACACACACACACACACACACACACACACACACACTCGCACACACACCCACACACAGACGTAAGAAGAAGAAGATGCGAGGTGGTTCAGTGGTGATGGACTGGGACCAGATTGTGCGTCACCTCTCAGTCTCTAGCAACGAGAACCAGACCTATCGTCTCATCGATGGCAACCACAGCACCTACTGGCAGTCCAGTGGCCCTCAGGGCAAACACTGGGTACGACTTGAGCTCCAACGAAACATCCTAATTGAGCAGCTGGCAATACAGGTGAAGAGTGAAGGAGAATTGCATATAAAATGTTACATTTGGGCCTGATTTGTCTAATTTTGTTGCCCATAGTTTTGTTGGCCATGAATTTTAGCCACTAACATTTTATACTGTTATATATATTTTTTTAATGATCTTCTATGTATTCTGTGCAGGTTGAGCAGAGTGACAGTAGCTACATGCCCAGTGTGGTGGCAGTGCTGGCAGGGAACAGCATCGGATTACTCAAGGAGATTAAGCAAGTTTCAGTCTCCTCCACTTGCAGAGAGTGTATTCTCGTCAGTGGACTCACTGAGGTAAGAGGAGGGGGGTATAGTAATGGTGTTCCTACCTTGAAGAGCATGTACCCTTTGAGCTGTACTACTCTACATGAATTGAATTTCAAGTATCACCGCCATGTACATGTAGTACTAAACTTTGAGCACACTTGACTAATTGTGTACTGTACTGTACCTTTATTGTGCTGTATGCTGTGCTGTGTATATCCCATAGTTCACGTCAGCTAACTGCATTTCCCCCACCCAGTTCTACTCCATCATGGAGATAGTGGTCCGGTCTTGCAAGAGTGGTGGCATTGATGTCAAGATCCACGGAGTGAGTGTGATTGGACGCGTGGACATGAATGAAGACGAGGTGGCGGCTAGCTTCTCCTTCCTCACTGTCGACGAATCAGAATCCAAAGAGAGTGGTCTAGTCCGCAAGCAACGGAGGAAGATGGAGGGCGGGGCAGACAGTCACTCTAATAAAGTGTTTGTGTGGGGCCTCAACGATCGAACTCAGCTAGGCAGTGGAAACTCAGACTCTAAGGTATGCACATGTGTAATGCTCTAGTTACATGTACTTTAGTACATGTAGTTCGGACTGATTAAGCTGTGTAACAGATCGATCGAGCTTTGACTTCAACTTTGTTTACTATTAAGCATCATCAAAATAATAAGTCAGTTCTAGTTGGTATAATTCTCCCTCCTCACAGGTGAAGAGTCCATATGAGAGCCATGCTCTAGCCAAGCTCCACCCAATTCAACTCGTTGGAGGCTCTAAAACTCTCTTCATAGTCTCTCAAGATGGGAAGGTGTATGCCAGTGGGGAGGGCACCAATGGCCGCCTGGGAGTGGGGGGACTGACTGATGTAGCTGTCCCTAAGATCATTGGTGACCTGACAACCTATGTTGTGAGGAAGGTGGCAGTTAGCACAGGAGGGAGACATGCAATGGCCCTCACTGCAGATGGCAAAGTCTTCTCCTGGGGTGACGGAGAGTACGGGCAGCTGGGACTGGGAGACAACAAGTACGTGGTGATGTGTTTTTAAGCATGATTTTCTTCATGTAGCGTTAGATAAAGCTTTCATAAAATTATAATTTTTGTTATTTTAGTTACAGAGCTGATTCGAAACGAAGGGGCCTACATGTACATAAAAATAATATCAGATAGCTCCAATCTTTTGTTTGTTTCTCGGTTTAGCCTAATATGTTTTTACACCAAAATGTATGTCATGTACGGCCTTTCTTTTCTCTCTCCAGGAGTTACGATCGTCCCAAGATGATCCAGAGCCTCCAAGGCAAGCACGTCAAGGAGATATCGTGTGGCAGCAACTACTCTGCAGCCATTACGTCAAACGGAGAGCTGTACACGTGGGGACAGGGTGCTCATGGGAGACTGGGTCACGGAGACAAGGCCAACCAGCCAAAGCCTAAACTGGTTAGTCTCACCTAAGGGAATAAAACGCTCAAAATTAGAGTTTTGCTCTGCCTACCTTGTAGTGCATGTACCTCTCGAGTTTACCTACTTAAGTACTTGCTCTTTGCTCACTGATCACTCGTGCATTAAAACAATTCCGTTCGTGTATTGCTGTATAGGTTCGTGAGCTTGAGAAGTTGCGTATGGCGTGTGTGGCGTGTGGCTCTAGAGATGCTCAAACTCTGGCTGCCGCAGAAAATGGATCACTGTGGAGTTGGGGGGACGGTAGCTATGGGAAACTTGGCAAGGGTGAACTCAAGGGTTCAAAGAGTCCTTCCATGGTCAAGAACTTTACCTTAGAGGGGGGAATATCTCAGTTGGAGTGTGGCAGTCAGTTCTCTGTCCTGCTCACCAAGGAAGGAAAGGTGTACACATGGTGAGTGTAAATCACATGTTTGGTAAAGTGAAGATGTCTTTGACTGCCCACAACTTAACCGTAGATTGTAATGCAACACCTATTATATTGATGAATCCAAACAGTCATTAAAGTCTTGATTCTCTTGTTACAGGGGCAAGGGTGACTATTATCGCCTGGGCACAGACAGCACGGCTCATGTGAGGGAGCCTCAGCTGGTGGAGTCCCTCACTAAGAAGGTGGTGCAGGTGGCAGTCGGTTCACTGCACATTCTGGCACTCACTGAGAACGGAGAGGTGAGTAGTGGTTAGCAAAATGCACCTCATTTGTTTTGATTAGCTGATAGAATGGGTGCCCTTTGCCATTACCAACGGATAACGTACAACTGAAATCCTCTGTACATGCAGCGTGTTTATATTATAAGATTTACTATAGTATCTATATATTTGCATTGCGTGTGTTCCTTACTTCTAAAGCTGTTGTCTGCTTGTACTGCAGGTGTATGCCTGGGGGGACAATGAACACGGACAACAAGGCAACGGTAACACCATCAGCAATCGTAAACCACAGCAAGTCATACTACTCAAAGACCACCGAATCACAAAGATAGCATGTGGCTCCTCTCACAGCATAGCCTTTGCTACTGGCATGCCTCAAAACGCTGGAGAGTTCACTCCTATATCTTTCAGCACTACTCAAGACTCACTAGGCACCTCCCTCATGATTCGCAAGTCAACGGAAGACACACACATACAGGATGAACTCAAACGACCTTCACTCACAAAGATCATCCTCTCACTGACCACACCCTCCAAACAACAAGAGTCACTGGCACATGTACTCACTGCACTGCAGATTGCCTACGCCAGGGACGCTATTGTGAGCTCGTTAGGAGGCGTGGCCAGTGCCGCACAGGAGAGGGAGGAGGACAAGCCGACTGATCAACATGATGTCGTGGAAATTACAGGAGTCCTCCCCATGTCCACAGAGTCTAAAACAAGTGAACTCTCGGCAGAAGTACCTAAAAAGAAAGTTCATATTCCGTCTGGTCTGGATGATTTTACGCGACTACTGACAGTGGAGGATGCTCGGGTAATGGTGGACCTGCTCAAACTAGCTGTGGCCAATAGAGTGGGTGAGAAGGGCAAGGAGACACTGGGGGCTGTGCTCACGGCCATGGGGAAATCTAATGCAGAGGTACGTTGATCATATGATTAGCGATAGTCTCGAATTAATATTATGGTTTGATACATGTACGTGTACGTTGTTGTGAAATTATTTGTGTTTTAGTTACATGTACTGTAAGGCATTGTGCAGTATACTGCAGCATGCACGTGTGGTACAATACATGTATAATTATGTGTGCTAACATTGATCTTGGTGTCATCGTTTCTCCTCAGGTGGCTAGTATGCTGATGGAGCTGTGTATCAGTGAGCTGGAAGACGTCTCTCGTGAGCCTCAACTCAGTGAGTCCCCTCAGCCTATCATCCAGGAGAGCCCTCATCCTTACCCCGATGATGCCACACTATCGAATACGTGTCGCATCCCAGGGGCTGAGGCTCTTATCGTGAACTTTGACACCCGATGTTCAACAGAGAGAAGACACGATGTGCTGGTTATTAAAGACGGAAGTGGGACAGTCAGCAATGTACGCTCGGGGAGAGAGGCGGTTGATTGGTCGCAGGATATTCGAATCGTCGGTGACGAACTATCATGGGCATTCAAGAGTGATGGCTCTGTGAATGGGTGGGGCTTCAGATTCACTGTCCACCCCCTCATGCCTAAGAAGTCATCAGGAGGCAACCTTCTCTCCGATCGGGCCCTTCAATCACGACCGTCCATTGATCTCGTGACAAGTCTCCTTGATTTCCAACTAGGTCGTAGTCGCAGTAAGGACTCCATTATGCGTCTTGGCTCTGCCCTTGCCTCTTGTGCTCAGATGAACATGCTTGATGCCCAGCAGAGAATGTGGGCCATTCAACAACTGAGGAAGCTCTTCAACTCGTGTGTGAGCAAGCAGCTGTGTGTGGGGGCCAGGGGCACTTGCTGTCCACTCAAGCAACTCAAACAGGTGACTATTGTCTTAGCTACTCTCGCTGTAATCCTTTTGTACTTACTTTGTGTTTACTGTTAGCCAGTTGTTGCTGAAATTGTATGATTTGTGCACTACTGTTTTCGGCTGCTATGTAGTTTGTCTTCAATTATTTTTATGTCACTCTCTCTTTCTCTTTTTCTCTAGTCTGGTGGTAGCATGTCCTCATTGATGTCTCTGGTAAAGGGCATGCCTGAGGCCCTCCACAAACAGTACAACTTTGAGGTATCCCACGTCACAGGAGGGTCACAACTTCTACACAGCCCTTTCCTACAGGTACTGTATGCAGCTATAATGCCTTTGTTTGTGGTACTTTTATGTATCAGCATTGTTTGCATGATAATAATTATGAGTTAGATATAGAGTGTTCCAAAATCAGACGCTACTAATTTTCTTAGTCTGTGGTTGGCCTGTCGAGTGATGTGGAGCTGGACACAATGGACTGCTGTAAGGACGTCACCAAGTGGACATGGTTCAACCAGTACTGTCTGGCTGCTCGCATGGCAAAGTCACTGCAGAACAGAACACCAATCCCAGCCAAGTAAGCTATTCAGTTACATAGCTGTTATAATAATTATGAACATGCATTGTAGTTTTTAGCTTCTCCAACAGATTCATAAGTGTGCCTTCATGTTGAGTACTGTTTGAAAATTTACGTACATGCAGTACAGTGAACGTACATGTATGTCCTAGTTGTCAAGGTGACCTGTGTGTTGTTTATACAGGTGCCTTCTTGAGGTGCATGATAGGATTGGGTCTCTCAAGGCCTCTACTGAAGAGGAGAGCAAAGAGCATGAAAATCACGAGCTGTTCAAATACGAGCACGACAAACAGCTGCTCCTGTGGAAACAGAGGTAATGTCAGAACTACATGTAGAGTAAAATCAATTATATGTTGCTACGGGGGGGGGGGGATGTTTGAATCACAAACCTGGGAAGTATTATAATACAGTGTACACCAAGCAGTACCTACATCATATGCTCATTGCAGGTACCCGAAGGACTGGAACATTCCTCTAACAAACACGATATCCATCTACGGATGGGGTCACAACCATCGCGGTCAGTTGGGGGGCGTTGAGGGGAACAAAGTGAAACTCCCTCGTCTGCTAGATAACTTCTCTGAGCTCTCACCACTCCAGCTTGTAGGGGGAGAGCAAACACTCTTTGCTGTCACAACAGATGGAAAGGTACAGATCGAGCTGTAGTAGTATCGGTTGCAATTGTAATTTGTAGATTTATCTTTTTAGTGACCTTAGGGTTAAAAGACATTATAATGAGCATTATTATTGTCTGTAGGTTTACGCATCTGGTTATGGTGCCTATGGTCGTCTTGGTACTGGTAGCCTGGAAAACGTAGCCAACCCGACCCTAATCTCCTCTCTGGCTACTCGAGGGGTTGTGGTGAAGAAGCTGGCCGTTCACTCTGGAGGCAAGCATTGTCTGGCCCTCACTGACGAGGGGGTGGTCTATGCCTGGGGAGAGGGGGATGATGGGAAACTGGGACTCGGAGGAACAGTGTACGTTGTCTCATTTACAAAATCATGTTTCTTCCAAATACCTTAGTATTTTATTTGGCGATTCTATACATCTACTAACTTCCTACATTGTAAACATTTTCTCGGTATCTAGAATGTCATTGGTGCTACCTCCAATACATTTGCATTTTAAATTTTATTTGCTGGATACATGTAATTTAGCAGTGTTCACAATTCCTCTATTTTCTCCTTGCAGTAACTGTGACTCCCCTCAGCTGATAGAGTCTCTGAAGGGTAAGAAGGTGGTGGAGGTGGCCTGTGGAGCCTCTCACAGTGGCTGTATCCTTGACGATGGCACTCTATACACCTGGGGCAAGGGGAGATACGGCAGACTGGGTCACAACGATCATGAGCCACAGTACAGACCAAAACAGGTCAGCATTTTTTTAAGTATTTACTCCTTACGGTACATGCACATGTCACCTAGTATCCTCAGGGGCTTGTAAGATAATTCTGCAATGTCAAATGAGCTTTATTTCCTTGACAATCTTTACCACGTAGATTCGAATGTTTCTATTCTAAACCTTGTCTTGTACACATACAATTACGTCGTTGTCCATTGCATCCATATGTATAGGTGATGGCACTGAAGGGAGAGCATGTGACATGTCTGGCACTAGGCAGTGGTGACGCCCAATCCCTGTGTGGTACTCGCAGTGACCATGTCTACTCTTGGGGGGACGGAGACTACGGGAAGCTTGGCCGAGACGAAAATGGCGGCTGTAAGGTCCCCAAAAAGATCGACTCACTTCATGGAAAGGGGGTCATGAAGTTGATGTGTGGATCTCAGTTCTCTGTTGCCCTCACCAACAAAGGCCACGTCTATACATGGTACGTATGTCTGTATTATATAGCTGTGTGAAGTCCAAATCTATGCAAATAACCTCCAGTGTACTTATTGTTATAAGTATCCATGTAAGAACAGCTCATGCTGTAGCTTCTAACTGTACTGACATTATTGTGATTCTAATTATATCACAGGGGCAAGGGGGACTACTTCCGTCTCGGTCATGGCGATGATTCCCACCAGCGTACTCCCAAGCGTGTCCTTGGTCCTCTGGCGTACAAGAATGTGGTTGACTTGGCGTGTGGGTCTCTGCACTGTGTGGTGTGTACAGAGGATGGGAAAGCCTTCACCTGGGGTGACAATGATGAGGGACAGATTGGCAATGATACCACTGTAGCCTGCAGAGAACCTCATGTGAGTAGCAATTTCATTTCATTTAGCAATTTTTCAAGTACTTAAGGGGTTGGTGATCCAAGCTTTTGTGATCATAGAAGAGATTTCAAACTCGAAAAGATGCTACACTAGATCAGATCATGCTTTATACATGTACATGCCCTTCCTATACAGGAGCTCCGTATTCCTGATGAGGTCCACATTGATCATGTGACGTGTGGCTCTGCTCACAGTGTGGCCTGGTCTTCCATACGCCGCAAAATAGTGTGTCAGCTGCCAGACAAGGTTCCCATGGAGTTCAACCATCTACAAGGCATTTCAATGCCCGTCCTCAGAAACCGGTTGATCCTGTTACACCAGTTCTCCCACCTCTTCTGTAAGAGTCTCGCTCTATTTGGAGTACACGATGGAACCTTCGAAGGATTTGAGAAACTCAGATGCATTCTTCTATCCAATGCAAAAGTTAGTAGCACGTAATTTGTTTTGGAGCTCACTGTAATTGATGTTTATTGCAGTGATTATACTGTATTACCATAATTATTGTATCTCCACCTCTTAGGAAAATGCCTTCAAACGAGTCATCAAGGCCACTATGACCCAAGGCAAACAGCATGGACCAGTCATAGAGCTCAACCGTGTCCAAGTCAAGAGATCACGTACGAGAGGAGGCCTGGCAGGTCCCGAGGGATTGAATTCTGTATTTGGTCAGATGTGCTCCAAGTGGAGTATTGTGGGCAGTGAAGACCTCCTCCTTCCTCACAGAATCTGGAAGGTCAAGTTTGTAGGAGAGAGTGTCGATGATTGTGGAGGAGGCTACTCTGAGTCCATCGCTGAAATGTGTGATGAGCTCCAAAACGGATCAGTCCCGCTACTCATGCAGACTCCCAATGGACGAGATGACGCTGGAGTCAATCGTGATTGCTTCATCATTAACCCTGCAGCCAACTCTCATATACACACCAACATGTTTAGATTCCTCGGAGCTTTAATGGGAATCGCTGTTCGATCCGGCTCACCAATAAATTTGAACCTTGCCCCGCCTGTTTGGAAACAACTTGTTGGACTTCCGCTAACCCTTGCAGACCTCTCTGAGATCGATAGTGACTACGTCCAAGGTTTGCTCTTCATTAGAGACAACCCTGAAACATTCTCCGGCATTGAGTTCACAGCACCAAGTGCAACTGGCTACGAAGTTCGATTACATCACTCCTGGACTCACGTAACACCCGAAAACAGTGAAGAATATGTTCGTCTCTCTATGCATCTTCGTCTGCACGAATATGATGCTCAGATTCAAGCAATGAGAGAAGGAATGGCTAAAGTGATCCCTGTTCCACTGCTCTCTCTGTTTACTGGGCCAGAACTTGAAACTATGGTGTGTGGTAGCACCGAGATATCCATACAGCTGCTCAAGTCCGTCACAACGTACAAGGGGATCGATGCGACGGCATCTCTGGTTCGCTGGTTCTGGGAGGTGATGGAAAATTTCAATCAAAGTGAGAGGTCTCTGTTCCTGAGGTTTGTGTGGGGACGGACGAGGCTGCCCAGGACAGCTGCAGACTTTAGAGGAAGAGATTTCGTTCTTCAGGTTAGTATAATTTTATATACACTTAAAACGCAATGCTACAAATTGCCTATACGTGCCTGCATACATACTGTACGAAGTACCTTCTTTTGTTCCCTAAATAGGAAGTTTTTAGGCGATTACTCACCTCAATCATACAAACATCTACTTCTTGTTTCCATCACAGGTTCTGGACAAATACCACCCCCCTGACTACTACCTGCCCGAATCCTACACTTGCTTCTTCCTACTCAAGATCCCACGCTACTCGTGCAAACCAGTACTGGAGGAGAAGCTTCGCTATGCCATCAACTTCTGCAAGTCTATCGACACAGATGATTACGCTAGAGTGGGGCTACAAGAGGGACTGGGCTTCATGGGGGACGAAGATGATGATACAGTTGCCGAGGAATCATAAACTAACTGTACCCTTGTTTGTGTGTGTGTGTGTTGTGTTCACATCATCAAGCTAAGATTCTCTTAATTAAAATTTTAATTGTTAACCCATCCATCGTTGTCTTTTGTACATGTTTGTAAATTCATCATGTTTCTAATTGTATGCACTTTAATACAAAGATGTACATGTAGAGATTAACATTGTGTTTGAAACATAAATTGAAAGTGATATTAAAGCTAGAATAATTAATGTTCTTTTGCCATTGTCCTCCTTTCTTTCAAAGGGGTTGCTCCATATACCTTTATCCCTGCATGCAGATTGGGAGTATAGTGTATAATTATTAATACAAGTACATGCACTTATTACCCATGAAATAATACATGATTCATGTATTATTTCATGGGAGGTAACAAGTGTCATGTCATGAACCTCCAGGCTCTGCTCCAATTAAGCTGCATGGACATCTTGTCTCGTATAACTTTTGTTTTTCTTCCTACACAAGCTAGGTAAAGCTCTGTGTGTGTGTGTTTATTTGTGTTGATATTGATTCCTTCTCATCACCTCATTCCACTCCACAGGAGATCCAGAGCAGCAGCTTGGAGCGGCTCATAGCCTGGCTATTGGACCACACTAACATCGAGGTACCGGACCTTGAGTCCAACACCAAGGATACCCCACCACTACCACCACCACCGGCCCAACCTCCTATTATCACGACAACAGAGGAGGTCAGCGAGGAGAGAGGAGACGCTGTGATGGTGTACGAGAGCTCATCTGATTCCAGTGGCAGCTCAGACCAGGGGGAGACTGACCCTGAGGGTGAGTGTTATCAAGTATGACCATCAGTGTTCTCAGGTTTTTCCGGTAACTGTGTACAGATACATGCAGCTAGCTGCATGTACACATCATTTATTACTTCCAACATTATGTATTTGCTAGTGTTTTCTAGAGGTTAGATTCTATTTTAGTACTGGAGTATATGGGGGGTGATCAGTGCCAAAACCTCCAGCTTTTTTATTTAGTACTAAAATCATTTGCATAGTGAAGTTCTACATACAAATGACGCGCTCTCTCTTATTTGCATGTGAAGTTCTACACACAAATGATACTCTCATTTGCATAGTGAAGTTCTACATACAAATGACGCGCTCTCTCTTATTTGCATGGTGAAGTTCTACATACAATGATACTCTCATTTGCATGGTGAAGTTCTACATACAAATGATACTCTCATTTGCATGGTGAAGTTCTACATACAAATGATACTTTCATTTGCATGGTGAAGTTCTACATACAAATGATACTCTCATTTGCATGGTGAAGTTCTACATACAAATGATACTTTCATTTGCATGGTGAAGTTCTACATACAAATGATACTCTCATTTGCATGGTGAAGCTCTACATACAAAAGATACTCTCGCATTTGCTACTCCCCTTTTCACCTAAGAAAAGGCTCAGGGGAGAGAGTAATTTTTTTTAACTCCGTTATTGGACACGCCCACTTATGTGACCAAAAAGGATTGCCACATGAGCGGGCGTGTCCAACACGTAGTTGATATGTTAATTAAAATGTCCGTCTATACTATAATGTTAATTGTGTCCTCCTTCAATATGCCACTATAAATTTACAGTTGTCCTATAGGGGCATGCGTGAAGAATGTCACGCTCCCACAATGTTAACGTCCTAACAACTCGCGTGCCACCACTCACGCATGTACTATTTCTGTTGCTATATAGCCTCGAGTATAAAATACATTTCTGACGGTCTGGGATCAAAGCTGAATAAACACCCACACATTATGTAGTGGTTTGTTCTAATTGTATTCCAACCTTCCCTTTTTCATCCGAGCCCTTCCTTACAGATGAAAAAGGGAGTGGTTTTAAGTTAATGCAAATATATATGAGAGTGTACATGTCATTGTAAAACTAACAAAGCTTATCATTTGCCATGCAGCGTTATTTGTATGTAGAACTTCTCATTTGTATGTAGAACTTTCATCGTATGTAGAACTTCACCATGCAAATAAGAGTATCATTTGTATGTAGAACTTCACCATGCAAATAAGAGTATCATTTGTATGTAGAACTTCACCATGCAAATAAGAGTATCATTTGTATGTAGAACTTCACCATGCAAATAAGAGTATCATTTGTATGTAGTAGAACTTCACCATGCAAATGCGTGTCATTTGTATGTAGAACTTCACCATGCAAATGAGAGTATCATTTGTATGTAGAACTTCACATGCAAATAAGAGAGAGCGTGTCATTTGTATGTAGAACTTTACCATGCAAATAATTTTAGTACTAAATAAAAAGAACTGGAGGTTTTGGCACTGATCACCCCCCATAGGAGTAAGTGTGTTTAAATGGTTGTATTCACTGTTTCTTTCTCCTTAGCAGATGACAAGAGCTTCAAGAGTCGCGAGGATTTCTCCAGTGGTGATGAGTATGCCCACTATGTGAGAGACAGTATCAGTATGGGCATGATGGTGCGCTGCTGTGAGGGCTATGAGGAGGTGCGCCTCGGGGACATCGGACGTGTCATGAAGGTAGGTGTACCATTGTGTCATGTTTCTAATTGAAGCCATCTATATTATAATTATGTGCGACATTTGGACATTTGGCCAATTTGTTTTTGTGCCGAGTTGCCTAGTTATTTAGGTATAATGTTGTTGGTGCACTCTTTAGTGTCAATTGAGCAATGAATATTGTATGTTTGGTATGATTTTGCTTACTCCACTAACACCTGCTGTGTTTTGCTGAGTATTGCAGTTGTCACTGAACATAATCATACCTACCCCACTACCTCATCCAGGTTGACAGTGATAGCCTCCAAGACCTGAATGTACAGGCCAACTGGCAGCAGAAGGGGAGCACTTACTGGGTGAGGTTCTGTCACTGTGAGCTGCTGGGGGACATTGAAGCCTCCGGAGTGCTCTCCTTCAAACCAGGGGACAAGGTTCGCGTCAAGAGAGCCGTCATCACTCCAAAGTGAGGGGGGGTGGGAGTGAATATTTTTCAGCTGTTTTGCAATGGTGCTGATGTAGCCACAATGGATTGACCACACTGAGTTCACTAGACTATTGTGAGCTAGAGCCCTCCATGCCTTAACTGCTGCCTGTGACATACTGTACATGTATGTACAACTGTTTTGTGGCTTATGTAATCTGTCATAGATACAAGTGGGGCTCGGTGACTCATCAGAGTGTGGGTGTGGTTTGCTCCATCAACCGGAACGGGACAGACGTGTGTGTGGACTTCCCAGAACAGAATAACTGGACTGGACTCATCTCTGAGATGGAGCTAGTGCCAGGAATACACCCAAGACACAGGTACTGTACACCTCTTAATAATCTCATTGGTTTTCAGTGCCCACATCAGGTTACCTAAGGTGACATATTTTCGCGAGTATTAATTTCTGCTATTTCTGCAAATGAGAGTAAAATCGCAAAATGTGTACTCGCCTATTGCAATGAATCTCATTAAAACCACTTGCGAAACGTTATGAATAAGATTAATTTCACAACTTGAGCTAATACCAGCAAAATGAGCTTAACAGTGAAATCACAAACAAATCTACCTGTGAAAACATCATGTACTGTAACAATTATAATAGTGCACTGGTGTTAACATTCAAGTGTTCAAGTTAAGAGTACTTTCGACATTTTTTTTTCCCCCCCAAGAATGCGGTGGCTTCATCATCTTCTCCATTCTCTTCTCCATTCTTTTCTGCAGCTGGGGTTCCATTCTCTGTAGAGGTCCCAGCTGTATCTTCATTTACCGTATCAATCATTTCCGTACCAGATTCCAAGTCACTTTTTTGTGTGTTCTCTTTTGACAATATTTGCGTGGTTAAATAGCCACCCAGTATGGTGAGTATTGTGGAACCCAAGGATAGTATAACTGTAGCAAGATATGGTGCATTACTATTTGTGGTGGCGGCCAATACCTTCAGAAATACCACTACGAGCAAAACAATGGAAATTAGTGCCAAAAAGTAAATGGAAGCTGAACAAATTGTTTGACATAGTTCAATTTTATTCCTCGCCTCAACCCTTTTCTTCAATGTATGTATCTCACTTCGGAGTATGACGATGGTCACTACCATCACACAACTGGACAGCAGTGACACAAAGAAGATCAGTACAGATATCGTTTCGATTGGTGCAATTAACAGTATCAAAAATGTTGGCAATACTTTTAGACCAACCATATATGTGAAGTAGAAGAAGTTAGCAAAATGTAGAAAATAAACACGTTTGGAGGTACAAAAGTTACATGTAACATGTAGCTCTGGTTGTGGAAGAAAAGGTGAGCAGCAGCTAGTGATGGCTCCCCCAATACCAAATACGAGAATGCCAACGCTTAGCTCAAATACTTTAACTAGCACATGATTCAGAACAGTCGAAGGGTCTGTTCCACTTTTCTCATGGTTTGATTCATTCTGAACGAATTGCGTGTATACGGAAATGTAAACATATACTACATACACAAGAAAACCGACATCAGCAATGTTGACAAGGAAAGTTATAATTCCAAAAGAGAAGAACACCGCCCTGTTTACATCAGCTGGTTTAGATTCGGCTTTTAGCAAGAAATACAGCACCTTGCACGTCATGCAAATTGCTGCTATAGTTATAGTAACTGTAATCGCTGTTAGACCCCAGCTAAAAGAGAAGACATCACACTTGTATCCTTTCTCTTCATCCGTGTAAGTTATATGACCTGACTGTGCTTCTTTTTTTGTATACAATTTAAGCTGCATTTGTAGAAATAGAATGCATGACAACTTAAAAGTAAAAAGTAAATACGTAAGAACTTACCCAAGGTGTGATATAGTCGAGTGCATAATCGATTTCCTCTTCACTGTAGTTGTGTTTGGTTATGTTTAGGAGTAGGATGCTTGGCATTAAACTCTGACGATTTACTTCCTTATGATAGAAGATAGTTAGCCCCGTAAAGAGCGTCACGATCATAACAGGGCTTGCTATTGTGTTACAGCGCTCTTGCACCAGCCTCTGACACCAAAAAAGGTTGAGTTCTCATCTTGTCCAGGCACAATAATATGATATCTAACCACAAAGTTGGACACTGGATATCGGTTGCCCAGGAAAAAAATATTGTTGAGGGCAAATATGTTTGATTCTTCCTTGATTAAGGCTTCTTTAAACGTATCGATAATCTGCTCACACCTTTTAAACTGACCATACTCGCTGCACAAATCTGTACAACTACCCGTGCCTATATTAGTACAATGAAAACTGCAAATGCTTGATATAGCTTCATGTTTTCTCTTTAGCAACTGGCTAGATAGGATGCAAACTTGTTTAAATCAGCATTTTGATG
Source organism: Halichondria panicea (assembly GCF_963675165.1). Classification (NCBI taxonomy): domain Eukaryota; kingdom Metazoa; phylum Porifera; class Demospongiae; order Suberitida; family Halichondriidae; genus Halichondria; species Halichondria panicea. Next base: position 1,624,310 of record NC_087392.1, on the reverse strand, counting down.
ATGAATTTTATTTGGTTATTCATACCAATTGCTTCTCGGTAACTACATGTGATTTTATGTATAGAAAATGTATAGGTAAATGAGGGTAAAGGGTTTGGTAGTGACACAAAGTGAATAATGTAGATCACAAGCTCTGCAATGTGACAGCTTGAAGTAGATCAATATAATTATAGAAGCACCAAAATACTGTGAACTGCAACGTTTATAAACTATGCCTTAATGTTTATAGGGGTGTTTACAAAGGACTTTTGTGGTGTAAGATATTCATAGTCATTATATTGTGTACTCTATCATGAACTCTTGCCCCTATTCATAGCTGACAGTGCATGACGTGGCAGTACAAATGGTTTTATTCTTAAGGTGGTATGACGTACGTACATAAAGTAACAATGTGTCCATTTAATACACGAAAAGTCATAAAATGTCTCATAAGGATGACTCGTTTTGCAAGAGTGGCTTCTCCTCTGTATCTTCTCCGTCATCACTGTCTTCCTTTGTCGTTCTCTCACTCATTTCCGTACCAGATTCCATTTCTGACTCATTACTGTTCTGTGTGTTGTTTTTCTTTGACAGTATTCGCATAGTAACATAGCCACCCAATATCGAGAGTATTGTGGAGCCAAACGATAGTATAACAGGAGCAAGATACGATGTATTATTAGTTTTGACTGAAGCCAATATAAATAGAAATACAATCATGAGTATAACAATGGAAATTAGCACTAAGAAGTAAATGAAAGCTGAAACGATTGTTGCACATAGTTTCGTCTTTTTCTTTTCCCCATTCATTTTCTTGTGGATCTCAATTTGGAATATGATGATGGTCATGAACATCACACCACTGGACAGCAGTGACACAAAGAATACCAGAACAGATAGCGTTTCGATTGGTGTAATGAACAGCATCAAAAATGTTGGCAGTACGTTTAGACCGACCATATATGCGAAGTAGAAGAGGTTAGCAAAACATAGGAAATAAGCACAATTGGAGGTACAAAAGCAATGACAAAAGTTTAGTGCTTTTGGAAGGGAAGTTGAGCAACAACATCCAATGAACCCTCCTATACCAAACACAAAAATCCCAACAACTACTTGCGATACTTTTACTATCCTATGACCCAAAGGAAAGGTCAAATCTTCTGCTGGATTTTGGAACATTGGCCTATATTTCTCATCAATTTTTACTTCCTGAATGATGTAAATGTGCGCTTCATGCGCAAGGACAATGATATCCAAAATGTTGACAGAGAAAACTACAAATCCCATAGAGAAAAAAACTGCCCTGTTTACATCAGCTTGTTTAGATTTAGTGTTCAGCAAAAAATACAACACCTTGCACAATATGCAAATTGCTGTGATAGTCACAATCACCGTAAACACCATTAAAACCCAGCTAAAAGAGACAGTATCACACATATATCCTTTATCTTCATCCTTGTAAGATATTTCACCTGACTGTGCTTCTTTCCTTGTATAAAGTTTAAGCTGAATTTGTAAAAATAGAACACGTACATGACTTTGTACGAGAAAAAAGTAAATATGAACTTACCCAAGGTGTGATATAGTCAAGTGCATAGTCAAGTGTATAATCAATTTCCTTTTCACTGAAGTTGTGATCAGTTATGTTTAGGAATAGGTTGCTTGGCATTATAAGCTGACGACTTACTGACATATGACAGATATAGGTTAGTCCTGTAAAGAGTGTTTGAAGCATAAGAGGGCTTGCTATTGTGTATGAAGTGCTTGTGCACCAGCTTCTGATATGTAATTTTAGGGTTGAATTCTCATCTTGTCCAGGTCTGATAATTAAATATCCAACCATGAAGTTGGAAGCCGGATGTCGGTTGCTTGGGAAAAAAATATCATTGAGGGCAAATATGTTTGATTCTTCCTTGATTAAGGCTTCTTCAAACATATCGATAATCTGCTCACATCTTCTGAACTCAAGAAAATTGCTGCACACATCTGTACTACTACCTGTACCTATCAGTACAATGAAGACAGCAAATGCTTGATATAGCTTCATTTTTTCTCTTTAGTAACTGGCTAGATGGATGCAACTTGTTTACTTTTAGTGCACGTACTGATTAAATTTAGTTGTCAAGTGATGATGAATTTTATTTGGTTATTCATATCTATTGATTCTCGGTAACTATACTTATACCACACTTACATCACCACTAATTGATCTCATTGGTCAACAGCTGTAGGATATAGAATATTAGCATACAGCCCCAGGCATGCACAGTTTTTCAATTTATTTATTTCATTATTTTGTTCAAGAAAGTAAGTAAAGAGAAAAGAGCCATGCTTGACGGTACTAACACTCAAAGTGACGGTAGAAACACAGAAGGTGCTCTCCAACAGGATGGCTAAGCTTCCATGGATGGGTCCATGGGCGTGGGTTTGGATACAAGAAAAGCTTGCAACTCCAGTAAGGGACGTCGAATGGTCAACGCTTGGACCAAGGAAGCTCTTCAGCATCTGTAGGAGTCGACGTGTTGCTCAACTAGCTCTTTGACGGCTGCAAAATCCGGCATAGTCTTGTTCTTTTTTGCAGTCTGCATCGTGGATTGAATTAATTGTTGCTAGGGGGAGGTCCTTTTATTTATAGTGCTGTGGTCACATGGTATATAAGTCAGATATGCCACACCTACTTGGAGGATATGCATCCCATATATCCTCCGCTACCATGGTTACATTCGCCTCGGAGTAACCACGGTAATGGAGGATATATGGGTGCATATCCTCCTCTTAGGTGTGGTATATCCTACACACGTGATTTTAGGTGTAGCAAATGATGTATAGGTAAATGCACAGGTAAAGGGTTAATAGTGACACTCATTATGCCTCGGTGCACATGCGCAAGCGAGGCATACGGTAGTGTGTTTGTGTGTGTGTGTAGACTGCTACAGCTGCTCAAGCGACCAATGAAGTGTATGTAAGAGTGAAGTGCAAGTAAGAGTTTCTATAGGCTTCTAGTCATGTTTTCATTCGTGGATTTGCAAAATAATGCTTTGTTCTTGAGTTATGCCTAGTTTTACTTACTTGGAATGCCATTGCAGCCTTTTCAGAAGAGTTCGTAGAAAAACTTGTCCACAGAGTGTTGCTACTCTACTTAGTAGTTAGCTCTGCACTAGAACGCTAGCTATTGGTAGCTGCAAGAGTGAGAAGAGGGCTGCAAGGCTCTGCTGATGCAGCCATTCATTTTCACAAGTGGCTAAATGCAGTACGTTAGCCTGTGTAGAAAGGGCCAACGTACTGCATTTAGCCACTTGTTCATTTTCGACTTGGACTTTTGGCATCGATCGTTTTTTTAACAACAATCATGATCGATAATTACCCACTCTATGAGTTTCTCTGTGATTCTGCATGCATGCAGCAAAATGTATGCAAAAATGTTTAAATGTGTGAATAAAAGTATTGCTATAGTAGCTTTAGCTTCCACCGAGGCATCAGCACTCGCGGTGCTTTCATTAAGTTCCATGCAGTTCCACACAATTCATTATGTCGTACAAGGTAAAATCTATAGTGCAATTCCAGTCTAGATAAGTTATAGTGCTCGCAATTATATAGTGTAGTCAGCAATTAAAGAATAAAAGTTTTAAATCACGGTCTCTGGGAAACGTACATACAGCTGTTCACTGTCATTATATTCTATATTAATCTCACTATGTTGTTGTTGTTCTCCTTCTTCATTGTTTTCTGTCGCAATCTCACTATCATGTTCTTCTTCTTTGTTGGTTCCTGTCGTTTTGTATTTGAATAGTTTCTCCTTTGCTTTGTATCCAACAATTATAGAGAGAATTGATGGGATTAGCGTAACAGCGTAAGTTACCAGATCAGGACTCTCTTCTCTTGTGGCTGTAAATAGAGTTACCATGTAAATCCATGTGAGAACACCTGTTACTAATAGAAGCACTATTGAAGAAGTAAATCCAAGAAACGATTCTTTTGTCCATGTTTCACCTTGAAATCTACTGAGAATATAGAAGGAAAACCATAGTACAGTGGCACCAATATATGTTACAATGAACACTAATATGGAAATTGTCACCAGTGGTGCATTAAGTAGCATCAGAAACACTGGTGTGATGTTTGCTCCTTCTATTAAGACGAATGTAAAAAAGCTTGCAATAATGAATGGATAGAGCCATTTAATTTTGATGCAGCAGATGGAGAAAGTAGGTAGTTTAGTTGACTTGTTGCAACAGTAAAGCAAACTTTGTGTTATTATCGCTGTAATGATGAAAATGGCAATTGAAGCTATTATAGCTAGCCACCTTGTGTTAGTGTGCTGGTCAAGAAGACTTGTATTACTGCCGGGAGAAGCACGTTGTTGAGCCTTCACAAAAATATCTAGTACGATGATGTTCAACACAATCTCAGTGATGTTAAATAGTAAAGTTGTTATTCCTATTGAGAGAATAATCGACAAGTTCATCTTCTGCTCAAACTCGTCCATTTTTGATACGTGGTACATTTTCACAATCGCCAATATAACTATCCATAGTACTATGCATGCAGTGAGTATCACTAGAAGTAGGTTGAATGAACTGTGTTGACACAAATATCCCTTGTCCTTATTTGAAAGCAATTGCTGTGATATTTTCTCTCCCGACTCTAAAGTTGCATACCTCTGGAGCTGTGTGTGTGTGTGTGTGCAGTTTGTTCATTAATTTCTTATTATTGGTAGGTAAACATGTACATGTAATTTGGTTACACTCACCCACGGTGTTATGTATTGAACAGCATATCTGATATCTGTTTCATTGAATCCTCCTTCAATATTGTTGTTGCTAATGTTCAGAGACAGTCCTATATAGGATGGAAATAATATATGTTCGTTAATTCCCCCTTGAACATAGACCATCAATCCAGAGGATAGTGTTAGCATCATCCAAGAGCTAGCCTGTACTAAAACACTGGTCCTGCACCATTGTGTTATCGTATTAAAAGTGACATTTTCATGTAATTGCACGCGATAGAAAATGTATAAACTGCTTGATGGGTAGTCATTGCTTGGGAAAAGAGCGTCTCGTAGGATGAAGATGTTAGTGGAGTTAGCTATTAAAGCTTTCTCAAAAGTGTCAACCACTTGCTGTCTCCTCTCATAGTCACGAAAATAGCTTACTTGGCCAGCACACTGACTGCCAAGAAACAAAAGGCTAATGGCAGAAAACAAGCACTGAACTCTCATGGCTTCAACTTTTACTTGTAATTTAACACTGAACCAACTTGGGCAATGTTTACTGTGTTGAGTTGGCAGATTCCACAGCTATGTGAATACTTGTACTGCACGTGCAATCGTAATTATTCATCGCCCCCCCCCCCCCCCACGCACAGATGCAATGGATGTGGTATGTTCCCGATTGAGGGGGTCCGCTACCATTGTCAGGTGTGTGCTGACTTTGATTTCTGTCAGAACTGCTTCTACAAGGGACAGTCTCACAACCATGCCTTCGAGAGGACCGATGATCAGGGACAAGCAGCTGTCTACGTGGGGTCACCAAGGTCACGCAAGAGGGCTCTCAAGTAAGGAATTTGTACCATATATCACGCACAATTAGTAACTACTGTGCTTGCTTTGGATACAATGCACAGTTTTGTGTGTGGTGTGCCTGTTCAGCTCTACTTGGAGAACAGCAACCTAATTTTACCCATACACACACACATGCACCCACACCCACCCACCCACACACACACACACACACACACACACACTCGCACACACACCCACACACAGACGTAAGAAGAAGAAGATGCGAGGTGGTTCAGTGGTGATGGACTGGGACCAGATTGTGCGTCACCTCTCAGTCTCTAGCAACGAGAACCAGACATATCGTCTCATCGATGGCAACCACAGCACCTACTGGCAGTCCAGTGGCCCTCAGGGCAAACACTGGGTACGACTTGAGCTCCAACGGAACATCCTAATTGAGCAGCTGGCAATACAGGTGAAGAGTGAAGGAGAATTGCATATAAAATGTTACATTTGGGCCTGATTTGTCTAATTTTGTTGCCCATAGTTTTGTTGGCCATGAATTTTAGCCACTAACATTTTATACTGTTATATATATTTTTTTAATGATCTTCTATGTATTCTGTGCAGGTTGAGCAGAGTGACAGTAGCTACATGCCCAGTGTGGTGGCAGTGCTGGCAGGGAACAGCATCGGATTACTCAAGGAGATTAAGCAAGTTTCAGTCTCCTCCACTTGCAGAGAGTGTATCCTCGTCAGTGGACTCACTGAGGTAAGAGGAGGAGGGTGTAGTAATGGTGTTCCTACCTTGAAGAGCATGTACCCTGTACTACTCTACATGTGTGCAAGTTGAATTTCAAGTATCACCGCCATGTACATGTAGTACTAAACTTTGAGCACACTTGACTAATTGTGTACTGTACTGTACCTTTATTGTGCTGTATGCTGAGCTGTGTATATATCCCATAGTTCACATCAGCTAACTGCATTTCCCCCACCCAGTTCTACTCTATCATGGAGATAGTGGTCCGGTCTTGCAAGAGTGATGGCATTGATGTCAAGATCCACGGAGTAAGTGTGATTGGACGCGTGGACATGAATGAAGACGAGGTGGCGGCTAGCTTCTCCTTCCTCACTGTCGACGAATCAGAATCCAAAGAGAGTGGTCTAGTCCGCAAGCAACGGAGGAAGATGGAGGGCGGGGCAGACAGTCACTCTAATAAAGTGTTTGTGTGGGGCCTCAACGATCGAACTCAGCTAGGCAGTGGAAACTCAGACTCTAAGGTATGCACATGTGTAATGCTCTAGTTACATGTACTTTAGTACATGTAGTTCGGACTGATTAAGCTGTGTAACAGATCGATCGAGCTTTGACTTCAACTTTGTTTACTATTAAGCATCATCAAAATAATAAGTCAGTTCTAGTTGGTATAATTCTCCCTCCTCACAGGTGAAGAGTCCATATGAGAGCCATGCTCTAGCCAAGCTCCACCCAATTCAACTCGTTGGAGGCTCTAAAACTCTCTTCATAGTCTCTCAAGATGGGAAGGTGTATGCCAGTGGGGAGGGCACCAATGGCCGCCTGGGAGTGGGGGGACTGACTGATGTAGCTGTCCCTAAGATCATTGGTGACCTGACAACCTATGTTGTGAGGAAGGTGGCAGTTAGCACAGGAGGGAGACATGCAATGGCCCTCACTGCAGATGGCAAAGTTTTCTCCTGGGGTGACGGAGAGTACGGGCAGCTGGGACTGGGAGACAACAAGTACGTGGTGATGTGTTTTTAAGCACGATTTTCTTCATGTAGCGTTAGATAAAGCTTTCATAAAATCATAATTTTTGTTATTTTAGTTACAGAGCTGATTCGAAACGAAGGGGCCTACATGTACATAAAAATAATATTAGATATCTCCAATCTTTTGGTTGTTTCTCGGTTTAGCCTAATATGTTTTTACACCAAAATGTATGTCATGTACGGCCTTTCTTTTCTCTCTCCAGGAGTTACGATCGTCCCAAGATGATCCAGAGTCTCCAAGGCAAGCACGTCAAGGAGATATCGTGTGGCAGCAACTACTCTGCAGCCATTACATCAAACGGAGAGCTGTACACGTGGGGACAGGGTGCTCATGGGAGACTGGGTCACGGAGACAAGGCCAACCAGCCAAAGCCTAAACTGGTTAGTCTCACCTAAGGGAATAAAACGCTCAAAATTAGAGTTTTGCTCTGCCTACCTTGTAGTGCATGTACCTCTCTACTTAAGTACTTGCTCTTCGCTCACTGATCACTCGTGCATTGAGACAGTTCCGTTCGTGTATTGCTGTATAGGTTCGTGAGCTTGAGAAGTTGCGTATGGCGTGTGTGGCGTGTGGCTCTAGAGATGCTCAAACTCTGGCTGCCACAGAGAATGGATCACTGTGGAGTTGGGGGGACGGTAGCTATGGGAAACTTGGCAAGGGTGAACTCAAGGGTTCAAAGAGTCCTTCCATGGTCAAGAACTTTACCTTAGAGGGGGGAATATCTCAGTTGGAGTGTGGCAGTCAGTTCTCTGTCCTGCTCACCAAGGAAGGAAAGGTGTACACATGGTGAGTGCAAATCACATGTTTGGTAAAGTGAAGATGTATCTTTGACTGCCCACAACTTAACCGTAGATTGTAATGCAACACCTATTATATTGATGAATTCAAACAGTCATTAAAGTCTTGATTCTCTTGTTGTTACAGGGGCAAGGGTGACTACTATCGCCTGGGCACAGACAGCACGGCTCATGTGAGGGAGCCTCAGCTGGTGGAGTCCCTCACTAAGAAGGTGGTGCAGGTAGCAGTCGGTTCACTGCACATTCTGGCACTCACTGAGAACGGAGAGGTGAGTAGTGGTTAGCAAAATGCACCTCATTTGTTCTGATTAGCTGATAGAATGGGTGCCCTTTTGCCATTACCAACGGATAACGTACAACTGAAATCCTATGTACATGCAGCGTGTTTATGTTATAAGATTTACAAGTATCTGTATATTTGCATTGCGTGTGTTCCTTACTTCTAAAGCTGTTGTCTGCTTGTACTGCAGGTGTATGCCTGGGGGGACAATGAACACGGACAACAAGGCAACGGTAACACCATCAGCAATCGTAAACCACAGCAAGTCATACTACTCAAAGACCACCGAATCACAAAGATAGCATGTGGCTCCTCTCACAGCATAGCCTTTGCTACCGGCATGCCTCAAAATGCTGGAGAGTTCACTCCTATATCTTTCAGCACTACTCAAGACTCACTAGGCACCTCCCTCATGATTCGCAAGTCAACGGAAGACACACACATACAGGATGAACTCAAACGACCTTCACTCACAAAGATCATTCTCTCACTGACCACACCCTCCAAACAACAGGAGTCACTGGCACATGTACTCACTGCACTGCAAATTGCCTACGCCAGGGACGCTATTGTGAGCTCGTTAGGGGGCGTGGCCAGTGCCGCCCAGGAGAGGGAGGAGGACAAGCCGACTGATCAACATGATGTCGTGGAAATTACAAGAGTCCTCCCCATGTCCACAGAGTCTAAAACAAGTGAACTCTCGGCAGAAGTACCTAAAAAGAAAGTTCATATTCCGTCTGGTCTGGATGATTTTACGCGACTACTGACAGTGGAGGATGCTCGGGTAATGGTGGACCTGCTCAAACTAGCTGTGGCCAATAGAGTGGGTGAGAAGGGCAAGGAGACACTGGGGGCTGTGCTCACGCCCATGGGGAAGTCTAATGCAGAGGTACGTTGATCATATGATTAGTGATAGTCTCGAATTAATATTATGGTTTGATACATGTACGTGTACGTTGTTGTGAAATTATTATTATCAATTTGAGTTTTAGTTACATGTACATGTACTGTAAGGCATTGTGCAGTATACTGCAGCATGCACGTGTGGTACAATACATGTATAATTATGTGTGCTAACATTGATCTTGGTGTCATCGTTTCTCCTCAGGTGGCTAGTATGCTGATGGAGCTGTGTATCAGTGAGCTGGAAGACGTCTCTCGTGAGCCTCAACTCAGTGAGTCCCCTCAGCCTATCATCCAGGAGAGCCCTCATCCTTACCCCGATGATGCCACACTATCGAATACGTGTCGCATCCCAGGGGCTGAGGCTCTTATCGTGAACTTTGACACCCGATGTTCAACAGAGAGAAGACACGATGTGCTGGTTATTAAAGACGGAAGTGGGACAGTCAGCAATGTACGCTCGGGGAGAGAGGCGGTTGATTGGTCGCAGGATATTCGAATCGTCGGTGACGAACTATCATGGGCATTCAAGAGTGATGGCTCTGTGAATGGGTGGGGCTTCAGATTCACTGTCCACCCCCTCATGCCTAAGAAGTCATCAGGAGGCAACCTTCTCTCCGATCGGGCCCTTCAATCACGACCGTCCATTGATCTCGTGACAAGTCTCCTTGATTTCCAACTAGGTCGTAGTCGCAGTAAGGACTCCATTATGCGTCTTGGCTCTGCCCTTGCCTCTTGTGCTCAGATGAACATGCTTGATGCCCAGCAGAGAATGTGGGCCATTCAACAACTGAGGAAGCTCTTCAACTCGTGTGTGAGCAAGCAGCTGTGTGTGGGGGCCAGGGGCACTTGCTGTCCACTCAAGCAACTCAAACAGGTGACTATTGTCTTAGCTACTCTCGCTGTAATCCTTTTGTACTTACTTTGTGTTTACTGTTAGCCAGTTGTTGCTGAAATTGTATGATTTGTGCACTACTGTTTTCGGCTGCTATGTAGTTTGTCTTCAATTATTTTTATGTCACTCTCTCTTTCTCTTTTTCTCTAGTCTGGTGGTAGCATGTCCTCATTGATGTCTCTGGTAAAGGGCATGCCTGAGGCCCTCCACAAACAGTACAACTTTGAGGTATCCCACGTCACAGGAGGGTCACAACTTCTACACAGCCCTTTCCTACAGGTACTGTATGCAGCTATAATGCCTTTGTTTGTGGTACTTTTATGTATCAGCATTGTTTGCATGATAATAATTATGAGTTAGATATAGAGTGTTCCAAAATCAGACGCTACTAATTTTCTTAGTCTGTGGTTGGCCTGTCGAGTGATGTGGAGCTGGACACAATGGACTGCTGTAAGGACGTCACCAAGTGGACATGGTTCAACCAGTACTGTCTGGCTGCTCGCATGGCAAAGTCACTGCAGAACAGAACACCAATCCCAGCCAAGTAAGCTATTCAGTTACATAGCTGTTATAATAATTATGAACATGCATTGTAGTTTTTAGCTTCTCCAACAGATTCATAAGTGTGCCTTCATGTTGAGTACTGTTTGAAAATTTACGTACATGCAGTACAGTGAACGTACATGTATGTCCTAGTTGTCAAGGTGACCTGTGTGTTGTTTATACAGGTGCCTTCTTGAGGTGCATGATAGGATTGGGTCTCTCAAGGCCTCTACTGAAGAGGAGAGCAAAGAGCATGAAAATCACGAGCTGTTCAAATACGAGCACGACAAACAGCTGCTCCTGTGGAAACAGAGGTAATGTCAGAACTACATGTAGAGTAAAATCAATTATATGTTGCTACGGGGGGGGGGGGATGTTTGAATCACAAACCTGGGAAGTATTATAATACAGTGTACACCAAGCAGTACCTACATCATATGCTCATTGCAGGTACCCGAAGGACTGGAACATTCCTCTAACAAACACGATATCCATCTACGGATGGGGTCACAACCATCGCGGTCAGTTGGGGGGCGTTGAGGGGAACAAAGTGAAACTCCCTCGTCTGCTAGATAACTTCTCTGAGCTCTCACCACTCCAGCTTGTAGGGGGAGAGCAAACACTCTTTGCTGTCACAACAGATGGAAAGGTACAGATCGAGCTGTAGTAGTATCGGTTGCAATTGTAATTTGTAGATTTATCTTTTTAGTGACCTTAGGGTTAAAAGACATTATAATGAGCATTATTATTGTCTGTAGGTTTACGCATCTGGTTATGGTGCCTATGGTCGTCTTGGTACTGGTAGCCTGGAAAACGTAGCCAACCCGACCCTAATCTCCTCTCTGGCTACTCGAGGGGTTGTGGTGAAGAAGCTGGCCGTTCACTCTGGAGGCAAGCATTGTCTGGCCCTCACTGACGAGGGGGTGGTCTATGCCTGGGGAGAGGGGGATGATGGGAAACTGGGACTCGGAGGAACAGTGTACGTTGTCTCATTTACAAAATCATGTTTCTTCCAAATACCTTAGTATTTTATTTGGCGATTCTATACATCTACTAACTTCCTACATTGTAAACATTTTCTCGGTATCTAGAATGTCATTGGTACTGGGCCTCCAATACATTTGCATTTTAAATTTTATTTGCTGGATACATGTAATTTAGCAGTGTTCACAATTCCTCTATTGTCTCCCTGCAGTAACTGTGACTCCCCTCAGCTGATAGAGTCTCTGAAGGGTAAGAAGGTGGTGGAGGTGGCGTGTGGGGCCTCTCACAGTGGCTGTATCCTTGACGATGGCACTCTGTACACCTGGGGCAAAGGGAGATATGGCAGACTAGGTCACAACGATCATGAGCCACAGTACAGACCAAAACAGGTCAGCATTTTTTTTAGTATTTACTCCTTACGGTACATGCACATGTCACCTAGAATGCTCAGGGGCTTGTAAGATAATTCTGCAATGTCAAATAAGCTTTAATTCCTTGACAATCTTTACCACGTAGATTCGAATGTTTCTATTCTAAACCTTGTCTTGTACACATACAATTACGTTGTTGTCCATTGCATCCATATGTATAGGTGATGGCACTGAAGGGAGAGCATGTGACATGTCTGGCGCTGGGCAGTGGTGACGCCCAATCCCTGTGTGGTACTCGCAGTGACCATGTCTACTCTTGGGGGGACGGGGACTATGGGAAGCTCGGCCGAGATGAAAATGGCGGCTGTAAGGTCCCCAAAAAGATCGACTCACTTCATGGGAAGGGGGTCATGAAGTTGATGTGTGGATCTCAGTTCTCTGTTGCCCTCACCAACAAAGGCCACGTCTATACATGGTACGTATGTCTGTATTATATAGCTGTGTGAAGTCTAAATCTATGCAAATAACCTCCAGTGTACTTACTGTTATAAGTATCCATGTATCTTAAGAACAGCTCATGCTGTAGCTATCCTTAGCCCCTCCTAACTGTATCTACTGTACTGACATTACTGTGATTCTAATTATATCACAGGGGCAAAGGGGACTACTTCCGTCTCGGTCATGGCGATGATTCCCACCAGCGTACTCCCAAGCGTGTCCTTGGTCCTCTGGCGTACAAGAATGTGGTTGACTTGGCGTGTGGGTCTCTGCACTGTGTGGTGTGTACAGAGGATGGGAAAGCCTTCACCTGGGGTGACAATGATGAGGGACAGATTGGCAATGATACCACTGTAGCCTGCAGAGAACCTCATGTGAGTAGCAATTTCATTTCATTTAGCAATTTTTCAAGTACTTAAGGGGTTGGTGATCCAAGCTTTTGTGATCATAGAAGAGATTTCAAACTCGAAAAGATGCTACACTAGATCAGATCATGCTTTATACATGTACATGCCCTTCCTATACAGGAGCTCCGTATTCCTGATGAGGTCCACATTGATCATGTGACGTGTGGCTCTGCTCACAGTGTGGCCTGGTCTTCCATACGCCGCAAGATAGTGTGTCAGCTGCCAGACAAGGTTCCCATGGAGTTCAACCATCTACAAGGCATTTCAATGCCTGTCCTCAGAAACCGGTTGATCCTGTTACACCAGTTCTCACACCTCTTCTGCAAGAGTCTCGCTCTATTTGGAGTACACGATGGAACCTTCGAAGGATTTGAGAAACTCAGATGCATTCTCCTATCCAATGCAAAAGTAAATAGCGCGTACAACTTTGTTTTGTAGCTCACTGTAATGACTTACTATATCACAGTGTTTTATTGCGGTGATTATACTGTATTAACCATAATTATTGTATCTCCACCTCTTAGGAAAATGCCTTCAAACGCGTCATCAAGGCCACTATGACTCAAGGCAAACAGCATGGACCAGTCATCGAGCTCAACCGTGTCCAAGTCAAGAGGTCACGAACGAGAGGAGGCCTGGCAGGTCCCGAGGGACTGAATTCTGTATTTGGTCAGATGTGCTCCAAGTGGAGTATTGTGGGCAGTGAAGACCTCCTCCTTCCTCACAGAATCTGGAAGGTCAAGTTTGTAGGAGAGAGTGTCGATGATTGTGGAGGAGGCTACTCTGAGTCCATCGCTGAAATGTGTGATGAACTCCAAAACGGATCAGTCCCGCTACTCATGCAGACTCCCAATGGACGAGATGACGCTGGAGTCAATCGTGATTGCTTCATTATTAACCCTGCCGCCAACTCTCATATACACACCAACATGTTCAGATTCCTCGGAGCTCTAATGGGAATCGCTGTTCGATCCGGCTCACCAATAAATTTGAACCTTGCCCCGCCTGTTTGGAAACAACTTGTTGGACTTCCGCTAACCCTTGCAGACCTCTCTGAGATCGATAGTGACTACGTCCAAGGTTTGCTCTTCATTAGAGACAACCCTGAAACATTCTCCGGCATTGAGTTCACAGCACCAAGTGCAACTGGCTACGAAGTTCGATTACATCACTCCTGGACTCACGTGACACCCGAAAACAGTGAAGAATATGTTCGTCTCTCTATGCATCTTCGTCTGCACGAATATGATGCTCAGATCCAAGCAATGAGAGAAGGAATGGCTAAAGTGATCCCTGTTCCACTCCTCTCTCTGTTCACTGGGCCAGAACTTGAAACTATGGTGTGTGGTAGCACCGAGATATCCATACAGCTGCTCAAGTCTGTCACAACGTACAAGGGGATTGATGCGACGGCATCTCTGGTTCGCTGGTTCTGGGAGGTGATGGAAAATTTCAATCAAAGTGAAAGGTCTCTGTTCCTGAGGTTTGTGTGGGGACGGACGAGGCTTCCCAGAACAGCTGCCGACTTCAGAGGAAGAGATTTCGTTCTTCAGGTTAGTATAAATACTTAAAATGTAATACTTAATCATTGTTCTACAAATTGCCTATACTTACCTACATACATACTGTACGAAACACCTTCTTTTGTTCCCTAAATAGGCGATTGCTCACACACATACTCAACACACTCTCAGCCATACCTACTTCTTGTTTCCATCACAGGTTCTGGACAAATACCACCCCCCTGACTACTACCTGCCCGAGTCCTACACTTGCTTCTTCCTTCTTAAGATCCCACGCTACTCGTGCAAACCAGTGCTGGAGGAGAAGCTTCGCTATGCCATCAACTTCTGCAAGTCTATCGACACAGATGATTACGCTAGAGTGGGGCTACAAGAGGGACTGGGCTTCATGGGGGACGAAGATGATGATACAGTTGCCGAGGAATCATAAACTAACTGTACCCTTGTTTATGTGTGTGTGTGTTGTGTTCACATCATCAAGCTAAGATTCTCTTAATTAAAATTTTAATTGTTAACCCATCCCATCGTTGTCTTTTGTACATGTTTGTAAATTCATCATGTTTCTAATTGTATGCACTTTAATACAAAGATGTACATGTAGTAAGATTAACATTGTGTTTGAAACATAAATTGAAAGTGATATGAATAATGTTAAGACTTTTTGCTTTGCCATTCCTTTCTTTCAAAGGGGTCGCTCCATACCTCATGATCCCTGCACAATACTCTGATGGATTACTGAGATCATAATAATTTTATGTACAACATAATTATAATAGCATGATATAATAATATAGCTAGTGTATATTACAAGCATGTACAAGTACGTATACAATGCATATGCATGCACTTGTTACATCCCATGAATGACACATTGATACCAGGCTGTATTAATTTGCTCCAGGGACATCTTAGTCTCGTATAACTTTTTTTCATCTCGTACACAAGGTAAATTAAGCTGTTTGTGTGTGTTTGCTGATGTTGATTCCTCCTCACCACCTCATTCCACTCCACAGGAGATCCAGAGCAGCAGCTTGGAGCGACTCGTAGCCTGCATGGCTGGACCATGCACACTAACATCAGTGGTACCAGACCTAGAGTCCAACACCAAGGATACACCACCACCACCACCACCACCGACCCAACCTCCTATTACCACGGCAACAGAGGAGGTCAGCGAGGAGTGAGGAGACGCTGTGATGGTGTACGATAGCTCATCTGATTCCAGTGGCAACTCAGACGACCCTGAGGGCCGAATGTGTTATCGAGTATGACCATTATGTTCTCAGATTGTTATCAGTTACTGTGTACAGGTATAATTATAGCTGCATGTACACATAATGTAATACCAAAGGCGTACATCCTTGGTATTACTTTAACATTGTATTTGCTAGTGTTTTCTAGGGGTCAGATTACTGGGGTAGGTTTGTTCAAGATGCCTCTGTCTACTGTTTCTCTATCCTTAGCAGATGACAAGAGCTTCAAGAGTCGTGAGGATTTCTCCAGTGGTGATGAGTATGCCCGCTATGTGAGAGACTGCATCAGTATGGGCATGATGGTGCGCTGCTGTGAGGGCTATAAGGAGGTGCGCCTCGGGGACATCGGACGTATCATGAAGGTAGGTGTACAAGTACATGTACCATTGTTAGTTGTTTTATCAGGTGATTTGACCCAAGTATTAGGTCATTGCGTTTGTGCACTCTTTGTCATGAATATTGTGTGTGTTTGTTCGGTACAACAATGATTTTGCTGACTCCTACACATACTCATACAAATCTCTGTGCTGCATTGTGCTGAGTATTGCAGTGTCATTTGTATTAGTCATAATTATGTTCCACAATGCAACCACCCTAGCTCACTCCTATAGTCCCCTCATCCAGGTTGACAGTGATGGTCTCCAAGACCTGAATGTGCAGGCCAACTGGCAGCAGAAGGGTGGCACTTACTGGGTGAGGTTTTGTCACTGCGAGCTGCTGGGGGACATTGAAGCGCCCGAAGTGCTCTCCTTCAAACCAGGGGACAAGGTTCGCGGCAAGAGAGCCGTCATCACTCCAAAGTGAGTGTGTGGGTGTGAATAGTTTATAGCACCAGTAAATCATGTGCCTTTCTAAATACGTCTTTGGTGTTATGATTGCTACAATGGATTGTGGATACTTTTCAGAGTGTGGGTGTGGTCTGCTCCATTAACTGGAATGGCACTGACGTGTGTGTGGACTTCCCAGAACAGAATAACTGAACTGGACTCATCTCAGAAATGGAGCTAGTGCCAGGGATACACCCAAGACACAGGTACATGTACAGATGCATTATGATAGGTTTTATGTCCGATAAAATCATGTAACATAGTGCAGCTAGTGCTTATTGGTACATGTATACGTACGTATAACGTAATTCAACAAAAAAGTTTAGCGTGTGTTCAAGTTAAGTGTCTCAACTAAGTTTTTCTCTAACTTCTATTGAATGTCTCAAACAAGACAACTCACACCAAGAGGTGGGTTTTTTCTCTAGCTGTAGAGGTATCTTGACTACCAGATTCCTTGTCACTTTTGTCCTTCTCTGACAATGTTTGTTGGTGACTACCAGATTCCTCGTCACTTTTGTCCTTCTCTGACAATGTTTGTTGGTGACTACCAGATTCCTCGTCACTTTTGTCCTTCTCTGACAATGTTTGTTGGTGACTACCAGATTCCTTGTCACTTTTGTCCTTCTCTGACAATGCAATTTTTTTGCAAAATTTTCTGCCTATAGAAACCAGCATAGAAACCACTTGCGGCATAGATACGAAAAAATAATAATAATTTGGTAGTTTTTTCTGTTTTTGGTGGCTGGAATTACAATATTGTATAGTAACTGCTTCGAAACCATGCATGCACATGTTGTCTAGTAAATTTCCCACAAGAATCACAAATGTCTCATTCAGCATGTCACTATAAAAGCGAATCATTGGGTGAAGAGTGGTCTTCAGTCTCAAAAAGGTCACTTTGTCCCAGTGCAACATGCCATATATTGGCCCTACAATACGCCATATACTGCATGGCACTGCTATATTCGTTTGATCTCAGAGGTCAAAAGCCGTGAGGCAACAATAGAGGTTACATGTAGATAGTATTGGGGTAAGTTTGTTCGAGATGTCTCTATCTACTGTTTCTCTCTCCTTAGCAGATGACAAGAGCTTCAAGAGTCGTAAGGATTTCTCCAGTGAGTATGCCCGCTATGTGAGAGACAGTATCAGTATGGGCATGATGGTGCGCTGCTGTGAGGGCTATGAGGAGGTGCGCCTCGGGGATATCAGCCGTGTCATGAGAAGGTAGGTGCATGTATACATGTACAATTACCATTGTTAGTTGCTCTATCAGGTGACCCAATTGAGTATTAGATCATTGCTGTTTGTGCACTCTTCTTTTGTCAATCAGATTAATGAATATTGTGTGTGTTTGTTCGGTACAACAATGATTTTGCTGACTCCCACACATACTCTTACAAATCTCTGTGCTGCATTGTGCTGAGTATTGCAGTGTCATTCTCTCTATACTATTAGTCACATATCCCATACATATCACGTACCCCCCTATAGTCACATATCACATATACCACGCCCCCCTATAGCTCACTCCTAGCCCCCTCATCAAAGTTGACAGTGATGGCCTCCAAGACCTGAATGTGCAGGCCAACTGGCAGCAGAAGGGTGGCACTTACTGGGTGAGGTTTTGTCACTGCGAGCTGCTGGGGGACATTGAAGCGCCCGGAGTGCTCTCCTTCAAACCAGGGGACAAGGTTCGCGTCAAGAGAGCCGTCATCACTCCAAAGTGAGTGTGTGGGTGTGAATAGTTTATAGCACCAGTAAATCATGTGCCTTTCTAAATACGTCTTTGGTGTTATGATTGCTACAATGGATTGTGGATACTTTTCAGAGTGTGGGTGTGGTCTGCTCCATTAACTGGAATGGCACTGACGTGTGTGTGGACTTCCCAGAACAGAATAACTGAACTGGACTCATCTCAGAAATGGAGCTAGTGCCAGGGATACACCCAAGACACAGGTACATGTACAGATGCATTATGATAGGTTTTATGTCCGATAAAATCATGTAACATAGTGCAGCTAGTGCTTATTGGTACATGTATACGTACGTATAACGTAATTCAACAAAAAAGTTTAGCGTGTGTTCAAGTTAAGTGTCTCAACTAAGTTTTTTTCTAACTTCTATTGAATGTCTCAAACAAGACAACTCACACCAAGAGGTGGGTTTTTTCTGTAGCTGTAGAGGTATCTTGACTACCAGATTCCTTGTCACTTTTGTCCTTTTCTGACGATGTTTGTTGGTGACTACCAGATTCCTCGTCACTTTTGTCCTTCTCTGACAATGTTTGTTGGTGACTACCAGATTCCTTGTCACTTTTGTCCTTCTCTGACAATGCAATTTTTTTGCAAAATTTTCTGCCTATAGAAACCAGCATAGAAACCACTTGCGGCATAGATACGAAAGAATAATAATAATTTGGTAGTTTTTTCTGTTTTTGGTGGCTGGAATTACAATATTGTATAGTAACTGCTTCGAAACCATGCATGCACATGTTGTCTAGTAAATTTCCCACAAGAATCACAAATGTCTCATTCAGCATGTCACTATAAAAGCAATGATTTGAATCATTGGGTGGAGGGTGGTCTTTGGTCTCAAAAAGGTCACTTTGTCCCAGTGCAACATGCCATATATTGGCCCTACAATATGCCATATACTGCATGGCACTGCTATTCGTTTGATCTCAGAGGTCAAAAGCCGTGAGGCAACAATAGGGTTACATGTAGATAGTATTGGGGTAAGTTTGTTCGAGATGCCTCTATCTACTGTTTCTCTCTCCTAATTAGCAGATGATAAGAGCTTCAAGAGTCGTAAGGATTTCTCCAGTGAGTATGCCCGCTGTGTGAGAGACAGTATCAGTATGGGCATGATGGTGCGCTGCTGTGAGGGCTATGAGGAGGTGCGCCTCGGGGATATCAGCCGTGTCATGAGAAGGTAGGTGAATGTATACATGTACAATTACCATTGTTAGTTGCTCTATCAGGTGACCCAATTGAGTATTAGATCATTGCTGTTTGTGCACTCTTCTTTTGTCAATCAGATTAATGAATATTGTGTGTGTTTGTTCGGTACAACAATGATTTTGCTGACTCCCACACATACTCTTACAAATCTCTGTGCTGCATTGTGCTGAGTATTGCAGTGTCATTCCCTCTATACTATTAGTCACATATCCCATACATATCACGTACCCCCCTATAGTCACATATCACATATACCACGCCCCCCTATAGCTCACTCCTAGCCCCCTCATCAAAGTTGACAGTGATGGCCTCCAATACCTGAATGTGCAGGCCAACTGGCAGCAGAAGGGTGGCACTTACTGGGTGAGGTTTTGTCACTGCGAGCTGCTGGGGGACATTGAAGCGCCCGGAGTGCTCTCCTTCAAACCAGGGGACAAGGTTCGCGGCAAGAGAGCCGTCATCACTCCAAAGTGAGTGTGTGGGTGTGAATAGTTTATAGCACCAGTAAATCATGTGCCTTTCTAAATACGTCTTTGGTGTTATGATTGCTACAATGGATTGTGGATACTTTTCAGAGTGTGGGTGTGGTCTGCTCCATTAACTGGAATGGCACTGACGTGTGTGTGGACTTCCCAGAACAGAATAACTGAACTGGACTCATCTCAGAAATGGAGCTAGTGCCAGGGATACACCCAAGACACAGGTACATGTACAGATGCATTATGATAGGTTTTATGTCCGATAAAATCATGTAACATAGTGCAGCTAGTGCTTATTGGTATATACATACGTACATATAACGTAATTCAACAAAAAAGTTTAGCGTGTGTTCAAGTTAAGTGTCTCAACTAAGTTTTTCTCTAACTTCTATTCACAAGAGGGGTGTTTTCTGTAGCTGTAGAGGTATCTTGACTACCAGATTCCTCGTCACTTTTGTCCTTCTCTGATGATGTTTGTGGGTGACTACCAGATTCCTTGTCACTTTTGTCCTTCTCTGACAATATATACTGGGTGAAACAGCCACCCAGTACGGCGAGTATTGTGGAGCAAAGAGATATTATAACTGTAGCAAGATATGGTGTATTACTATTTGTGGTTTCAGCCAATATAAACAGAAATACCACCACAAGCAAAACAATGGAAATTAGTACTGAAAAGTAACTGATAGCTGAAAAAATGATGGTAATACATTTTTTTGTATTATCCCGCGCCTCAGCGCTTTTATGGATCTCACTATCAATTTCGTATGTGATGTTGGTCATTACCATTACACAACTGGACAACAGTGACACATAGAAGACCAGTACAGATAGTGTTTCGATTGGCATAATGAACAGCATCAAAAATGTTGGCAGTACGTTTAGACCAACCATATATGCGAAGTAGAAGAAATTAGAGAAAAAAAAGAAGGAAGCACATTTGTAAGCGAAACAGCAATATTTTGTTGCTGAGCTTGAAGGTGATGTGCACACATGTAGGTGTGGTTGTGGAAGATCTTTTGAGCAGCAGAGACCAATAAAAAAAACGAGAATAAATACGGCAATGCCAACAACGCCAACAACTAGCTCCAATACTTTAATTACCACATGACTTAGAACAGTATGGTCTGTTATTCTTTTCTCATCGTTTATTTCGATGCATTCGATATATACTGCATGCACAAGAAAACAGACATCAGCAATGTTGACAAAAAAAGCTACAATTCCAAAAGAAAAGAACACCGCCCTGTTTACCTCAGGTCGTTTTGATTCGGCTTTCAGCAAAAATTGCAGCACCTTGCACGACATGAAAATTGCTGCTATAGTTATAGTAATTGTAATCGCTGTTAAACTCCAGTTAAATGAGTAGGCATCACACATATATGCTTTCTCTTCATCCTTGTAAGTTATATGACCTGACTGTGCTTCTTTTGTATACAATTTAAGCTGCATTTGTAGAAATAGAATGCATGACATTGTAAAGTAAATTTGTAAAAAAACTTACCCAAGGTGTGATATAGTCGAGTGCATAATCGATTTCATCTGCACTAAAGTTGTGTCCTGTTATGTTTAGGTGTAGGATACTTGGCATTAACATCTGATGATTTACTTCTTTATGATAGGCAATGGGTCCCGTAAAGAGTGTCTCAATCATAAAAGGACTTGCTATTGTGTATGCAGCGTTATTGCACCAGCCTCTGACACCAAAAAATGTTGAATTCCCATCGGTTGAATTCTCATCTTGTCCAGACACGATAATATGATAACTAACCACGGCGTCGGACGCTGGATATCGGTTGCTTGAGAAAAAAAGTTGATTGAGTGCAAAAATGTTTGATTCTTCCTTGATTAAGGCTTCTTCAAACGTATCGATAATCTGCTTACACCTTTTGAACTGACCATACTCGCTGCACAAATCTGTACAACTACCTGTACCTATCAGTACGAGGAAAACTGCAAATGCTTGATATAGCTTCATTTTTCTCTTTAGCAACTGGATGCAAACTTATGCAGTCGAGTACTTTTGGAAAAAGCTGCGTGCTGGCTGTGTGTATAGTGCTAGGCTATAGTTACACTGCACTGACAATTTCTCCAAATGAGTGACTATATAAATATAGAAAACACAGGAAATCAGGAAGTCATAACAACCAAACTGCAAATCAGACGAAAAAACATGACAATGCATGTGTATAGTTACTATCAAAGTTTAGTCAGCTGACAGCACGAGCCAGCACGTTGACTAGGCAGGCAGTTCTAAACTTTGATAGTAACTAGAAACACATGTGCATTGTTTTTTTGGCTGATTTTCAGTCTGACTTCCTGACTTCCTGTGTTTCTGTATTTATTGTCACTCGTTTTTCATATCAGTTGTCCTGATGATTAGCACACTCACAAAGAAAAGTAGCTGAACTTTTCTATTGAGAAAATAAATTGAAGTGAAGTGTAACTATAGCCTAGCCCTATATAGCCAGCTCGCCAAATTATAGCGCCCGCTATGATAAATGTTTTAAGAATAAAACGTTTGAGTCTCTAAGAAACAGGCAGGTCCCCTTGCTACGTGTGTACTTTACTACAAAATTTAGCATTAAATTGTTACTGTGTTGAGTTGGCAGATTCCACAGTTATGATAACTTTTACTGCACATGCAAATTCACACCCCACACACACACACACACAGGACAAATACCACCCCCCTGACTACTACCTGCCCGAGTCCTACACTTGCTTCTTCCACCTCAAGATCCCACGCTACTCATGCAAACCAGTGCTGGAGGAGAAGCTTCGCTATGCCATCAACTTCTGCAAGTCTATAGACACGGATGATTACGCTAGAGTGGGGCTACAAGAGGGACTGGGCTTCATGGGGGACGAAGATGATGATACAGTTGCCGAGGAATCATAAACTAACTGTACCATAGCTTGTTTGTGTGTGTGTGTGTGTGTTGTGTTCACATCATCAAGCTAAGACTCTGTTAACCCATCCCATCGGTGTCTTTTGTAATTGTATGCACTTTAATACAAAGATGTACACGTAGTATAAGATTAACATTGTGTTTGAAACATAAATTGAAAGTGATATTAAAGCTAGAATAATGTTAAGACTTCTTGCCATTGTCCTCCTTTCTTTCAAAGGGGTCGCTCCATACCTTCATCCCTGCATGGATATAGATGTAAAATATACAAGTCGACCATTAAATTGCTTCCACTATAATTTATATAGCATGCAGTATATACACGTATAATGATTTAATATTACAAGTACGCTGTGATTACCTCCAGGCTGTGTCTGCTCCAGGGACATCTTGTCTCGTATAACTTTTTGTTTTTCTCCTACACAGGAAAAAGAATTAAGATGCACATAACTGTATTCTTACTGATCAGTGCTCCTATAAGTTGCCATGCTGCAGTTTTTATAACAAATGGGTATGCATGTATAGTTAATTATTGCTACTCACTGTAATATCCTGGGTTTACCCTGGGAAGAATGACAGTTGGAAAGACAGTCAGTCCTATGAGGACCACTAGGCCACTCACAACCATCGTACTCTTGGAGAAAGCTGGACCTCTTCCACTCATACTGCTCAGATTCTGGTGGGCTGTTTTTAGAATAAATGGGCATCAATTGGAAATTCAGTGTGAGAGAAATAATTGAGAATCATGTCTTCTGCTGAGAAGAAAGCATTGCCTCCTACTGCCGTGCAGAGTGATGTAGCCAGGGTATATCTTGCCAACAGGCAGAAGTGAGTGTACTGACATACCTCCCTGTACTTTTAATATATGTCAATGTGTGTTGAATTGGTTTATACAGGAAGCAAGATTCTACCTCGTATCGATGTCAGAAGTGTCTCCAGTTTGGTCATTACACCTACGAGTGTACAGGAAAGCGAAAGTATGCGTACAGACCGTCTAGATCCAAACAGCTAACCAAGAAAGAGAAACTGGACCTAGAGCTTAAGAACAAACGGCCTGCCAAGAAAATAAATTCAAAAGAAAAGAAAAGGTACAATGTGACAATATCTCTTGTTTGTAAAAATATATGGCTTTAATTTGAGTGCACATAGCCATGCACATTATGATACAGTGTTCTTCTATCTCCCCAGGAGTCACAAGCGGAGGGTAAGCACCAGCACAGAGGAGAGCAGCAGTGATTCATCTTCTGAGGAGAGCAGTGGTTCTGGGTCCAGCTCTAGTGGGGAAGAGACTGGGTCCTCAAGCTCTGATTCATCAGATAGCTAAAACTAAACTTTAAATGCTCTTCTAACATTTATACTTGCCACCCATTCTATATTATGATATTACACTTTTCTTGTTCATGCACTACACAACATTTTTATTGAGGGAAAGCATGAGCTGTTGCATGCAAACACACGGATAAAAGAACAAAATTAATTATGAATTCCTACAAATAAAAATTTTAAGATCGGTGCAATAGTAGATAAGATGATGGGTTCAAAACAGAATGTTCTTGTGATAAAGCTGCCAGCTCTTTAAGAAACTCATCGAAAATGACAATTGCAAATAGTGTATCCGTTGGCACTTTCTTTTTCTTCACACGAACGCTTGATTTCAGTGAGGCTCCGTCAGTGCGTGCTCTACTCCGAGACACAGGCTGTAGATCATCTGATTGGTCAGGTATCTCCGGAGTCCTCTTCCTGCTGGGCGAGGGGCCACCATCGAGGGGAGGTAGTTCCAGGCCCATGTCAATACGAGAGCTTTGTCTGAGAAGTCTCGACACAATTTGTTGGGCAGCTGAGGGTTCAATTTGAGAGTTTCTAACTTGTGCTCGATAGATCATTGTCTTGCGTGCACGTCCCAACCTCTTCTCAAACCCGTCTTGAGTTCTAGAGTAGCTATCGATGGTGGTCTTGACAGTTTGTAGAACCTGCAAAACACAAGGACATAATCAATGCTGTATATAATATTATACCATGCATGCCCTCCTGATTATACTTGTAACACAGTACTGGTACATGTATGTACAAATGCTTACAGTATACAGAGAAGTTTATTTCTTGCAAGGCCTGAAAAGCAAACTATTGAAACTGTGTAGCATGCACTATAACATACAATGTCAGTACACATACAATGTCAGTACACATACAATGTCAGTACACATACAATGTCAGTACACTGTATGCATGATACAACTCACATAAAGGAGGTTAGGGATCCCAGAGCGCAGTACCAGGTGGTGGTTGAGTAGGAGTGACCGGAGGAGGGGCTGAGGGTACTCGGCCAATCGACTGATAAGCCTCGTCAGCAGAACATTCACAGATGGTGGTAACTGAAGCATATCAAACAGTTTTTCCAAAACAATTTTCATGAATAAGCCGATTTTGTCTTCAAATGTATTTCCAAATTGCTTCCTAGCCAGTCGAGGTGACGTCCTGTCCTTCACTGTGGCTCTCCTTCTTCGGTTTGTAGGGGAGACACTCGGAGACTCATCATGAGCTTGATCAGTGGACTTGGAAATGGCAGTATTTTCTTCCAGTTCTCTTTTAGGCCTCAAATTGTTAGCCCGTACATTTCTGGGCTGAGCAGAAACAGTAGTAGCTCGTGAACGAAATCGTCCAAAATCGAAATTGTCTTCTTCTCCGTCTCCTTCACTTGTCACTCGAACTCTTATGGCCACGTCCTCCATTTCTAGTGATTTCTTAACAGGTGGTGGTTCGTTTTCTAACTCCTGGGCCAAAGCTTCTTTCGAGATGATACACTTGTCATAGGGACTAGACCAACAGTGACAGCAGGTGGCACACTGCAAGATAGTATCCCTAGCAACCATCATATTCTTGAGATAAGCCACTTCCGGGTTTACGTACTCGAATTGAAAAGTAAGTCCATTCGATTTCGTAGAAGAATATTTACCGATCCCGACAGATTTTCGTTCTTCATCGACTCCATTGAGAGAAGAGAGAGGTTTCATTGTGGGTGTGGTTGTGATTCTACTGGGTGTGGTTTGCTGAGCAGAGGAAGAGCTGATACTGACTAGACTGCTAGTACTTGCGTCACTGCCACTGCGACTCCGCCCACTATGTGGAGCATCAAACGGATTCAGACTGGGAGTGCCCACTGCTGTATTGTTTAGGGGGGTTCCCTGAGATACGTGTGTGGGCGTGGGACGTTTGATAGGTGTCTGCCCCGGTAGGGGAGATGAGGTGAAGATAGGAGGGGGTGTGTCCTCAGTGTTTGGGGGAGGGGTGATCGGCCGTTGGATAGAATCGAGGAACATTCTCTCAGCATTGATACAAGCCGTGGGGATGAGTTGAAGGAAGCGTCTGGCAGCCTGAGAGTAGAGGTCAGGTGACCCGACAATGGCAAGCTGATTGGGCATCACATGGTGCCCTGGGACTAGGTACCTAGAAGGACAATAAAAGTGGTAATGAACATAAGGTTGGATATACCAGACACTAAACTTACTTTAGCACCAGCTCCAAGAGCACATCCTCACAGTTGAGGCTTAGCAGAACATAAAATAGCTCCAAAGTGACACCACACAGCTGCAATGAAAAATGTCACAAAGTAAAGTTATATTACTTACAAAGCTAGCAATGCTAATGCAATCAACAACACATTCAATCTACATTGAAGCTCATGTGAGTGTATAGTAATACTGAACCATACCGTACCTTGTGGTTTGAAGAAGATATGTTTTGCAGGAGAGAGTTTAGAATGGATCGGCCATCATGCTTACTCATCATCACAAAGCACAGGAACTCCCTCATTAGAGCCACGTCAGAGATATGTCTGAAAAACACTGTCAGATAGCCAGTGGCAAATATCACTGCAATTTCAGAACGCTGAAAAGAGAAGACATGGTAAAGGCAGTCTTTTCAGAGATACGTATTTATCGTGTGTACAAACTCGTCATACAAATACAGCAGCAAGTATAATTACACTAACCTGTAACAGAGCTGACCCCATGACTTGATTTAGGAACCCATTCCTGACGAGCGAGAGAACAGTCTCACAAATCACTGTAGGGGCCATCTATGCAAAGGAATACGTACTCTCACTTAATACATTGTACAGGTATAATTATACACACAATGGACACAAAAAAGGGAAAGTTTATTAACTAGTTCAGAGTTGGTACATTTTGGCCTATCCATAGATCTTAAACACAATTATTTTGCACCAAACTCTAGATAGCTATTGAAATTGAACTCTCTAGACTTAAGTTATCAAGTTATGGCCTCTCCTAGCTACTGTGGTGTGGCAGTCGTGTCTAGTCAATTGATAAACGTCTGGTACAGTACCTGTAGTACAGAGTTGCAAAAGCCGAGTGTTTGTGTGAACCTCGTCAACTCAGGCACAGTCTCCTCTATCACATGGAGGGGGGACTGCCAGTCGTCCAATGAGATTACTCGTGAGGTGGGCAGCTCACTGTAGAGTCCACTCAACCCAGTAGCGAGAACCTGTAGAAATTCAAAATATGAACACCAACAAAGTCACAATAACTATTTGATAGCATTATTATTATTACTTCAAAGCTCTAATGAACAACTTGATCATGTCACTTGATCATGTCAGTTATACATTTGAGAATACTCACCTGACAAAAGTTGCAGTCAGTAGCAATGAACCGACAAAGGTTGGTCCCTGAGAGTTGGTCAGCCAGAGAGAGACAGAGCAGCAGAGCATCCCTCGCTCGATTACCCACGTCCCCCATATCGTGCATGTGAGGAATGAGAGACGTCAACACAAGGAACCGCGACTGCATATGGACGTTGGACTCGACAAAGAAGAGGTCCAACAGAGACTGATTCTCCTGCACAAGTATGCAAATCTGATGGAGAAGGGGGATGAGAGAGCTCGTCAGCTGGGGGTCCTTGGTCCCCTCACACGCTCTCAGGAGCTTGTTCACAGGTCGAAGGATCTGTTGGTGAATTAAGAGTGGTTGTTGCGATCGAGCAAACACTTCCGTGAAGAAATCCAGTAGATATATTTTGACCTCCTTTGAATACTCTCTTTGTCTCGTACTGAACATATACACACTCTCAATGATATTCTCGTTTAGTAGATATTTGAGGCATGATCCAACTTGACCCTGTGACTCAGGTCTATCTTTCGACAGTAGCTTCTGTATGTTCATCAAATTGTCTCTCAGTTCTTCCAGAGCGAAGGGATTGAGGGCCTTGCTCTGAGTGAGCTCTTCAATGGCTAGACAGTATCGCTTCAACAGTGTAACATGAGCAGGCTCGTGATCAACACCACCATCATCGTCGGCAGACCAAGTGATTTCCGACACCTCTGGATCCTCTTCATCGTCGGTGTCATCAAACGGGTTCAGTGATCCAGTGCTGGGTAGTTTTGAAGTAGACATTACCTATATTGCTTAGTGTTCAGCACTCAATTAATCCAGTCAGGGCTAGGGCTAGGGCTAGGGGGAAACATATCAGTTCAGTAACGACTTGTTCACAGCTTCTTTAGAAGATTTGCAGCTTGCCAATCAATTGCTTGAGCTTCAAAAATAGTAGATCCTTCAGTTTATACTCGCCACCTAGCTCAAACAGCTCTAGCCAGCTTATAGCTTATGCTTAGTGGTTAGATCAATCATTCTTTCACACACACATGGATGTTGATATTACTCTCACTCCTTGCTTTCCGTTCAATTAGGCCGAGTGTCATATGATATGAAAAGGGGGTGTGGCTGGTAAAATCTTTGTGGAGAAGCTCAAGCAGCAGTCATGTCTTTAGACATCAAGTTAAAGAAGGCTAGCAAGGTCTACAAGGACGGGGATGTTGTCAAAGGTGTCTTGGAGGTTACTAGCAAGGGAGACCTCAGTCACAATGGAGTGACACTTACCATGGAGGGAGTGGTTACCTTGCAACTCAGTGCTAAGAGTGTTGGCGTCTTTGAGGCTTTCTACAACTCACTGAAACCGATCCAACTGGTTAGCTACAGTATCGACTTGGTGAAGCCTGGAAAGTTTCCTCACGGCACTACAGAAGTTCCTTTCGAGCTTCCTCTCAAAGCGAAAGGTGGGAAAAAGTTATACGAAACGTACCATGGAGTTTTTGTGAACATCATGTACAGTTTGAAAGCCGAAATGAAGCGCTCAATTCTCAATAAAGACCTTCAGAAAGTGTCCGAGTTTATTGTTGAGTATGTTGAGTCAGAGAGAGGAGAAGAAAAGCCTGTCGAATTCACGGTCACCCCTCAGTCGTTGGAGAATGTCAAGGATCGAGCACGAATTCCCGACTTTCTAGTAACTGGAACGATTCAAACTGTCAATTGCAGCATCACAAAGCCGTTCTTAGGGGAGGTGATCGTGGAGAGATCGGAGGCTATCATTCGATCCATTGAGCTACAACTTGTCCGTGTTGAAACATGTGGCTGTGCAGAGGGGTATGCTCGAGATCCAACTGAAATCCAGAACATACAGCTAGCAGATGGCGATGTTTGTCGAGGGATGAAGATTCCTATCTATATGGTGTTTCCGAGGCTATTCACATGTCCTTCCCTGTCTACTTCTAGTTTCAAGGTGGAATTTGAAATCAATATTGTCGTCATATTTCAAGATGACCATCTTGTGACGGAGAACTTTCCCATAAAACTGACTAGAGCTATTTCTTAATTGCCTAATTAATGTTGTAATTATTTGTGTCCTAGAAACTTAGATGTATGTGTATGTGCGCATGCACTTTGTCAAAAATCGTTCTTCCTCTAAAATTATTTTGACAAGTAAAATAAATAAAGTTCATGTACTTCACATAGCCTCATCACCAGGTCGATTTTTCTATGGTGGAGTGCTAGTAAAGAAAAATCAGCGTGGGGACGACGCTATAGGGTTAATTATTATTTATTTTTGGGATTCTTGCAGGTACGTATATAGACCAGTGTTCATGGCATGACATTTTGTCAAAGTCCTGAAAGAAATGTTCCCAATATCCCCATCAAATAGCATCAATGCAGCTTGGGTATAGAGTGGGCCTGAGCTAATTATACTTTGAATAATAGGCAGCATCTTGGAAATGTTGAATAATAGCCAAAAATACCAAAATTAACCGCAAAATACTATTGCGCATGCACAGAATGGCTCCAATACAACCATAACAGCAAGATCATCTAATTTGAAGCCTTCAAAGCCCTCAAGCCTTGCCTCAAGCATCAAATCTCACAAAGATTGCAATCCACTGTAGGAAGAAAGGATCTATATAGGACAAATTTATCTATTGTTCATGCTATTACATTGTTTATTTTTCCAATTTTTCTAAGTGTTAGACAAAAAACTTGAATAATAGGTGAGAGTTTCTTGAATAATAGGGAAGGAAAGTGAGAATAAAAGATTTGAATAATAGGCAAAATAAATTATTGATTGAATAGCTCAGGCCTAGTATAGAGTCCCCAATATCCCCATCAAAAGTAATGGCATCAATGCATTGGGTGTATATATATAGAGTGATTAGAGTCCCCAATATCCCCTCAATGCACTTTGTAAAAACTTAAATTTGCATGTTGTATATTTTCTGTTTTCATAGTCTTCTAGTCTTTCTTCATGGTATCAATGTCGTCTCCTTCATCATATTTATGTTATAAATTATAATTATGTTTATACGATGTCTGTAGTCTAGAGACGATCAGGTTGAATTTTTAGGTTAGAAATAACTAGCATATCTACTGTAATTACCTTACCTCATGGGATGCCTTTTCTTGACAATTCTTGAACTCGATCACTGGAATCGGTGAAGATAATTATTCGATCGGCTTCATATTTCTCCGATTTCGTTCGATATAATCAGCAGCTTCTCAAAGCTTCGTTCTTCTCATTTTCAAACACTAAAAACACTTTAACTTCACAGTTCTGTAGTGGTAGTATATCTAGATCACAATCTAAAAAAACGTTGTGCAGAAACTTGCACAGTAGTCTGTCTACTTCACTGCGCATGTGTAAGATAGCCACACAATGGCATGCGCAATGAGAGACTATTTAATTGAGAGTGACTGCATTAGATCTACCTATACATCTATAATCATATCATAAATAATGGCTGATAGAGTCAGCTTTTATCAAACTAAGGATGGGCTGGAGGGAGAAATCACATGTCCTTTGTGCCTGAACGTCTTTAAAGACCCAAAGATTCTTGCTTGTGGACATATCTACTGTCGAGACCCCTGCCTGTCTGGTCTTGCCACTCAAGGAAACGACGAAGACGCAACATGTCCAGAATGTCGCAAAATTTCTCATATCCGAAATGGGGATATCGGCTCTTTTCCGACTGCATTTCATATCAGGAGACTGATAGATTTACATGATTCTATGCACGAGGTACGATTAGCAGACCTTTCAGACCAGGAGACTCCCAAGCATTGCCAAACTCACTCTGGCCAAGAGCTAGCAATATACTGCCACGAATGTGAAGAAGTGCTATGTAGAGATTGTCTGATAGCAACCACCACTCACAATGGACATCAGTACGACTACATTGCCAAGGCGGCTATAAGGCTTAAAAAAGTTCTAAATGAGTCAGTAGAGCCAGCAAAATCTCTTCAAAAGCCTCTCTTTCAGGCTCTTATAAAAATTGAAGGGACCAAGGCAGATATTTTAAGGCAACAATTGCTGATTGGAAAAGATATCGACACTGAAGTGGACAGACAAGTTCAAAAGCTGACTGAAAAACGAAGAAATTTGCACTCTAAATTGTCATCCATCACTACCCAAAAAACAACTAATGTTGTTGCTAGAGAGCAAATGCTTAGCAAGACGCACATTGAATTGTCGGAATGCATTTGTACAGTCGAAGATGCTGTGGAGAAACTTAACGATCTTGATGTCGTGTTTCGAATGAAAAAACTCGAGAAACAAATCAAGCAGCTCACCGTGAAAGCTGAACAAATGCCACTCAATCCGGTCACTTCTGCTGACACATACCTGTGTACAGCTACTCCTGATTCTGTAGCCCTAAGCAGTAAGCAGTTCTATCTCTGCAGTGGTAAGCAAGCTTTGGCTTCTAAATGTACCTTCCAAAAAGAAGGAATACGAAATGCATGGGTTGGTCAGGAGATTAGAATGCTCATTAAGGTGTGTGATTCTAAAGGAGTTGATTGTGTCGACGAGCAAACAATCTCAGTTGAACTTCTCTGTTTGCGTGATGTCAGCATGTCTCTATTAAGCACTACTTGCACCAGGCCAGGACACTATCTTGTGCAGTTCACTCCCAAGAATCGTGGGCGTCACATACTTGTAATCAAGGTGAACGGCTTTCACATTTTAGGCAGTCCAAGAGATGTGTTTATTCAAATGCCACCACAGAAATTAAATGTGCCCATTAGCCTTATTCCTCGACTAAAGCATCCAAGCGGGCTCACATGCTTAGACGGATACCTACTAGTTTGTGAGAATGAGGGAGATCAAATCCTCATGTACGACAAAAATTTCCACCGAGTCAAAATTCTTGCCAAGGACTTGAACAAACCAAACAATGTAGCCATCGATCGGGATTCCAACATTTATGTCACCACAACTGGGGACAATTTGCTGCACAAGCTCGATCGAGATGGCCAGCATTTGCTATCTACCACTCCAAACAGAGACCAGCAACTCGAGTTCCCCCATGGAATATGTGTTGTAAAGAGCAATCTTGTTTGCGTGTGCGATTCTCAGCATCACAAGATTATGGTGTACGATACAAACCTGAATCTCAAGAGCAGCAAGAGTACCATCGGTAAGAGAGGGTCCAAACCGGGCCAATTTCAACTGCCCCTTGGTATAACCCCGAACGACGCAAGTGGTGAAGTGTTCATCGCTGACTCTGACAATCATCGAATTCAAGTATTTGACAAGAAAATTTTCAATGTCAAGCCGCCTTCCCCCCTCACACCCATACGAGCTATTAGTGAGATGGGAAACACTCCTGGAAAACTACAGCAACCCATATCCATCCAAACTTATGCCGAATATCTCTATGTAACAGACAGCGGGAACAATCGAGTGTCAGTGTTTACACAGACAGGCCAGTTTGTATCTACTTTTGGGGAGGGATACCTCTCACAGCCTGAGGGGATAACCATTGACCAAGACGGATTTGTGTACGTGTGCAGTCACTTGAAACAAGTATTTGTTTTTTGAACATACTTTCTTACAATAGTGTTTGGATCTATAATGATGTGACATAATGTGTGATACTATAAGTATTAATTATTACATTTTTGTTCTTATAATTCTTGTTCTTATAATTATTAGCTATTGTGTGTTTGTGAAACAATTGTCAGTTCAAGTGAGCGGGTTGCCATAAGATCAATAACAGCTACACCAGCAGATCCTGATCTCCATCAACTGCGTCTTCAGAGCTAGCCAGTGTTTCTGTAAAGAGATATACAAAACATAAATCATACTTGCAAACAATACACAAGCAGGCTTTACTGTACTGATATTGGGGATAGTGAATGTACACACATGCATACCATTATCTTTAGAGTATGCATTGTCAGCCATCACTAGATGTATGAGTGTGGGGTAGTACTGAGTGTTCTGCTCTCCTATCACAGCCACAATGTGCTCAGAGGGGAACATCTTCTCACTGCCAGAGCCCTCCGTCGAACTGGACTCATCTTCATAGAATGTCTAATATAATAGAAAACACAACAGTAGTGTACTTGTACGTATATGTAATGAGTGTGTCAATCAGTACCACAATGGAAACAATATACTAATAAATTATTGTACATGTGACTAAAAGGTGGATTGTTACCCTGAAGAATAGAAAACCATTAATATGGAGGTCTGTTGATAACACATGAAGTTTATCAAAACACACACACACACCACTACCACATAAAGCCCTTGCCACTACCCATACAACAATGTACATGTAGGCGCGCGCGCACACACACACACACACACACACACACACACACACACACACACACACACACACAGACACACACACACACAGACACACACACACACACACACACACACACACACACACACACACACACACACACACACACACACACACACACACACACACACACACACACACACACACACACACACCTGTACAAGCTGATAGGCCTCGACCAGTGTGTCTAAACCAAACTTTCCCTCTAGCAGAGTTCTAGTCTCCTCTAGTCGGCTGAATACAGATCCACCCTCCGTGGACTGGGGGTTATTGGGGTCATCGGCAGGTGTGCCTTCATCATCTGAGTGTGTATGGCACATAACAAGTGTAATGCCATTTTAAAGCTATAAGGTCAAATGAAATATCACATAACGTACTGTGACTCAGTTTGGCTTACCTGAGTCCTCCCAGTTCTCAGATATAGGGAACACAGGCACTACTTCAACTTCCTCTCGAGATGGGGCAGAATGCATAGGAGATTCTATTGAATAAACGCCACTAAAAATGTGTAACAAAGAAGTTTTACTGACTCACTTGCACTTGCATCCTCCACAAATGATTGCAGTGTCTTGACCAATTGTTGCAAATCATCATCTTCTTCGTCTTCTGAACCGTCATCTCCAGACCCTTCATCATCAGAAGGGTTTCCCCTTTCAGAGGGACTTGCCCCTTCATCAGAGGAGCTTTCCCCTTCCTCGGGGGAATCCCCCTCCTCAGCAACTTCCTCCAGGTCAGAGCCCTCATCATTTTCACTATCCTCAGAGAAAGCACCATCCTCTGGCTTGTCAGGATACGTGGCAAAGAGGATCCTCAAATCAGGAAGGGAGCAAGTATGCAACAAGCTGACGTTTGTGTCAAATAAGCCAGCACGTAGAGATGCAGAGAAGATGGATGGAGGCGTGTGTTTAACTGCTGGCAGGACTTCTTTTCTGAGTGGTTCCTCTGTCTTGTTAAGAGGCTTCGGTGACTGTGAAGGTTGACAATAATAATACATAAAGTGTACGATTATAAGTATTGAGTACAAACTATCCAACTTACTGGTGCTGTGGGAGTTGAGAACACCTCTTGTATTGGGGGAGGGACCTCGGTGACAGCAATGGAGCTAGACACTTCCTCCTCTATATCCTGCACCTGAATCGAGCTGACATCACTCTCTTTAGGAGGCTGGATTGTATCTGGTGTAGGAGTCATTGCTTCCTCACCCGCTTGCCCCTCCCCCCAGGCTTGTTTCACAGGAGGCTCCTCCCCACTCGGCTCGTTAGAAACAACCACCCACGACTTAGACATCTGCACACCGACAACTGGTGATCCCTCGTTTCCTTCAATACTTGTATCATCTTTTTTCATATTCTCGATCTTGTCTCCTTGGGGTGAGTCCTTAGTTTCAGTTGGTTCTGACGTACGTGTAACAGCTTCATCGTTGCTCAGAGTGGTGGTATCTCCTCTATTAGTGCTCGGTTCAGTTGGTGGCTCAGCACTGAGTTGTATCACCTCCATTCTTGTCTGTCCACCTGTTGGGAGAAGTGAACATGGTGAGCAGATCGAGTAATGAATATATTGACTCACTCAATTCGTCCTTGTTGACTGCATAGGTGGCAGTCTGTAATGTCTTCTCCTGTAGCATAGCAATGAGAGGCTGCCCCTCCTTGTTAGCCCATTGCTTTCTGGCACCATCAACTGGTCCATCCTTGAACACAACATTAGTCGTTTCTGCACAAGCACATTACAGCATGATTATACATGTCACGACATTGCACTAACCTTCAATGACCCCTCCAGTAGAATCACATTGCTGAGCAATAACCGGCTCCTTAGGAGGCTCTCCCCACTGTTTCCTTGGCTCCGCCCACTTCCCTTGAGGCGCCACCTCATTTGCTGGAGGAGGTCGAGTAAGGACAGGGGCCACCCTTTGCCGATGTCTTTCCTCCAACTTTTTCCTCATAGCCTCAGCCTGCTCATCAGCTTGGGCCTAAGCAAGATAATTATAATGGCAGGGGTTGAACAATTGAATATATTGTAGCCCAAGAAGCTACATGTACCGACTACGTATATCATAATTTGAACCTGTAAATTTTCCCAAGTCAAGTTATCTAATTGACCAGACAAAATAATTAGCACAATATGATTGGTATAATTAGAGCTATAAAAAGCACAATTCTTTGGTCATAAACACTGTACCTTCAATGCTGCAATTTTCCTCCTCCTCTCGTCGAGGTTCAGCTGTGGGGGGCCAGTCACCACCCTCGTCTCCCCCTCAGGCTGTCGTGGGGGGTCTGGCTTATAGAGCTGCATCCTATGCTGTATCCGCTTCCTCTCCATGTAGTTTTGCTGACGGATGGCCTGGAGCTTCTTCAGGTAGTTCTAGAACAATCACAAGAGAACTCGTCTGAGCTATGCACACTAAAAAAGACCAACCTATAGTTACGTATTAACAATTTATGTGACTCAATGTGATTGTATTTCCCACATGTATACAGTGTAGATGTTTAAAACCACTTAATTGTGTCCCGATAATGCTGACCCGGCTATACGCATAAAACAATTTATGATACAGAGCTTCCCTAGCCTATGCCGTTAACTATAACTATACCTCCTCAGCTTTGCTCTTCTCCCTCCCTCCCCCTGCACCAACATTGCCTGCTGCTGCTGCGGGAGTGTGAGGGGGTAACTGCACTGGTGGTGCCCTCCATTGAGCATGACCCCTCGCCTTGTTAGCAGCTGCCTCTCTCTGACGCTGCTGGTACTCGGCAATCACTCTAGCCTTTTCAGCAGCCTTTATAGCCTCATATCTGGAGTGTAAGGTCATAATAATTATTTCATGATCATCAGTCATTGTGTACCTGTCATTCTGTGCAGTATCTTGTACATTGTGTTTCGATAGGGGCTCAATATTCTCCCTTTCATCCTTTACTTCTTCTTCACTCTCGAGTTGGGGAGGCTCCTGCTCATTAGAAAACTGGTCTTTGCCCCCGGACAATGTGGCTCTCCAGCCTTGAGCTGCTACTTTCTTTGCCTGCTGGAGTCGAGCAGCCTAAGAGGATAGTAATCAAAACACTGGGCTTGTGTGAGACACGTACAGTATACAATTACTGCCTTCTAACAAACACAACTGAAGAAGTGCTTACATTTTGCTTCCGTGCAAAGTTTTGATGCTGAAGCCTGGCCTCAATGGCATGCTGTAGACATTCACAACCACATTCAATATGCTCCATTTAAATAGACCAGCTACATGTACCTGCTTCCTTATCTCCTCTTTCTGAACTCTCTCTCTTTCGTTAGCCTCTTTCTTGCGAGCAGCCAGAGCAGCCGAAATCTGCAGTGGGTAATCTAATGCTCATTCTGAAACATACAGCAGCTAGACATACAGAGCTAATAATTATACTGTAACACTTTACTCACTGGTTTCCGAGCTTGTGGTTGTGAGGGGCGTGGTCTTGCCCGAACAATCACATTTTTCCTCCTAATGTAACAATCACATAATAGTTGTGCTAATTTCAATATCACAGAAATGTCTCACTTGTCTGCCGAGCCTTTTCCCCCTCCGTAGATGGCTCCAGGCTGGTACTTCCTCACTGGGCCAGGAGGGGGTGGATCAATCTTTGGAGGAACGGCTTTTCCCACCACTCCGAGTGGGCGTGGTCTAGGATTAGCGACGGCAGGATTAGATGGTTTCCGATGACGATGAAGGATAGTGTGGCTGAACTCTTCTGCTTGGATCTGCGAGGAAATCGCCATGATTTTAGGACCATTTTAAAGAATTTACAACTAACAGTTTCAGTGAGCAACCCATCTATTCTCTTCTGAATGATGGGGAGTCTGAGTAGTCCATTGACTGATGGCCTCTGTCTGGGCTGGAGCTTGAGGCAAGAGTCGATGAGTGAGCGCAGCTCTCGGCTGTATCTGGTGGAGACAGGAGGATAGGACCCCCTGTGAGTGTGTGGAGTGGGTGGTGGGGTGAAAATTTAGGTTAGTGTAAGATCACCACATAAGAACAGGGTCATTCTCTATGCGGAGTCACAGCTACAAAGCATGCATGTGTGTCAAATATGACAAAGGACAAAGGTTATTTGACTGATAAGATGGGTAAGAGCTGAAAAAATGGAGGGCTCAATATTGTAAATTGAGATAGATGTACCTGACAATCTTCAACACAAGGTTCTTCATGTTCCCTGCCTCAAACTGTATAACCAAGAAGACAATGATTAAAGTACCGACTATATTCACCAGCTCACAAACTCACAGCATGTTTGAGAGTGACTAGCTCGTACAAGACACAGCCCAGAGCCCACACATCGCTAGGGAAACAATCATGTGATAAACGTGTGCAATTTAAGTTAAGAAACAATTAAGGCACACACACCTCTTGTTGTTGTACGGTCTATTCTCGCAGATCTCCGGGGAGAGGTAGTAGGGAGTTCCAATGCATGTTCTGGCAAGCTCCACAGTGCTGTATGGTGGGGAGATATTTTATGACTATTGCAGGGTAATGCTAAATTGCTTGCCTGTTGAGGACCTTGGCTATACCAAAATCGCCAAGTTTCACCACTCCAGATTTCGTCAGAAAGATATTCTAAATTTGAGCAAGTTATCGTTAAAACAATCTCCAATACGCCATACAGACACAATCCTTCCCCACCAAATAATGGTACCTCTGATTTATGGCATACATGTACATGTATGTGGCTCTACAAAGCAATAGGGGCTCTTCACCTGCGACTTGATGTCCCTGTGCAGTATCTTCCTATCATGGACATGCTTTAGCCCCAGGCATATCTGCACGAACCAGTTGAGCACTTGGTCCTCACTGAAGAGCTTGCCTCGCTGGTCACTGATCTTCTTGTAGAGGTCCCCTGCATCGCAATAGTCCATGGCTATGTACAGAGAACCACCGTCCTCAAACGACTCCTGGTACCCCACTATATTCGGGTGCTTCATCTGAGAGAGCACTTTGACCTGAAAGTGTGAATTAGCTATCATAAAGTGCACGGCTTTAGTAAAAATAATGATCATTTTTTACCTCTTTTCTGGAGTCCTCTCGTTCTTTGCGACCCATCTGGGAGGACCCAAAACAAGTCGTAGATACAAGTAACATCAGGTATCACATACTACAAGTCTGCTGCATTTTTGTACATATGTACATTGTTTAAAAATATCACCTTTGAAATGTTGACCTCTTTGATAACACATTGCTTTCCGTCCGCCTTCCGTTTGACAAGCAGAGCTTTTCCAAATGCTCCCTCACCAATTTTACGGATGCGAACATATGCATCCATTCTTCTTAGCTAGCTAGCTCAGTGCAGTGGAAACCAAACGTCTGCATTTGCTTGAGCACAGCAGATAATACTGTCCTCTGTTTTGACACGCCCCCTGTTCTAACACGTACTGGTTGGACTTGACTAGACGACCTTTCCCCTAGTTTCACTAGACAACTGCTTCACTACCTTCTACGTAAAACCGCGGATTGATGTTGGGATTTTCCCTGTTCTAAGGGGAATCCCACAGTCTACATCAAGGAAGGCGTGTTCTTCCACCGCAAGAAAATCCATCAAGATGTCTGAATTTAATCATGCATGACGATGCAGCTGAAGTAAATGAGTGGTTAGACAGTGGTTGATCTCAGCACTGTGGTGTTGTGCTGCAGATGGATGCAAGTGAGAATGAAGAGATGGGCTCCATTTTCCTGAAGCTCCTAGAAGGTACATATGCGTGAGGGGCCACATACCATTTGTGTTTTAAAATGACATCCACACCCACAATATATTTCTTCTCCTCCCCCGGGCAGACCATCCAGACCCTCCCCTATTTTGTCTCCATCGTGCCCTACATGGCTCCTCTCACACGTGTATGCATCATGACTCTCCACCCAAGAGTGTTCCCATCCCCTGCACACCGCTACAGCTCAGGAAGGTGAGGTCCCATCTACTCAAGTTCACTAAAATGATAAGTAGCATGCTTGTTCAGAGGTCCATTCTCACTGACACTGCGCTGTATTCCATGGCTCTTTAGGTGACGAGTCTTCAGACGCTTGAGCTGGACTCCGACACTAGTAGTGCCGGTGGGTGGTCCTTCTCAATGGCCACGCCACTCAATCACTCAACACTCAAGGGGAAACCCCTGCTCGTTAGCAGTCTCCTATCAACAACCAGTGAAATAACCACCACTGAGGAGGAGTGCACTGATGGGTCTGTGAGCGAGGGCAGTAGCACAAAGGAAGAGAAACTGACAAGGAAGAGATTCTTAAATAACAAAAACAAGGTACTTAGCTTTTGAGTTTTGTAGCTCTAAACCTTTAATTTTTCTTCCTTACATGTACAGCCTGTGATTCGAACATTATTTCCTCGACTAACCACCCCATCAACTGAAAGTCCCTGCTCCTCACCCACACTCGGATCAGTTGGACCCAGTCGTATGCTCACCTCTGCTAATAATCACATGACCACCTCCCCGAAAGCAGACTCAACTGTAGCTACTGTCTCACTCTTTGAAAGCCCTCTCAAGGAACAAGCAGAACAAGAGGAGGCATGCAGCCAGGAACTATTCGACAGTCCTGAAATATTCACCCCCAACTTACCAGCCCCTGCTAATCAATCACCTATTGAACTCGATCAATGTATGGAGCAATCAGTCTGGAACAAGAGGGTAACATCTTCGGAAATGCTTTTAATGACACCAGCAGCTCTCTCACAGCCTCCAGTCCACAGTACTCCACTCCACCCTCATACACCAGGTAGAGTTAGTTTTGTTTTCCTCTATGCACTGTTTATAATCATTCTACAGCTGGTCCCCCCTTGTCCACTACCCCTCTGGCCCCTGCAACAATCGTGTGTGAGGCAGCCACTCCTCTGATGGCGTCAACGGTGGCCACACCCACAGTAGGAGATGAAGATGTATTCGATGTATTATTTATGAGTAGGAGTCAATTGGAGTCGAGATTTTGTACCAAAAACAATAACTATCAAAAACGTTGTGATACTCAAGTGGAAGAGTTCTGTCACCGAGACAATATGGAGGCAGATAAATCTCAGCCAAATGAGGAGAAAATTACTAGAACGCCTGACGCCAAGACAATCAGTCGCCAATCACCTACCCCTGAGATGAAACAGCCTGCGACTAAACGAAAGAGATTAACAACTAAAGCATTTTCTTATCCTAGTAAGCAGCAGTTCAACAAGCCAGTGCGTAAACGAATTCGATTCAAACAGTCCAAACGAGAAGCCAGTGTCCCCATCAATACTCCACCTGCAGTCAATGCTGAATCTTTGTCCCCACTTTTAAAGAGAGCTCGTGTTGAAAGCACATTTGAAGAAAGGAGAGAGGAGAGAAATGACTCTTTGCCCCCGTCCCCCCGTGGTAGTAGTAACACCAAAGAAAACTATGTTTCTGAAGTGGATGCAATGGAACCAACTGTTCTATCTGTGGATGAATCTGTTGTGAATGACGAGAAAGATTGTATCACGTCTCAGACTGAAACAAAAACACAAGAAGCACAACAACACTCTGTATCTCAAGAGGAACAAATGCTTGTAGGTGAACAAGATGTGAGATTTGATAAACAAGCAAAAGTTACTGTTTCGTCTACAAAGCAAGATACAATAATGGATATTAATGATGATTGTGTCAAACCACTCCCTCCTATGGAGCCCGTCTTTGCTGTGCAAGAAACACCTCCTGCTAAAGCTCAACAGTTTGATTCTGCAATGCCACAGTCTCTCTCCAAGCCATCACTAACAAAGGTGTCTGGTATGCGACGATCCTTTGCTGGCAGTGTACACACAATAAAGGATTCTAATGAGCCTCCTGAGATGTCAACAGCACCTGATACAAGGTATACCTAGTTACTTCTATTCTGAACTCCTAGAACCACATTATTAACTCTCAACCCCACTTCCCTTTTTATTTTGTTTCCAATCTCTCCCTGTAGATTTGTTGGCTTCAAGACAGCCTCTGGTGGGTTGATAGCCATATCAGCAACAGCTCTGGACAAAGCCAAGCAATTGATTGGTGAAGAGCTTGAATATGAACAGTCTCCAGCAGATGATAAAAAAGTCATAAGCACTCCATTGGCCAACACTTTAACGACAATTTCAAATACATCGATCAAGAATGCTAATAAATTTACAACCCCTTCACTTATTAAAACGTCGTCATTGACTACTAGTAATCAGTTTCAAACTCCCTCTACTTCAAAACCAACCAAGCCTAAACCCAAACTTTTCAAAGCTCCTCGCTCAGCTGCCAGTGTCTCGAAAGCCGAGGAACAAGCTTCTCTCTCTCGGATACTCAAGAAATTCGGTGTCAAGCCAATTTCAAACTCTACCCCCAACGTCAAAACAAAGGAGCAAAAGGTGGAGACAGGATTCAGCACAGCCAGTGGATCGAAGCTCTCAACCTCTCACACCTCTTTGATGAAAGCAAGAAGGCTTTTGGCTAGTGACAAAGAGAATGGAATTGAATCACCAGACATAACTTCAGTATCTGGAACGGAAGAAAGATCAATAGGAACAAGATTCGAAACTGTTTCTACCAAGATCTTGGGTGTACGAGAGATGACTGGGTTCCAGACAGCAGCTGGTAAAGGACTCACTGTTCCTGTGGACTTGTTGGAGAATGCTAAATCTGAAGAGACACACTCGCCACTTCCCCACACATCACGTTCTTCGTCAGAACAATTCTCTGCTGTCGGTTTCCAAACTGCGTCTGGTAAAGGCATTAAAGTGAGCTCAGCTGCAATAGCGAGGGCCAAGTCAATCATTAACAGCAGCGAAGATAATGTTAGTGACAAATTAGACACGCCTGCTCCGATCATTGCCATGGAAACTGGATTCAAAACAGGCGGAGGATCAGCAATATCCGTGAGAAGAGACTCTTTGCAAAAAGCAAAGCAAATACTTAGTGAGGAAAAGGACCCATGTGAGATCGACACTAAAGAGACTGACTACACCAGCTGCCTCTCAGCACTAGAGGTGGAGCATCTGTACTGTTTCACTCAAATTGATTCCAAGAAGCCCCCTCGTTTGGCGGCCACTGCACCTGAAGGAGACCCCCCAGTGCTGGTTAAGTCAGAGGATGAGAACGATGAAGATTGTGATGAAGCTGATGTAATGGATGTGTCTACTGGCTGCTACTTTAACACTCAGGTGAGCATATACCCAGTATTTTCTCATTGTGTGTGTAGGTACATGTACAGAGCATATTGTATAAACCGACGTAGTACAATCAAATTTAAACTCTGTGTTTTTCTGTCTGTTCTTGGTTTAATAAATGTATGCAATTTTTTACCTCAGGTGGTCAAACAGTTTTTGGACTTCTCTGTGGACGAGGGCAGTTTTGTCAATGAAGACCCTCCAAAGCGAGACACCTCCCCTAAACGTGATTCCTCGGCCGACCCTCTGCTACCTGAAACACCTGATGCTGTAAAGAGGCTTGTGGGCATTAGCCAGGCAAAATCTGAATCACAGGAGAAGGAACCTGTTTTCGATCCACAATCTCCAGACGCCAACTTGAGTATCGGAATCCGATTATCTGATCTGGAAGCTACTTTCTCGTCCGATCACCCCTCTAAACTAGACCTGAGCAGCCTATCAACCGTGAGGGATGAGTTTACAAAGAGTATGATTGATAATATGGACTCCTCTGTACTGTCACAAGCTGACAACAAAGAAGAAAGCTCACCAAAGATAGAGGAGGTAAACATACCACCTCAAGAATCCTCAGCTACTACCACTGAGCATGCTGAATTGGAATCCAATAGCCCAAGCTCCTCCTACCCACCATTGCCTGAGGGGCCTAACAACACTGAGGACATGGACACCACTCTGTATGTGCAAGAGTCTCAACAGCCGACTGTCCCTGTGGAAATGAGCGAGTGTGGTAATGACAGGGACTCCCCCATTGATGAACCTGCCCATGAAGGAGCTGATAACCAGACTTTGTGTGTGAACAGCATTACTACTAATCAAGGGTTTGATGATGTTGATATCGAAAATCTTACTAATAGACCAGAGGTCAAGGTTCAGACACCCTCTCCAAAAGTCATGCAA
This sequence comes from Halichondria panicea, assembly GCF_963675165.1. Classification (NCBI taxonomy): domain Eukaryota; kingdom Metazoa; phylum Porifera; class Demospongiae; order Suberitida; family Halichondriidae; genus Halichondria; species Halichondria panicea. The sequence continues at coordinate 1,580,429 of NC_087392.1, read as the reverse complement.
ACTGAAGAGAGCGTACCCGACACACCTCCTGGAGGGAGCACATCAAAGATGACAGGGTTCACTGGATTCATGACTGCTGGCGGGAGGAAGGTGGACGTGTCACAACAAGCATTGGAAGCTGTTCGCCTTAAATTTTCTAACTTTGACAAAGAAATCACAGAGCAGACTCCAGTCTCTGAGAATATCCCAGTAAATAAGCTGAAAAGTGATTTCAAAGAGAGAAGTTTTCCAGGCCTTCAAACAGCTAGTGGGAAAAAGGTTGAAGTATCTAAAGAATCTCTCCAAGCGGCTAAAAGAACATTAGGCGGAGAAACAAACTCACAAATTCAATGGCCGGTAGGATTGCAAACAGCAAGTGGCAAACAAATTGAGATGTCAGAAAATTCACTCCAAGCAGCAAGAAACACTCTGCAATCTAGTTTCGGTGGTCTTCAAACAGCCAGTGGTAAAAAAGTGACTCTTTCCGAAGAATCTATTCGAGCTGCCAAAGCAACACTCGACTGTGCCACATCACAACAGTGCACTATAAGATCAAGTACCTCTTTCCCTGGTCTCCAAACAGCCAGTGGTCAGAATGTGGACATCTCTACAGAGCATTTGCAAGCAGCCAAAGCTACACTAGACCGTGACCATCCTGTCTCGAATAAGTTGTCAACTCAGCCTCTAAAGAACATGACACTAAAGACGTCGTTAGTCGATGTGCCCAGTACTTCTACTTTCCAACCTCCTCTCAAGAATGTGAGAAGTGTTGGACAGTCGTCTGCTGATACCACACCCACTACCAAGTATAAGCCCATATTCAAGAGTGGTGAGCAGAGTGTTGCCAGGAAGCCTGCCACGTTCGGTCAACCTCAGAGGAGATTGGGGTCATCAAAGAGAGGTATCGTCTCAACACCAGAAGGTCAGTTCAGTGAACTTAAAGTTGATACCCCCCCCCCCCCCTTTAAAAATATTCAACACACTCCATTTGTTATATGCGTGATACTTGTATTCATGCAGATACTTTCTCTCTCCAGGTTCCATACAAGATCGTCACCCCACACACTGTCACAGACCCCTCGTCCCCACACAGACCTACCTTAAAGAGGACGGCTCTTACTTCATCTCCTCACACCAGCAGCGTCTCTACACCACCCCCCATCGAACAAGACACCAACTCTCAGACCCCACCCATCATCATCGGGACGGTGACGGTCGAACTAGATCCGATTCTGGTATTGTTTCGAGAACAAGCAACGTGACAACCACTCCCCTGGGCTCTGGAAGGTCTAAGAATGTTGTTCAGCCAGTATGGAAGGGCTCCATCGGTGCTCAGAAGTCAAAAAGCGCTCAAAGGATTCAAACAGGAGAAACTGTGGCTCAACCGAAATCAAATGATGGTCCCAAGTTTATGGAAAATCAAAAAGAACGGTTATTAAAGCCTGCTTCTATTGGTACTTCAATAGTACACACACCCACTACTTTGCCAGATTACCAGTCTTCTAAACCTGATGATGACCCCACCCTGGACTCTCTACACATCACCTTGAGCCAAGTGTTTGCCATGGAGGAATCTCAACAGCTGCTACTGGACGAGGGGACAAAGGTCACCTCTGAAGGGGGCAATAAAAAAGAGGATTCTGGCTACATCAGTCGGGAGGTTTCGTCAATGAGATCACCCACTCCTGAAGATGGCAAGACGTTGGCAAAAGAGACGGCTGGAGAGAATGGTAATGGTATTTTGACAGCTGAAGTTGCTCACGACTTACTCAACGACAGTTTGGAGATGGATTGTAACGACATCACTATACACGAGTCTACTAGTAAGAAAGAACAAGAAACTGAAAAAGTAACTCCCAATCGACAAGAGGAAACACTAACCCACACTCCCCCCACCTCGACGAGACCTATGTCTGGGACTCTCCTCTCAGTAAGATCAGAATACAAACGTATTAGTCTACGGTCTGCCATCCACCATAGACCACCGGGTAGACACTCTGTGCGTGAGCTTCTCTCTCTGGGAATCCACAGTAGCACTGTTTCTGTTTCATTCGCAAGTGCACTTCAGTATCAATTCCAAGGCAATCGATTCTTCAGCAACTCTGTGTTACGTGGATCCACTGTATGTGTGGGAGATGGAGTGCAACTGGCTTTGAATCGAGGAGTGGTCGGATTGAACGAATTCTGGGACGGTTTTCGGCGATCGCCTGGTGTGGACGAGTGTCTAATAAGCTTCGAATGGTTCTCCTGTCACTATAAACAGCTTGTGTGGAAGTTGGCAGCAATGGAAGTATCCTATCCCCGTCTGTTTGCTGGGTGGTGCTTGACTCCTGACTGGTTGTTGTTGCAACTCAAGTATCGGTATGATCGAGAGATTGATCAGGCTGAGAGGTGTGCTCTTCGCAAGATCTGTGAGCACGATGATCTGGCTTCTCGGAGAATGGTTCTTTGTATTGCAAGTATCAACCACGAGGGGATTGAGCAGTCACTAGCCGACAATGGACATGGGAATGGAAATGGAGAGACTAAGCATGGCCATTCTTGTATTGATCTAACTGATGGTTGGTATACGTTGCCCTGCATTATCGATCGCCCACTGAAGCACATGATTAAGAATCGCAAAATTTCGATAGGTACAAAACTACTCATATTTGGAGCTGAACTGACTGGCCTCAATTCTCCCTGCCACCCCCTCGAAGTGCCGCAATCATGTTCTCTCAAGATCTCCACCAACTCGACTCGTCGTGCCCGTTGGTACGCTAAACTGGGATATCAGGCCACGCCCCATTCGTACCCCATCCCCCTCTCAGCTGTGTACCCCGACGGAGGGTTAGTGGGATGTACAGAAGTGGTGATCAGCAGGGTCTACCCACTGTTGTTCTTTGAGAAGAGAGAGGGAGCCAAGGGTGTGTTCAGAAGCGAGAGACAGGAGAGGAAAATGGCTGGTAGTTTTGAAAAGAAGAGACAGAGAAGGATTGAAGAGATCTGCTCTCGAGTGCAAACAAAGTTTGAAATTGAAATATCCAAGGAAGGCGAGTGTATGGACATAATTATATTAAAATGGTGGATTAATTGCTAAAGAAAGTATAATACTTATAGTTACATGCCTTCATTGCCTTGTAGCTACATGTACGTATGCTGCTAACTAAAAGTTGCTGTTTTTGTTTTCTCTACATTGTTGATACAGCACCGTACAAACGTATCAGTCTAGTATTATTACTGTATAATGTGTATTAATGTTCACAGACACAGGGAGTGGTGGTCGTCGGAGGTCACGGCGACTCAACACTCTACAGATAAAGCAGCTGCAAGATGGAGAGGAGATTCACACTGCACTCACTAATGCTCCTGACCCAGCGGCCTTTCAAGTAAGCCATCATTCTGATGACAAAACCACTTATATACATGTAGCCTATAGCTGTGTATTACGCATTCTGTGAACCTTAAAGATACTTGTGTGCACGCTATATACATGAACTTGTATAACAGTCGTCATAATGCTACATGTGATGTACTTGTATTACAGTCAGTCATGTGCTTGTGTAGGAACTGCTGAGCACCACTCAGCGAACCTTGTTGGAAAGCTACCATCAGAGTCTAGTGGAGAGACGACAGGGCCAGCTCCAGGAGAGGATCAGACAAGCCATACAAGAGGCCGAGGAACAGTTGCCACAGCAACGCTCGGTCACGCCCCTCTTGAAAGTTAGGTGGGTGTGATGTAGAATTCTTTGACTGCCTATAACTTAAGTCCTACGAACTAATTTTAGTTGCATTTTGTAGCTCGTAAGGAGATCTAAATGTGTAGCGTTAAATCTGTAACTACAGGACTAGTTAGTAAACTTTCAGCTTTTTCTATAATTTGCTAGATAATTTTTGACTAAGATTTTGTCTCAGGGTGGTGCCGTGTGGGGGGTATGAGAGGGTGGATTGCGTGTTATCAGTGTGGAGACCTGATGAGAGTCTGTATGGTGTTCTCAAAGAGGGGAGTGCCGTCAGAATCACCAACCTCAATACACTCGCACTAAGGTACGTTGTTGACTTCACTGTTCCCTGGCAGTGACATGTACATGTAATATGCACATTTTCCTTTACCCATAGCACTGCTACTGTACTGTCTTGTTCTGCTCTCTGTTTGTGCCTGTCAACAATTTTATTTGTTATTTGTAGATCAAAATTCCACCATCTCCAACTCACTGCCACAAGGTCCACTGTCTATCGACCTTTGCCCTCTGCGAGCCCTCAGGCACTGGCTTTGTACACCCCACGAAGGTGTTGTTCTATCTCATACCTTCACAAGGAGGGCAGCGATTGCCAACTACCACATGGAGAGCTGGACATTGTGGGTGTCGTTGCTTGTATTACCTCTGGTCATGTGATGTCACATGGCTTGGAGGAGGGTGCTAAACAACAACTGGACAGTGTGTTTCTTGCCGACAGTGAGAGGAGGTTGTTGCTCGTTAAAATTTGGGATGGTTTAGAGGTAAGTACATTGTTGTATGGTTGTCCGACTCACTAGCTAGCTAAGTAACTGTAGGTATACCAGCTACGAATTCAAAGAATGTACACTCCCTCCCACGTACACATGCTTCCACCCACCCACACCACTCAGGCCCACTTCCTCCAAGATGTCATTCAGCCCGGAGCACTCCTAGCAGTGACCAACTTGACCTACCGAGGGCTGGACCACACCCACAACGTTCCCACAGTAACAGTGAGGGACATGACCGTGTTCTCCCACCGCCCCACTGACCAACACCTCTGCACGGCAATGGACCAACTGAGAGCAGCCTTACCAGTGAGTGAAGCAATCCTCAAACATTCCCTTGTCTATGTTGCTCTGTATTGCCTGTTCAAGGTAAAAGCTTAGCCTACATGTACATGTATAAATGTAAAGAGCCTCTACATTCCCTATAATTTTATTATGTCCCATTCTTATTCCTGTGCAGGAAGACATGACAGACTATTTGAAAACTCTCCAAATACCATTGGACTTTTGAATTTGAACATTTGTTTTTCATTTTTAATGCACCATCCATCCTATCATATCATATTATATTCACATGTTGTGTTCAAATCAATCATTTTCATCATCAATTCTGTTGAGCATAATAATTTATAATTATTAATTTGATCTGATCAGAAATGAACACAAACTGCATGTGCACACTAGGTGAGATGTACATGTACGTAACGTGGGGTTAAAAATAAACGTTTAGTAAACTACCAAAGCAAATACGAGTATAAAAATAACGGATTTATACCTGACATAAATACAGACACCTGTTACATGTGCTGACATAATTATACATCCACACACAAAATGAACGGTAAATGCACACAATCAATGGTATATGATTTTGAGGGAGTTTATTGGGTCGTTGGGACGAGAATTGTATGCTCTGTGATTAGGCATGCATAGGTTACATGTGATATAGCTATAGTAATACAAGTGATACTATGGAAACAGTCAACAAGAGCACATGATGTGCACTACAGGTATACATGTATCTAAAACTCGAGTAGAAGCAAACAAATTGTGAGAGGTCACACATCACTGAGCAGCAATCAGCGTCTTCTTGGGAACGAGGTGCTTGCCCACACTGGCAGGTGGCAAATCTTCGAGATCGGTTCGAGTACAGAGATTGAACGATGACGTCTCTTGTGTTCCCTCCCTGGGGGGTTCGACCACAGGGGCACTGTAGGGGGTCACTAGGAGGGGGTATTGGAGAGCCACCGACGAGTACTCGGACAGGACAGACTCATAACAGACAGAGAGCTCACGGCCTTGGATCTTGGAGAGGGACTGAAGCGTGACAACAGCTGTTAGCCAATCACAGCCGAGGAGCTTGAGGTCACAGCCGAGGACGGCTAGGGCTAACAGAGAGGGCTGTACGGGGGAGAAACTATGATACCCTTAAGGAGTTCAAAGATTAATATAAATTAAGGGGGATCGTGGGTTCTTGGAAAATAAACTATTAGTTGGCAACTTGATCTGCATACCCATGCATGATGTACAATGTAGAATTAAAGGTAATGTACTACGTCACATGAAATATTCAATCCTAATAAAGGAGGCACACAATTAAACAAAGAGCTCATGCACGTACCCTGAACTTCATGAGAGTGTGGTTAGTGACAATGGCCTCAAGACAGAGGGAGGTATGACAGAGGTGCTGTTCGGGGGAGAGGCAGCCGGGCAGTGAGAGGGAGCCCTCTGTCACACCCACCAAGTGAAACTGTAGAGGGGGGACATGGTATTAATAGATACGTTTGAAGTTGTGTACATTGTCATAATGGCCAAAAAGAGATGTCATAAATATGCTTATTAGACAAAAGCCACCCAAAAACAGCTAACAAAGTTAACTTGGGGATGTATTTTTGTCTCTTAATTTACCACAGGAAATGTGTGTGTGCAGTTGTAAACCCACCATTTTGAGGAAGTCATGAGGAGTGTAGTTAGTCAGTTTGAAGTCGAGTTTCTGCATGACAATCAGCTCCATTCTCTGAATGTCCCTCTGAGAGAACTCACAGCCATAGCCTTGTACTAACACCTCCAACAGCGACTGGAGAGCCTGGAAAAGAAAAACTTTCAAACATGACATACGGAATGCACACATAGGTACACTGTGAAAACATGCAGACAAGAGATGTATTGTGAGCGTTTCTTTGAGGCATTGTTGTGAAACAGCACCATTACAGGATCACATAACAACTGTCTCGTTTCAATAGCACAGATACTATTAGCTTTCGAATCACAATAAAGGCTACAATAAAGTGTTTACGATACTACAAGTTTGAACATGAAAACAGCTGATAATACACACACAATGCCAGCTGACCTCAGCTTTTTCCTCCAGCTTAGCTCCAATATAGAAGCATGTTGCAGTCACACATTGCAAATACTTGGGCCTAACCTGCATGAGTGCGTGTGGGGGTAGAAATGATAGTTTACACGACGGGCGTTCTGACATAATTCTGGAAATACTGTACATGCCTCAATGTACCATTAAGCATCAATGTACCATTAAACATCACAATGTGGCGTCAATGTCTGCTAACTAATGCATATTATGTCCACTTTCAATACCTACAACACTCTAGCTTAAGATAACACCTGGTGAACACATTAAGGACACCAATCAGTGCACTCATCATGCTGAAACATGCACTCATCACGCTGAAACATGTTGAAACATGCATGCTGAAACACCATGCTGAAACATGCAGCCTTAGAACCATCACAACTAAAGCCACATAAAAGCAATCAGTAACCACATCAGACGCTCACCTTGACCAGAGAGAGGAAAGTATCCAAGAGATTGGTAGCTCTGAAGAATACCTCTAGTCGGTAATGGAGGTCGTGTGTCAGTAGACACAGCCATCTCACCATCTCATCTCTGTCGTACGAGTTCACAAATTCCGAGTCACTCTCCTGTTGTTGTGATGGGTGTGTGAAATTAATGTGAGGGGTGGACATGCGATAATAATCATTGGGGTGGTTTTAGAATAAGGTAACAATGTTCTGATGCAATCAGCTCACCAGCCATGCAACCACTATACCTGACCAGATCAGCAAAAATCTACAGCTTCTCATCTATATACAGCTTCTCAGTGAGGGGGAACAAAGAAAACAGCTGACCTGTGACTCAGAGTAGTCTAAAGTCTATACACTACTTCATCATAAGTAGGTACAGTCATGTAGTGGGACTATGGGAATACTACAGTGTGGAGATTGTTTAGATAATAGCGCACTCCTTTGCACCCTTGATTTCCTTTATCATCGCAAACTAACAACAGCAAACTACTTGTAGGAATGTGTTGCGAATACCCAGAGCAGAAACGGATCACTTAGCAAGCATTATGTATAGGACATATGCGATAGTAGAAACAACAAACAACTTATAATATTAAAGAAATGAAACTTTATGCCCACAAACAGTAGTTAGGCTAACCACTCTATCACCACGTATGCAATCAAGGAATTTCTTCTCACAGAATTACCTAGGAATTACCCTAGCAAATAAAACTTTAATTTTGGAAATGCTTCAGTGTTTTATGCAGCTGGGAAACAGTAGATGTTATCCAAACATAAGCTACATTATGAGGTTGTATGTTTTAATATCGTGAAGTAAAAATCTTCGCACAACAACAACACACACTCACATACCTCCTGATAGTAGATCTGTGTAGGAGGAGGTGCGTGTTGCTCTGTTGCCAACGCTGCATGCAGCCGTGTCTCCAACACTGTTGACATCGTCAGCTGATCAACCTGAAGGAGAAAATAGTACACGTACGTACATCAAAGGACACACTGATTCACTAGGCACAAATTGATAAGCCAGCTAGCTAACTAGGGCTAGATTATAACTAGTTCTTTCATTTGTAGCCTACCTGAGATTTTTGCAGAGGTGAGCTCAGAGAGAGGAGTCCTGGATTATATGTCGTTCCGTTAGTCTGCTGGGTTGCTACTACTAGGCCGTGTCCTGGTGCCATGGGCGATCGGGTCTTCTGTCTTCAAGGGGAGTCTTTGAGGTGATCTTGCTAGCTTCTAACACCACGCCATGTCCTCGATGTTCTTACTCCAATTCTTATGCAGCAACTGTCGCAGTGCACAGCTTTTACAAGCTATTTAATATGGCTCAAAGATTTTTAACAGCTTTTCTGCAACTCTTCTTTTGATCTAGTGGTCTAGACTACGCCCACTTATACAGGATGTCCTCTTTGATCGATCACCATAGAGCTCCACCCACTTGCAAAAACAGCAAAGCAAAATAGTAATTAAACAACATAGCATTAACACGAGAACATGGCAAGTGTAGAGGGGCCCAGCCCGGTTGTTGAAAGAGAGAGCTCCATGTCTGCTGGAGAGTTTGTTCTCAAGAAGCTATTTGCTGAATTCGTAGCACTCAGTGAGAGGAAACTTCAGAATATTTCTACTCAGCCATTTGTGAGTACAACGTACCTAGATCCCAAATACGTCACCAAATTCACCACTGGGTATTATATATGTAAGATACTCATGGAGACGTACGTTGTAGATTCAAATGCACATGAACTACTAGACGTCTAGTTCAAGTATTATGTATTAAATATTTATAACGATGTTTCCATAGGATTTCCCGCTTGGGAAGGCGCTACAGAAAGGTGAAGACCCTCACTTTGACCAGGTACGTTCTTAAAATCATTCCTCTCTTACAACTTATTATGGTTTGCAATATCTGTATATATACAGCTGCTGAATGCGCTCAATGAAGTTGCCCATTTCTGCCTGAGGTCAATCTTGACGTCCATCTTTAAATGGAGAGACATGCAGGTACCGTACGGTTATCTCTTTCAGTTTATCTGTCAATTGTTTATCATTTTCTTGTAGATCCAACAATGCCGTAGCAACACATCGGTGTCCTCAGGGTAAGATAAACGATATTCACGTACAGCACACACTCTAAGGAAATATTGTAACTAATAAATTCTAGTGCCAAAAGTTGTCAATTTGGAGTCTAATTAACGAGGAATGTTGTACCAAGTACACAGTTTCTCTGTGTATTGTGGTGTGCATGCTCAGTAATATTTATTTAATAGTTGTTTACTAGCTATAGCCTAAAATATATGTGTGGGATGAATGTCCAATATACCACATGAAACCCAATGCAATGCGTTTGGTCAACTCTGCTGTAACAACACCCCCACATCCACTGACTCCCTCTGTCTCCCTCAAACTTAACAGGACTCTCTTAAACCACAGCATCATATCAACTCATGCATTCTCTTCACCCCCCCCCCCCTCTCCCACACACACACACACACACACACACACACACTACACACAGAGACACTCTGGACTCCGCCTACCCTCCTAACAGCCGAGATAAGGGCTACCTTGTTGAAAGACAGGAACTGGCCATTGATTTCATTTTCTGCATGGTCCTGATAGAAGTACTGAGCAAGCTGACAGTCCACCCTGTGCCAGAGTCATTCATCCACACTATCGAGGACTATGCCTTCAAACACTTCAAGCTGCAAGAGGCCCTGAAGGAAAGGTGAGTGAGTCCATGGAGACTACTGTTAACACAAAGCAGTTGTTATAATTATGTGGTACTGTACAAAGAAAAGAATGTTTTCTATTTTGCCTTGTGGTATAGTTTATCGGTGATGTTTTTGTATTAGACAGATAATGTTTGATATTTAAAGTAAATGTACGTAGTTTGAAACTAAACTGCGTGTTATTGTTACATTCATAAATAACACGCATAGTGTTATTAGTGTGTGATTGTTTGTTGTTTGTTGATTGTGATAGGTTCACACTTCGATGCAACACACACACACACACACACACACACACACACAGCCGTACCAACTTCACCAACCCCAATATCCACAACATGAAGAAAATTGCAGACCTCTACGCTGAGGTGATCGGAGTTCTCTCCCAGTCCCGATTCCATTCCGTGAGAAAGAAGTTTTTTGTGGAAATCAAAGACCCCCAGAACAGCCCAACTGCAATCATCAGCATTATCGAGGGAATGAGTTTCATAAGAGTTAAGATGTTCCCTGTGGACCATCTAGAACAATGGTTCAGCTTCCTACAGGTGGGTTGGTTTGGAGTGTGGTTTGTGTGTATGGGGGGGAGGCATACATGTGGTGACCTGTGTGTGTGTGTGGTATACACAGCTATCAGCTACTTGTGTGTGCGTGTGGGTTTAGAATAGAGCTAGGGTAAAGAGAGAGGCAGGTGTATGTGCCCATTATGACAATGAAGCAGCTCTCTAGAAACAAAAGAAGTAAAGAAGTATTTGCATAACTATTCCTCCACCAAGTACAAGCTGAGTACAAGCTGAATACTTAGTTTCTGTGTTCTTTAAATATTGCCCTTCCTGTATATAGGAGTGTGCTGTTTACTTCCTGGAGAGCAGAGATAAGATCAAGCATGCCATGAGTGCTCTCCTGGTGGAGATACTCCTCCCAGTAGCAGCTGTCATCAAATTTGAGACCTCTCTTCCTGTCATCAAGAAGTTTGTAAGCATGCTCTTCAACCACTGCTTCGAGCAAGCCAAGAAAGTGCGACATAGCGCTGTGAGTCAGTATGGGAGGTGGGGTGGTCCATAAGGTCCATAAGATAACTGTGTCTGTATTGGAATTAACAGAAGTGCTTTAGGTAGCTGGCTGTGACATGCTCTGTTGACAATGTTGTGACAGTAAGGAATTTATTCATATAGTAAATTCCGAATGGAACAGTACTCTACGTACATTGTACAGGCTGGTATATACATGCTGAAAATATTTCTAGCACCCACACATGTGTACAGTAGCTGCATGTGTACGTGTATCTGATCTAGAGTGTAAACAATTTGTTCCCCCCCCCTACACTGCAGGCATACATTCCCCTGGTAACGGTCCTCCTGGCCATCAGCGAGCAGCATTTCTTCCTCAACCACTGGTACACTTTTCTCTCTCAAGTGGTAGTCCCCAACATCCGGGTGAGTACTTACATGTACATGCAGCAGTCAGCCAGTACATGTAGCGGTTTGGACTACTCATTTCAAGCGTATTGAGATTTCGTTGTACAAATGTAGCTTATTGATGTATTTCCTTATTGTAAACCGATTTTTCCACCTTTTTTGTTTTCACTGTAGAAAGCAGATAATAAATTGCAGAGGACAGCTTTAGAGTCATTGAATCGGCTTGTTTGGTAAGGATCATTACTGCACTAAGTACCTATCGTATGTAATGTATACTGTATGTCCCTATGCAGGGTGTACATGGTTCGCTTCAAGGGGGAGAACAACGTCACCCAACAGAAGTAAGCACACACCTCCGCCCACTCATACACAATCACCTCTCCCCCCCCACACACACACACACGCTACCACATAGGCGGCTAACTTACATCGCAGACGTTCTGTTTCCCCGAGGCCAGAGGGGAGTGCAACCTAAAGACACACCTCTCAACATCTTTGTCAAGCTCATTCAATTCATTGCCAAGGTAACCATACCATAATGATTACACGTGCATAGTAGTCACCATCTGCATACATGTGTAGGAGAGACTGGATTACGCCATGGGTGAGATTCTAGACCTGCTCAACATGGGTCGGACAAGATCCACCATCAACCCAGAAGTGAGAACTATATATATAGGCCTAGCTATGTACGTAGCTATAGGTACAGCTTGTTGTAATGTGTACATGTAGTGAGACTATAACAGGTGCTAGCTATTAGTCTGCCAGCTCAAGTGCAGGTGTGTTTGGCAACCATTAATATTTGCCAAGCAATGCTTAAGTGTCTATAGCTACATGTATACCACCACTCTACCTAATGGAGTTATCAGCTCTGTTGTCAAAAGAACCTGTATGGGAGAAAAACTATCTTATCTGAGGCATTTTTAATTAGTTTCTGTATTTCCATTCCTTGCAGCGAATGGTGATTGGTCTGCGAGCATTCCTTGTGATCACTGATGGTCTAGAAAAGAAGGAGGGTGAGCCCCCCCTCCCCCTCAATGCTGGCCCACCCCCCTCTGGGGGTCCCACTCGTGTCAAGACCAAGTACCTATCTACCACCATCACCGACCACACAGCCAAGAAGATTGGCATTGCAAAGACATACCCTCAGTAAGCGTGGTGTTCTGACAGTACATTGTCTAGACATGCATGTGCAGAAAGGATGTGTACATGTAGTATATATACCAGAGTACATGTAGTATGAGTACATGAAGCTACTACCAGAGTACATGAAGCTCCTGGTAGTACTCACTGTTGACACACAAAGTGCATATGTAAAGATAGCATATTGAATTAGATGAGTTTTGAAGATGTTCATTATGATACTGTTCTTTTCATATCCCAGAGTTCGGCGAGCTCTTGATTGCATCTTGCGAGCGTTGGATCACAGTGTAGGCAAGTCATTCCTGGCTACCAACCTGGCTGTCACTGGTCGCTCAGAGGAGGAGGTCCTCGGGTGAGTCGCCATGCCTATACACCAGCTGTGTCTAATCCACACTGTACTAGGCTCCATAGCTCCATATATATATATACACTGTACGTACTATTATGTACAGCTCTCGCATTATTTTCTTGTGTATTCATGCATAAACATGATTGTATAGCCCATAACTGCATGTACACTGTACTAATAACTGCACTTCATGCACTCCTCCTAACCCTACATGCAACACACCACCTGTAGCCCTGTGAAGCCCAAGCTAGACCTGCTCAAGACGTGTGTGGCTGCCATCCCCAGGATCATGCCTGAGGGGATGTCCAGGGATGACCTCATCGACCTACTCTCAAGATTCACAATCCACATTGACCATGAACTTGTTCGAACCACCTTCTCCTCGCTACAGAGTATCATCACCAACTTCCCCGCCTGGCGTCACGATATAACTCGTATATTCTCACGATTCATCCTACGTGATATCCCCGATAGCTGTCCTCTTGTTCTTGACTCCGCCCTCAAGATGCTCATTCAGATGATCACCCACTGGAAGACACTCATCACCACTGAGTCTCCGGTGAGCCTTATAAATTTACCCCCCCCCCCCCCCCAAATTCAATTCCAAATCCATTAACTGTGACGATCCAACATCTGTGCATTGTTGTATATAACTCGGCCACTCAGTGAGTTAATTTCTTCACCTCTCCCTCCAGACTGACAACACTACCACCCCTCCCGCCACCACCACCAGTGCTGGGGAGGGCGGGGCTAGTGGGGGTGGGGAGTACTACTGTGTGCCGTGGGTGGAGGGGTGTGCCCTCGTGACCCTGTGCAGCTATCGCTCTGTCACTAGGCGACTCAGTCTGGCACTGCTCAAGGAAACCAGAGTACTACACGAGACTCTCAAAGTTCAGGTAGGGAGAGTATTACCACTGCCATTGTTGCAAGTATACTTACATACCGTACCGCCTATGTACATGACGTACATGTATACTGCATATACTGTATGCTCCTGCAGACTGAACGTGCCACAGTCATGGATGTGATTGAAAAAGCCACTCCCACTATCATAAAGCGTTACCTGGCGACCATTACACAGAAGGAGAGGGTAAGTTCAGTCTCTATGTATATAATCATGTGTGTCAGTACATGTATGTCCATATCATTTCAGACGGAGCTCCGGCAATCCCACCAAAGCCTCAACTTGTCGTGGATGGCCGATCGCTCGTCTTGTTTCCTAGAGCAGGGTGGTAGTAGAGACAGTCTTAGGGACGCATGGGTACAATGTCTCGCTGGACTCCTAGAGCCACACCTACTTCCTGAGGTGTGCCCCGCTTCTGTGCATATTGCCTGGCCCTACATGTTCCAGAGGATGGGCAAAGCTTACGCTGTACTGGACCCAGGGTGAGTTGCTGCTGACACCTTCATTAGCTAATTAGTACATGTAAGCACTATGGTGTGTGTATCCTAATTGTACCCACAAACATATTAAACTTTGAGCTTTAATCTAAAGTTGTGAATTGTATTCGAATCGTGTGTGATTGGTTTATACCCTTGCAGTGGAGTTGCTCCTGAGAAAGGGGAGCGCCCTCCCTCCATAAAGGGGCGTCGTCCAGTTATCAGCTCCACTGAGATGTTTCTCTGGCGGAACTACCTCATGTTTGTGTCGTGTACTGCCCCGCCCTCCACCAGCCTCCAGGCATCCCTCATGTCAACCTCAGGGGATAAGTACGTACACAGTCCTTGGTAGAGCATACAACTGTACTTGTACTTGTACCTTGAGTATCAATTGAAAAGCTCCATATACTCTAGTGAACATATCCCATACACACCTGAAAGCCGGTATGTAATTATTACAGTAGGCAAATGGAACTTAGTCTGTTTTCAGAGTCTATATTTTGTTCTCATTGTGCTTATTACATGTATCTGTCATTGCAGTACTGTGTTGGAGGGGATGGGCAGTCGTGTCTCTCACTCACTCAACGCTCGCAACCTGTTCCACAAAGTTGTTCCCCTAGTGCGATCAGAGGGAGAGATCAGAGAAGTGGCCATTACTGCTCTAGGACTCATCCATCCCAATGCCTTCGGGTGAGCACATGACTGTCATGTGATCAGCAGATCTATTTTGTACTCCATATTTCTAGCCTGTGTATGCTAGAGTCTTGTGACACACATTATGTGTTGTGCATGCATTTTATACATAATTATAATGTTAATTTGATTACAATGCAGTGATTTGGTTGAGGAGTTGAACCCACACATTCACGAGGCTTTAGGAGAATCGGTAAGTGTGGTCATTGATATAATAGCATACTTACTGTATAATAGTTGCTTGGAAGCAGCTCTGGATCATGCGAGAATTTTCCCCTCCCTTGCAGAAAAATGTCAAGAAGAAGAAGCAGAGAGATCAACTGCGTGTCCAGATCACTCGTGTGTTTGCCCTCACTGCAGAGCATGGGTGCTTCCGTCAGAGTCCCATGACCCGCACAGACAAGGGGGAGGTGTCACCTATCTTCCTCGAGTTCATAGATGGAATAAGGTACATGCACTGTCACACTGTGTATATGTTGGATTCCTTGATTGGTATACCTGTACATACACTAAATACTATCATTCGTTATTACCCGAGGCACGCGTGGGCGGCCACGGGTATAGTAGTCCGTCCGTCCGTTTGTTTGTTTGTTTGTCTGTTTGTAAGATCTGAGCCTGCTCACCTGGATGCCATAGCACTGCGTTTACAGCATGGGTAGCCTTCACACAACAAGTTATTAGTTTTAATATTGGCAGATTTTGATGTTAAAGCTTCGTTGTTGAATAAAAGCTAAGAAGCTTGAACTTGCACATTGGCAGCTAGCTAACTACACGTGGCCTTTATTCGAGGTTTACAGCTGTAGTGATCCCGTACCAGGAACAATGGAAAAGGGTCACTAGAATAGAAAGCTAGAATTGTGACTGGTTTGTTGTCTCAGGAGGCTTCTTTGCTGCTCTGAACTCCAGAAACCATACTTCTCTAAGACTCCAGGTTTCTTTACTGTGATCCTAGTCTCATGTATCAATTAACTAATATGAAACTCTAAACTAGAATTTCTATTTTAAGGTATTTTGATACGTTGCTTAGTTCGTATTTATACCAAGTAACAATGATTATACACTGTATCTCTCAACCTCCACCTGCTAGGAACTCCCTTGAGGGTGAGAGTGGAGTTGCTGGCAATGAGCTTCGTCTCTATTTTGCGGCCCTGATAGCCAGCATGATCACCTCCCTGCCACAGGGAGAGGCACAGCTCAAGCTCTTCAGTGCTGACATGAGGAGCAGTCTCTTCCATCTCTTTGCCAACTGGTGCGGCATGTTTGGACAAGTCCTGGCAGCAGAGTCTGAGCGTGAGATGAGGTGAGCTAGGTAGTCTACATGTATGACAAAGATGCCTTTTGTATCTCTTGGGTTGTCTGTATGGCATTGAGGTACATGTACTTTATGTCAAAAATCTTGTTTTTTGTTGTTGTTACCAGTTTCCCTGTGCATATGCCAGACACTGACCCCTCTCTCCTCTATCTCTAGACGCAATCCTCGTGCGAGTGTCCTCTCCGTCAACTCCCTGCTAGCCATGTCTGCTCTCCTCTGTTGTGGCCCGGTGTTTAGCCCAAGGGAGCTCGAGAGAGAGTCTCACATCTACCGATGGCTGAAGAACATGCTCAGTAGTGGAGAACCAAAGGTACGTAGGTGGCTACTGTTACACCAGTCACAAGACTAGTACCACCATTACAATGACCTACGCTGTACAGACACACTACACAGTGCTTTGACATGACCACATCTAATGATTTTTTGTTCTAGTTTATTATCCATAACTGTTTTGTTTCCTCGCTATACCTCCAGGTGCAGAGTATTGGACGTAAGACAGTGCAGATGCTGTTACTCAACAACTCCTCTCATTCCACCCTCTTGTACTGGGTGGTGGACCGTTGCTATGACTCCCACCCGACTTGTGCCCAACTGTGCTTTCATGCACTCTCCAACACTATTACCGAAATGTGAGCAGCTAGCTTGTTTATCCTAGCTAATTGCAATTGTAAATTCAATGCTAATTGTTGAGAGGCCATTGTATCTAGGTATTATTGTGGCTTTCTTCTGTCTCCCTCAGGCCCACCTACCCGTGTGAGATGGTGACTGTCCTTCATGTGGTGCTCTTCAAGACAGCTGACCTTGACTACTCCACCAGAGAGAGGGCCACACATCTCCTACAGATACTAGACAGAAGGTGCACTATACTTCTTCTATGTTACATGTACATGCATGCGATTGCTATACATGTACATGCACATGTACATGCACGTATGAAAGGTATAGATCTACAGATGGTAAAGACTGTGTATGGAATTTTCAATAAAAGTTCTTCTTTTCTCCTGTCATAATTATTATTTTTCTCCCTGCTTCTTCTCTGTGTTACAGGTTCTTTGTGTCTGCTGATGAGGACAATGATAGTGGGCGTCGTACTGATCTGCTCAGCTCTCTAACGGCAGGGGCGTACTCACAGTGTCACATGATCCTCAGTAGAGAGCTGGCACAGGCAAACCCTGAGCTCACTCTACCCATGTTCTGTGGTATGTTATAAAACACACTTATATATTTTTAGTTACATGTACAATTTATAAAAAAAATCTGAGTTACGTACAGTGTATGGATTAGCCTAGCTGCCCCTGAAGTGCATAAATACATCTTACGGATGGTTTTCCTCCCTTTGATCTGCATGACATGATTATGTATATACATGCATGGAGATTATAGATGACATTCACCTGCTACAGAGATGGTGTATCGCTATGAGATGGCCTCTCAGTGTGGCAAGAGGAGCATTCTGGAGTACATGGTGCCATGGTTACAGAACGTGGAGCTCGTTGAAGACGCCCACCTCCCTCATCATAGCACCCACCAATCAGATTACGTCAATGTTAACGAGGGGGAGCACCCCGTCCTCAAGGGAAATGGGTGGGGTTCCATCGAGGGTACAAAGGTCGTCCTTCACAATCTCCTCTATGTTACCGCAAGGGTAGGTGTTGAAACCTTTGTATAATTTGAAACTTTGTTAACAATTAATTCTTTAATAGAAGATGTTTTTTTTATAATTTGCTAGCTATTCATATTACCCCTCACACACACACACACACACACACACACACACACACACGTACATACATGTACATACAGTATGGTGATAACCACATCAAGGAGGTGGAGGCGTTGTGGTCAGCACTCTGCATGTGGCCTCAGAACATTCGAGTGACTCTGAACTACCTCGGTCGACTGACGTGTGTGTCGGGGAACCTCCCTCTCATGCTGGCTCAGGCTAAGAGGATCATGGTGTGTCTCAGTCAGCACCAGGTCCGGCCCATCGTCACAGAGCTCATTAAAGATCTGCAGGTGAGGGTAAAGGTAGTCTTAATCGTATGTATGAATTGATAGTGGTACATGTATTATGATAAACCCACAGGCTAACCTGTCTCCCCTCCCCCCCCCCCCCCCTTTAGTCTGTGGAGCTCATCTCCTCTGACATTCAAGGCACAGACTCCCCACCCTACTATCATGTGACCATGTCTCACGGGACTATGCGCCAGTCCCACACCGCATCACCCGAAGGTTTCGAGGGGGTGGGATGGGCTGTGGCCTGGAGGATCTCCTTTCGTACCCCCGGCTCTCCCCCTCTGCCCCTCCCTCTGCCCTCCAATAGGCAGCATTTCGTGAACATGAGGGAGATTCTCAAAGCTCCAACTCAGAAGCCAATAGGCTTACACAGGTGAGTTGTGTACATACACGTACGCTATGCCTCTAAAACTTATCGATGTATGGTACAGAATAGATAGAATGCGCTTTTTCAAGTTCTGGGCTAAAGCTTGAAGTCTGTTCAATACGAAACACACTTTCCCTCCTACATACACTATAGGTGCAACTTTGCCCTGATTCTTCTCTCCGAGTTGGTTGTTGAGTTGAAGGGTGTGGATTGGTCCGCCCACTTGCCCCTCCTACTCCACGTGATCATCCTCGGACTGGACCTCTATCGTCCCCTCGTCTTTGAGCACAGTAAGAAGCTGCTTGGGAATCTTCTTGTGGTGCTGGCATGTCAGAACAACAAGGTGGCTGCTCTCCAGGCTAGGTGAGCTAATGGAACTCGTAACATACACATGCACTGGTTGATTTTGTTAAGTGCTTGTTGTGGACATTCGTACGTGCAGCTAGATTATGTACAGTCTGTAAGTTGTGTATTTAGTGAGTGAGTGAACTGAACCTTGTAGCGTAATGTACATTGAACTAGAAGTATTACAAACATAAATGTACACCATTGTTGTTATGTGTACCAGAACATTAGTAAGTCTATTCCTTACCCAATGCACAATCATCAGGTTTGTCCAACAAGAAGTGACACTTCGCTCATTCTCAGCCATCAGTCTAGGCAGTGAGCTGGACCAGGCTGGAGGCAGTCGCACCAACCTGGAGCTAGGATCCCTTGACTCACTCAAGTTCTCCAACCCTCAGTTGCAGTCAGCACTCTCTCTTGAAGCTAGAGAGCTCATCCATTTTGTGGCCTCCAGGGACACTCATCGACCACCCTGGCCCTTTGCAGGTGAGGGTACTACATGGTTTGTATTTTGTCTATTCTGCACTTAATGTATCACATACGTGTATTGTGCAGATCTGACGTGTAATCGTCTCAACCCCAGTGGACAGGTGGCTGAGTTGTTTGGTCTGGTCACAAAGATCCTGCAAGTGTTTGAGAATGTGGCCGCCCTCTCACTCAAGGAGAAGTGGACCATGATTGCCTTACAGGTGAGCTTATATGTACATGTACGCATATATACACTGTACAGGTTTGCTTACAATGCATGTAGTGGCCTACCTACATGTACAGTGTATGCATTGTAAAGCCATCACAGTAATTGCAGTGTATATGTGGACCTAAATCCAGCCAGCAAAGGTAGCTAGCATTAAAGGTCCTCTAATTTATACTGTAGAGGTTTGACATTGTAAGTAGTTGGAGTGTAGGTCAAAATCCAGCCAGCAAATGTAGCTACACTGTAATAGATCCAAACATTAAAGCTCCTTTACCTCCTGCAGTGGGCTACAAGCTGCTCCTCCCATCAGTACGCTAGCCAGTCATTCCAGGTGTGCCGAGCCTTGCAGCTGCCTCTCTCCTCCTCTATGTTTAGAGAAGTTCTCACCAGACTTGCTGAGTCAGCATCCGAGGACAAGGAAGACATGCAGAGCTACGTACTTGAAATTGTGCTCACCATCGAGTCAGCTGTGGATCACATTGACGGGAACCAGTTGTTGCCTAGCAATGTTATTTCTCCAAGGAAGGTTTCAGAGCTTTCTCCATTGCCAAGTAAGAATGTTTTATTAAAGACATTAACTTAAAAAAATTCACTCAATTTTTTTCTCTTCAGGCGACCAACCAGATACTCCGCACAGTTTCCCCCCGACTCCTCCTGTTAATACTGGTGCAGGGGCTTTCTCAGGGGGTGGTCCACCAGTGGGTGTGACCAAGAGACACCATTCCCGTGGGCGAAGTGTGACCAACAAGGCAGAGATGATGTCACGACCTAGTTCAGCCAAAGCTAAGATGGAAGTGGGCACTCCATACGAGGGAGGTGGGATATTCCCCAGACCAATGTCCCCACCCTCTACCCCTTCCATCAGAGAGACACAAGTGAGTTAGGAGGGACGTACGTGTACATAACATGTAAATTACTTCTTTAGGGCTGAACATTGAACATGATACATACATGCAAATGTACATGTACATGTGCGTATAGTATGTTTACTGTGTGTTGGTTGTTCCATGCAGCCCTTCCCTATGGCCTTCTCGACAATGCATCCGAAGGAGCGTGATGAAATGGGTGTGGTTCTACCAGTCCGCCCCCACTCAACAATCATTCAGACGTCTCGTACCGCTCCAATAGCCATTCCAGAGAATACAAGTAGCACCATTCCAATCATTGCTCATCACACTCCTTCCAACAGCCCTCAAAAGAGCTCACCTCTAGAAAGTGTCCTTCAAGACAGCCATTTGGTAAGATACACTATTAGAGGCTGCTGTGTACAGAACTTTGTAAACCTGTGTTATATGTAGCTATACCATAATTATGGCAATTATTATGTACATGTGGTGTGATTGTACATGAGCACATGCAGTACTTAAGCTCTATAATTATTATGTACATGTGGTGTGATTGTACATGAGCACATGCAGTACTTAAGCTCTATAATTATTATGCACATGTACATGTATACAGACATCTCTGGAGGGTGGTGCTGCACCTGCCAACTCTGCCAGTGCCTCGGACACTAAAGTAGCCAAAGAGACAGTCAAGGAAACCCTCGTCTCTCCGATAGTCGGAACAACAGAGGACAGAGACGGACGATCCCGTAAATCCTCCGAGCCGCCCCCCTCTCTTCAAGCATTGTTCGATCACGATATGGGGAGCTCTCGACGCATGATAAACAAGCAGCATAGTGCTGACCACGTACATGTAGCACACCCTAAACAGCACAGTCTGGACAGTACCCACCTCAAATCAACCACCCCCCAGTCCCCTAAACTGCACACTCGGAGAGTCAAGTCACCCTCTACTAGCGATAAAAACAATCGGCTTGATCTCTCAGAGAGTATGATCTCGGGTAAAATACAACGTACCCCCTCACACCCGCACCTGAATTCTCCTCTCAGTACCTCCCATATCACAAAAGTACTTACAAATGACTCCCCAATGGTGCGAGCCCACTCTACACAGCAACTGCAAGATATTCATAACGAAGATGACTCTAAATCTAGCCGGAATAGATTCGACTCACTCCAAGTTGACTCGAGCTTAAAGAACAGCAAGGATCGCGAGATTTACCAGAGCAAAGAGAGCTTGAAAGATTCGGGGCTACTCAAGATGCAGTCTCTAACAGTTAGCCATGAGAGTTTAGTGAGTAA
This sequence comes from Halichondria panicea, assembly GCF_963675165.1. Taxonomy (NCBI): domain Eukaryota; kingdom Metazoa; phylum Porifera; class Demospongiae; order Suberitida; family Halichondriidae; genus Halichondria; species Halichondria panicea. Next base: position 1,558,548 of record NC_087392.1, on the reverse strand, counting down.
CGAATCAGTGACAGTGAAGGAGATGACTAAAGAAAGTGTGATGGAGCGAGTGGCCCCGTCAAAGGTTCAAGACGTGGAGAGTAGCAGTGAGAGTTCACAGGCTCCCTCGCAAGTGTCCCAACCAAAGCAGCCCATTGATCTGAAGAGACGAAACAGCTCGCTACTGCAGTACGGAGTGTTTAAGGACTCAGATGGGGCGGAGTTAAGCGGAAAGAAGAGGCCAAGGTGAGTGGGTGTTGGTGGGTTGTGTGGAAACGGTAACATTTTCTTACAATATGTAGAATTATGCGTTCTTTCAGAGTACAGTACGTATTTCTGATCAGAGATACATGTAGCAACTTTATGTGCGTACGTACGTATGTGTATGTGTCCACAATCGTCTACATAAATCTCTTCCCTTTCCAGATCTATGATAGAAACGTCTTCATACCGATACGGCCCGTCCTTCTCCTCGGACGCCATCAAACCGTTCACACCAGACTTATCAGCCCAACTGTTCTGGACTGCTACTAGCCTCCTTGAGTCTGACTTTGAGGGAGAGTACTTGATGGCCCAGAGACTACTCTGTCGTGTGCTGGACCATCTGGAGCTGAGTATGAACGACACTTACGAGAGGCTAGAGTCTCTGTTGGACAAGATGAAGTGGAGTACCTTCCCTGGAGTGCAGAAATTGTTGTTGAAAGGACTTACATTGGATTCAACTTCTGAGCCATCGAGGGAGATTCTGTCCAGGTAGGAACAATTCCATGTGTATATACAGTATATGTACAGTTGGCTTGTCGATGATACTTTTGTACTTATTTATATTATTATCAGATAGTATTTGTCGGTAGCAGGTTAATTATCATACACTAGAGCAAATGTAATTGTATCCGGTACAACAACTCACACACACACACACACACACACACACACACTGCCCACAGGATCACACTCCACTCCACACGGTTTGTGTTTGACCCCAGTCAGTACGATGGCCTTCCTCTGAACGTGATGTCACTCATGCCTGTCCTCATTCACCATTTTGACCAACCCACAGAATTCTGTATCAAAGTGGTGTCAAACATCCAACAGGTGAGCCTGTATACTATCCCCATTACCTGTAGCATACATGTACATGTATGTGTAGTATATAGTTACATGTATGCTTATCACTTTGACAAGAATTACAGATTGTACTTGTACTTGTACGTTTACTGTTACTTTACCAATCATGTTTAGGCATGTACATCTGTGGACCTCCCCTCTGAGGAGAGCAAGACAAAGCTGGTGCACATGAGCAAAATGTTTCAGATGTACGCCACTAGAGACTTTACTAATGGAGTGGACCTCTGGCTAGCTGGCATATGTCGCTACCTCCATGATGCTTACCCCCCTCTGGCTGTCAAGGTAACACACGATCATACATGTGTCGATATCAGTGTTATACACAGAGTAGCATGTACAGATGTATGTCCAGATTTATCCAGTCTGTACTACTATTGTACCCTCACACCCCCACACAGATGCTCTCGTTGCTGGCGGAGCTGCTAGACAAAGGCAGCCCTCTATACCATCGACCAGTCCTGAGGTTACTGTTTGAGTACACACGACTACAGGACTCCAACAGCCACGAGATGATGAGAATGGCCGGTACCATCATGACAGTGGCCACACAGCACGTCAAGGTGGGTGGGGCAATAGGAGTACGTAAATCTGTACAGGATTTAATTGCCTTAAAGTTTTGAGCTACGGATACATGTATTTGCTACTTATCTACTGTTGTTAAGAAAGTGTTGTCCCTGTACAGGGTGTTCTGTGGAAGGAAGCGTTGGACCTACTAAAGCTCGCCGTCTCCAACTCTGCATCTCTTGTCCAACCGCCCACTCGAGGCCTCCCTGTTGACCTGGGTCTATTCAACCAGACACTACCCGGCCCCACACTTCAGTTCCAGATGGACTTACAGCATGGATCACATGACCTCGCCCTTGCTGCCAACAGTCACCTGACCACAGCGTCATGGAAACGACCTCAAAGCTGCCAGAGGCGTACACGAGAACGTATACTGAGTGTGCTCAATGCTAGTGGTCCTGTCCCTGTGATTATGAGCAGCCCTAGTGTCATTTTCACCGATGAGCAAGCGTTGATAGGAGACAAAGGAACTCTCTACTCGAGTGCCTCGGATGAGACAGCCAGCTCCATCGCTGATGAGATACTGGACAGCTCCCAGCCAGAATCACAGGTAAAGGATGGATACCACACACATGTACAGTACATGTACTGTACATGTATGTAACTCGGGTGGAAGCCTATCGATTATTATTCTTAAAAATCCCATAAGCATCCAAAATAATGCTTTACTAATGCCTATAGGATAATTACAGGGTACTACATGTACTACTAAATTGGTGCTTACTTTTGCTTTTTGATGTACATTGTACATGTTCATTAAATGTGTATATATAATGTGTAAAAAAACTACAATTACATGTACATGTACATGTATACATGTAGTTGTGCAGTTGTAAGTACTCCACCCCACACCCTCCTCAGGTGTACATTGCAGCTGTTGGCAATGAGTTTGACTTCCTCAATGACTTTGAGTACAAGTACGACCACAGCAGCAATGACAGTGAGACTCCCCCTGGTCCCTTCACCCGCCCCTCCGAGCCCCTCGATGTCGAGCTGGAGGATAAGGAGGAGGACGGGTGGGCAACACTGATACTATGTGTATATGTACGAGTTATTTGCTAAGCTATACCTTTGAGTACCCACAACCGTTTGCATTGAAGAAGAATCGTTGCATTCTGTAGCTCTTAGAACACTGTATTACTGTTGTCAGTGCTTCCCCCCTCTCTCTCTCTCTCTAGCTCTTTACCGGGGTCGCTGATGGGCAGTCGTCTGTCTCTAGTGGAGAGTGTGGGTGGAGATGACACAGCAGAGTCAGATGATCACGAATTGGAAGGTCAGTCAGTCTACAACTTTCTCTATGCAAGTATTCTCATAGGCCACCTCCTAATTGACTGTGCACTGCCCTGCTTGACTGCAACCAATACCACTTAGCTAGTTTTATAAAATATCTCTCCTCCTCCTCCAGAGTCTATCAGTCCTCCGCGGTCATCATCACCACGATCTCTTGTGCTGAACCTTTCTCACTCACCAGATGTAATCCGAAAGCATCGAAGACACACCTCTCCCGAGAAGTCACCACTTGTCCTCCGAAAACAACAGCACCGATACTCGTACAATCCCCTTTCTGGTGTTGCCGAGTCCGAGTCACATGACGATATGATACCTGACGCTGATCGCTCGCGTGATTCGTCACCGTGCGCGAGACAAGACTCAGAGGAGAAATCCCCCGAATCAAAGGAAACCTCCCCCAAAACTAACAGTAAACGGTTATCCCAGCATAGAGACAGTCTTGACTCACAAACTGACCAGAAAAAATCTGACACAGATATAATTCAAAGGGAAAAGGAAGTTCCCCCAGCCTCATCTGAACCCCTCTCACAGGCATCAGGTCACAGCAAGACAGGATCAACCGATTCTAAACACTCAGATGGAGTAGGCCACGCACACGCACACGAACAATCTCCCAACTCAGACACTGACTTCCCCATACCCCAGTCTGTCATATCACCAACTCTCGTAATGGCCACCATGCCAACAGACGAAGGAGAAGGAGATAGTAGGCAAATAAATGATCAGTCCCTAGGGGAAAATCTCTTCTTTGAGATGCTCGATAAGAAAAATTTCGATGACTTATCAGATAGGTCACTTGATACATCACATGATACTTCTGACGACCAGCAAGATCTCACACATTACTCAGTTGAAGGCAAATCTCACGATACATCAGGTGACCACCATGAACACATCCTATCTCCTATTGCAGAAGGCGTTTCTGTTCGAAGCTCTAGCGAAAGACAAAGTCCTTCAAGAGATGTTCTACAAGATATGTCTCTTGATGCCACGTTGACTGAACCTCATACAGCTGAGGGTGAGGACGATAATGATGGACTGGAGATCCTGGCTCAGTTAGACGAAGTGTTGGACAGAGAGGACCAGGAGTCTAGCGCCGGAGAGGATGATGATGACAAGGGGTCAAAGTTCAGAGGTGGTGGGTCGGTAGAAGAGCCGGAGTTTAGTGAGGGTGGTGTGGAGATAGCCGTGTCGGAGGGAGGAGGCAGTGAGGATACTGATCTTGGCCAAGAGGTGGGGTCACATGACCTTTCTGATGAGCCTGTGAACAAGTAAGCTTTCAGTCAATGTAGAATCATTTTGAATCCTTTGTGTACAGTGAACTGGAACCACCAAGAGATGAAAAACCATTACACCAAGACAGTGGAGTGTCAAGATTCTTTTACTGCTCTGCAGAAGAAGTGAGTGTGTGCAACTAAATGTGGTTCGTATGACTATCTAACTATTATATTCCATGCTATAGATCGAGGAGGCATGGCATAATCATGTGACTGCTCTCTGCCGTGACCAATCTCCGATGGTAGCAGTACACACTTACTTCCTGTTTGACCGTCTCTTCTCCACACTCCGTCTACAATTCTCCAATCTGACCAGAGAAGCATGCAATTACATTGGGAATGGATTCAAGTCGATTGCATCACATTTCCTTGTCACTGCCGAATTTTTAATGTCCGACTTTAAGATCCCAAAAGTCTTTATTGATTCGGAAATGGTATGTAATATTTTGTGTTGTACACACACGCACGCACGCACACACACACACACACACACACACACACACACACACACACACACACACACAGATAATACAGTCGGAGCTGCTTGAGCCGTTAGTTTCCATTGTCCTTGAGTTAGAAAACAATCTCTCTGCTTACGTTGATAAGAGAAAAAATGTTCAAGAGGTACATAAGCTCAACAATACATGTATATACGCACTGTGTGTACAAGCGCATAGCCTATACAATGACTTACAAATCATTCTTATGTTATACTGTACACATGTTACTGCACTGAAAGGTTATTCCATTCCCTATAGGCCTTGACAGTATTCCAGCAGACTCTCAGACAGACCACATCCGTCAGTCAGGAGCAGGCTGGTCGCTCGCTCTGTAGAGCTGTACACATGTTCCACTACCAGCTGCTGGTTCTGTTGGGCTCCTATGTCAAGCTCATGGGTATGCTTCAGCCTCCCCTACAACAGAAAGCTGTGAGTTTTATTCTGTTGTGTGAATTGAGCTATAGTCTTATAGAATTGGAATCCATCTGTTAAGGCCTCTGGAAAATCTTGTGGCCACACATGTGTCTACCCAACAGTCTGTGCTTATATTACCTGTATACAAATTCGTTGCTACATGTATAAATCCTGTGCATTCAATATTCTATGCCAAGTATTATCACTCCCATACACATGCACACAGGTTGGAGACACATGCTCAGAGCTGACCTCCCTTGTACGAGAGAGTGAGGATGCGATGCTTACCATTAGCCGAGGCCCCTCCCCTCCATTTGATGATTTTTCTGAGAGGGAGGTGGGTCAGTTGTCGAGCATGTCCGATGCTGTACACATGCTTGAGGACGTGCTGAATCGAAAGCAATATCTCAAAGCCATCCAACTACTGCACACGATACGAAAGAACTGGAGAGACGAGGAAATGTTTGGTACGGGAGAAGGAGATGATGTTCAATGTCTCTTCTTCATTTACGCACACTTTATTACAAACCAACAACAAGGTAGGACACATGTCCTGAGAGACTGCATGTGCTATTTTAGTTGTGTGGAATTATGTGCTGTTGGTTGTGTGCAAATTTGTTATGTGATGTCGTTCTTTTGCAGGTGTGCTGTTTATAACGAATACAGAACAGAAACTGTCTGATGTTCTCACTAAACTCATGACCCAGAATAGTAGTCTGCACTCGTTGCTGGAACAGTCTGATCAACAGGCCACGGATGAGTCACATGATAATGCCACACCTCCTACAACCTATGGACATTTACATATTAGAGGTAGCAGTAGAACTTTACCAGGAGGATTTGTAGAACACAGTGTATAGTGAACAATTTTTGACCACAACATTTATTTCAACTTTATTGTATATACATCTACAAAAGCACATTATACATGTAAATGTCTTAAGTTTATTGTGCCACTGATGTTAAATTTGATAAATCAGTTCTGTGTTTTGTTTGACTGTGAACAGTATGTGGTCTTGGCCTGTATGTAAAGATGCATGTGAAGGAATGATCACTTGCTAATAATTATATATACATATATAATCTCACCTGTGCTTGTGCAGTTGTCCCTGTGACTTCCTGCCCTGTGCTCTTGGTATTCTGCATGATTGGGTATGATTCAAATAATTGCTAGCTTAATTATTAGTGTGCTCTTGCTTACATCTGCTCTTCCTTGAGAAATGCCAATGTTGTGATCTTCAGATCAGCAACCACTCTGCAGCATGGGTCAAAGGGTGAAAAATAATACATTATGGCCGTAACGAAATTTTAGATTTAAACACAATGACATCATTAATTTTGATTTTCACTAAGGCCACTCCAAATGATACTCTGGTTTCTGGTCCACCGCCCGCATCAGATTTTATTCTTGGATTTCTATCTCATTATTGGATTTCTATCCCATTATTTCTACTACGCATGCGCAGAATGGTCCATGCGGTACAAAATAGTGTGATAATGATATTCATTTGCAAAATAATGAGATTCATAAGGTGAAATTGATAATGACATAATGAGAAAAGCCGCCCGCCCGCGTGCAATTAGAAAAACTTCAGGACCAGAAACCAGAGTGTCACTTGGAGTGGCCTAAGTACATTAAAGTTTTACACATTATTTTACTTTCTAAGCTTTCAGAAAATCATATAATAATACTATATAGACGTCTAAGTACATTACCGTTTGCCTTTCTGCCCAACAGTTGACTGGTTGCCTTTCCCTTGTTCTGACTGTGAGAGATGGTTCCTCAATGTAACCTTTGCAGACAGTGGTGTCTGATCAGGTTCTTGGTCCTCTCTAGCTTTATTAACATGGTTGCCAGAATTTTGTTCAGTAGTTGTGGTAGACGAGTGTTGTGGAGAATTGTTAACTTGTTTTGGATGATTATTTAGTGCCACTTTTCCAGGAGCAACATTTGTAGGTTTAGACAATGAAGCAGCCGATAAACGCTCTTCTGGTATAGTCTCCATAGCCACAGGCTTGTCAGATTCAGAGATATTCATAGACTTGCCTTTTAGAAGAAGAAATTTACTTTGCTTTGTTGGTGAAGTAGCTTCATCCGTCTTTGTGGTTGTAATAGATACTGCTTCTTGTTGAGTTCCTCTGACTTGTCTCTCAGCTTCATTGTAATGTCGTACTTGTCCTTCTTTTGTGGTTTGTGGCCTTTCAATCGGAGAGCTTACAAGTAGCCGTGAAGATGAACGAGCAGCTGGTTGTGCCGATACAGTCCTCCTCCTTATGAACTTCTCCCTCATCAACCTCTGCAGGTACACAGTATTTTATGCTACATCTGCATGGACATGCATCACTCATTTACCATTTCCTTGTCTAACACCATGTTAGCTGCCACTCCTGAGGTGAAATTGAAGAGTTGCTCACAGCTAATGGCAGCTGGTACAGTGGCTGGTCTTCTGTGATGATGATTCCCGCTGAAGGTATCTTCAGAAGGGAACTCTACAACTGAGAGGGTCGTTATCTCAGACCCTTTGGAAAATCTTGGGTGTTGTGGTGCTCTTTTCTGGAGTGAACCTGAGCTCTTGGGCCTGGGATAAAAATTGTTGCTAAAATTTTAAAAAAGTATGAACAAGATGCTCATGCAGTAGAGCATTCACCCCGTGCGTTGACATAACGACATGCAATTAAGTTTTTATCGTAATGACCTTATTTATTAAATATGGGGAATGATCGTGAATCTATAAAGCAACGATTAGAAAACAGTGCTTTTATCGTCTTCAAATATCACCTACAAGTTTCAACTGTTAATAGCGTATTATTAGTCAACCACTGTCTCATTAACAGTTAAAGCAGTTCATGAGAATGTGTCTAGTTAGCTCAAACAGCTCATCTTTGTGTCTACACACACACGCACAAACTGATGCACACACCAATCACTCTACCTCTGCTGCGCAGGTAATAATAGCAGGATCCCATCATAAGAGAAGGAGCGGCGACTACGGGAATCACGTTTTGTAAGTGGCTATGACTGCATTTCCATATAATTATGCTAAGTGGTTGAATCCCTACACATGTTATACGCAATACAGTACGTGTTGCGGTTTGCAAGCATTTAGTCGCTTCCATGCATAAAAGGAAATGCAGTTTCACCGGAAATTACGAAATGTGATCTCCGAGTATATGTTGAAGTTAGCCGCTCCTTCCTTGATGGGCTTCTGATAGCTAGCTTACCTTTTCGAAACAGTTTTGGGCGGTTGCAATTGAACGTGTGTAGTTTGTAGCTCATCAAAAGTCTGTCCGGGACTGATAGATTGAATTTCACCCATCATTGACCGGCGGATGTAGGAACTTGTAAATGCAGGTCCAGTTTTCAGTGGTGTCATGCCCTATATATGCAGGTGGGCGGATAGTTAAGATTGAGGGTATTCGCAATAATTATGCTATTAGGAAAGGACATCTAGAACACTTCGATAAATTTACTAACGTGGCAAAGTGAGGCAGGTGCTGTTTGCGGGCGACTTAATTCTTGTGATCCGTTGTCCCCTTGCTCAGTTGTTTTCAGTGAGAGTAGGGGCTTGGTTTGACCTCTTTTAGTCTTGGCTTTTAGTATCGGCTTGTTGAGGCTGTACCAACTGTACACTTTCTGTAGGTCCTTCTTTTGCTCAATGGGATCAGTATTGCTGCAAATGATCATGAGTGAGTTGCATATGCTCAGGCTCTAACCAAAGAGATTATGCTAGACCTACGTAGTTCTAGTTAGCAAGTTATCAGGCTAGATCTAGCGCTGCATGTGAACATACCGTACAATCTCCCTGAGCATGGCAGACAAAGTGTAGTAGAAGTGATACTCTGCACTAGTCCCTGTCCTATATGTATGAGTTGGAAAAGATATAAGAAAATGCTCAGTTTCTTTACTCACCCTCTATTAGCACTCTGGAGCTCCTTGTGTCCACCACCACCGAGGCTCCCTACCTTGGCTACTACTTGCACCATCCTGTTGAACTCAGCATAGCAGCTCAACTTCAGGGCAGACACACAGAGTTATAAGCAAGCTTGGGATAGACTTGTCATGCTTGTAACTTACCTTTGAGCAACGTAGAAAGCTTGCTTCTCTGTCCATTGGTTCTACACATCTAGAGCTAAAATTAATGACTTCTGCACATTACAAAAGGGGGGAGGGGCTCGTTAATAATAAACAGTCCTCGGGCTAAAAGATGGCCTCCAACTCACGTCTTCGTTCGAAGTCTTTGTCTTCTACTGAAGAAGAGCCAATTTCACCCACTACAGTGACGACTAGTTTCTTCCATGGCAAAGCAAAAAGAGGACAGTCACTTGATCTTGAAAGAGGGGACCATTCTAACCAGCTAAAGGAGCCTCTACTGGAAGCAGACCACGATATTGAGCTAGCTTCACCTTGTGGTGATATACACAGTGCTCCTGAACAAGTTGAGAGTGGGAAGTTTCGTCGGAGAGCTAATAAATGGCGACGAGGTATGAGGCTGCCCAAAGGGAGGACCCGACGGAAGACAGTGAATGATAAGTTTATTGACTCTTCCAAGAACACTCCTCACTATGTCAAGCACTGTGCATCAGATAACATGCTGGCGTAAGTCACCCTATATAATAGCGGTTGTCTTGACTACATATTTTCCACAGGAGAGCAAGACTGCGTATATTGCATGGTGTGGAGTCAAATATCACCAAGTGAGGATTTTTGCCGGTATCATAAAACCATACAAATGCCAACTTCTCTTATAGGACACATTATGCTAGTAGCTAGCTACAGTATAAATAATTAAGCTGTACTGCTAATAACACCATCTGCAGATCTCTGAGTCTTTTGGTGCTGGTTGCATACATTGGTCTGAACACTGCTCAGCTGGTACTGTACGATACCACCGTCCCTTTTGCTGTGGACGAGGTGTTGCAGCTGCTGGAGCTCATCTTTGTCACTATCTTCTCCGTGGAGGTGGGGCTCAGGGTTGTCGGTCAGGGGTGAGTATCTGACATGCAATCACATGCATCATATATAACAACAAGGATAAGTTGAAATCCTTCTACTCTACAGTGTGTTTAGTTTGTATGGCTTGTATGCCTGCAAAACCATATAGCCCATAGCTACGTATGCGTACAGTCAGTCACACCACGTGCCTTTGCACACACTATTGTCTCACACACTGACTGCAGGAGAGTGTACTTTCGTCGTTGGTTTGAAGTGTTTGATCTGATCATAGTCACTTTGTCCACCGTCCTCACCATTGTGTATGTGCTACTGGTAGACGCAACCAAGTTCAGAGTGGCTACTGCAACCATTGCCATCAGGGTCATCAGGTTTGCGTTACTTTGTGTGGTGACCCATTGTAGCTATATAGTGCAAATATGGTCTGTTCATTGTTGTACAGTCAGTACACGTGTGAACTGTATTATGTCAAATGTATGCAACAATGTATTCTTAGTGAAAGTTGTTACTACCTTACATGCTGTTTTCTTAGCTAAGTATATACTTTGCAGCTGCAGCCATTTTAGGTTTGGGTGTGGAAGGGAGTTGTGAGTAATGTACATCTACTCCCAAATTAATAAGTAATTATTGACCTTGTTGTCTAGCTCCTCTGTACATGTGGTAGTTACTGGCGCCTTTTTGTCTCCCTGCAGTGGTCTGCGGTACATTGCTCTGGCGCGTTGTATACGTCTGTTGTTTTGGTCCAGAGTCATGGATGAACAAAGAAGCATCATCACCTACGTCAGATCAAAGGTACACAAAACCACTGTTGCTGTTTTTATGCTTTGTGCAGAAAGAGTGAGCCTCAACGTGTATAACTTGTTTGTACGTGCCTCCAGGTATCACAGAACAAGAGGCGTTATGTAGATGAGGATTTTAACCTTGACTTGACGTATGTGACAAACCGTGTGATTGCCATGTCTTTCCCAGCCAGTGGCAGTCGCTCCCTTTATCGTAACTCCATTCAAGAGGTGGGAAGATTCCTGGACAAGATGCACTTTGGTCATTACAGAGTCTATAACCTCTGCTGTGAGTGCCAGCTGCTGCTGATTAGTATCAAATTATGAATATTTGATGTTGTGTTCCAAGATATGCTTACAGATAATTATGAATGTTTGAAAACTTTTTAAACGTTGTGTTCCAAGATAATTTATGCTTAAAGATAATGGTTAGGGTGTGGTATATAGTGACTTATTGCTCATTGTAGCCAGATATCAAGAATTGGCACTACTGTTGTACATGCCTGGGTAGTCAATCACCCAGGATGCGGTCAATATTTATCAAGGGTGTATGAGAGAAGAGGGAAAAAACTGTAAGTGGGTGGTGGGATTTACTGGAAAAGCACAGATTTCTGATTTTGTGTAAAGTACATGTGCAGATAGATTGAATGCAGTTTTTGCTCGCACGTTGGACTAATAGTGAGTTGCATGCCCCTCTTCTCTTTATATGCCCTTGATATTACCCAGGGTGCAGATTGATTCAACCTAAATCACCCCCCAACACCCTATTAGCTTGCATTGCTTATAAGAAACTGTAGTGCATTGATGCATGGCGAATCCCGGGTAGAATCCTGCAATCTGATTGGTCCATTTGGTAATGATCCTTGAAATTATTACACAATCAGCAATAAGTAGGTTATTACGTCATGCCCTCGTGCTCTACTGCTAATACAACTCGAGCCCGAGGAGCGTTGCTCTAATAATTATACTAATGAATATCTGATGGTAAAATTTTTTTCCAGCCGAGAGAGAATATGATACGAGTTATTTCCACAATCAAGTGCAGCGGATTCTCATAGACGACCACAACGTTCCAAAGTTCACGTATGATGATGTAGCCACTAATAATAATTATGTACAATGACAAATGACAATGACAAATGAGGACTAGGTATTATAGTTACAATAGCTATTGTAGACTGTAATGTCATCAGTTTCTTATTCTTATGTATAGGGATTTAGTTGACTTCTGTGAAGATGCGTTCACTTGGATAGAAGCTAGCCAGAAGAATGTCATTGTGGTGCACTGCAAGGGAGGGAAAGGTGAGGCTTGTATGTGTGTGTGTGGAGGGTGAGGCTCGTGTGTGTGTTCGGACAAGTAGGGGGGGCTCTGAGGTTGGCAAGGTGCGCTGCCTTTTAATACATAGCCAATACAGTAGGTAAAGAAACTGGGATACTTCAGCCCCAAAGCCCCCTATTGCCTACTCAGTGTGTGAAAGGAGGTATGTAGCAATTGATTTTCTTCTCATCTGACAGGTCGTACCGGAACCATGATCTCTGCCTGGTTGGTGAGGTCTGGTCTCTTTGAAGAGGCGAGGGATAGCCTGGATTATTTCACGCTTCGGCGCACAGACAAGTCCAGAGGGAAGAAGACACAAGGTGTGGACACACCCAGTCAGAGTCGCTACGTTTGCTATTACCAGCAACTGATCGCTGTCATGAACAGAAACTTACCACCACCAGTAGCATTGAGAATGACTAACTTGACACTGCATGGGATATCAGGTGAGCAATGATGTCAGGTCAGTAGCCGTACACAATAGTAATTGATGTTGATACAATATTGTGTGGGTGTTTCCCACCCGCTGATCATTGTTGTCATGTTGTCATGGTGTTCTCATTACAATTATGCTATTTTGTAAGTATTCCCTTTGATGTGCATACATTCCTAGGGCTTGGCAGAGGAGATGGTTCAGACTGGAGGTTTGAAGTGTACCTTGGTGAGGATATCGTCTTTGAGTGCTCTCTAGACTCTCCCAATGCGAACGTAGTGAGTATTACATTGCAATTTGAACATGTGCAGCTTTAGCTCACCAACATTAAAATTAATGTTGATTAGTCTACCCATAGGATTACCATGACTTCATTCATTGCAGACACGGATTAATTTCGACCAAAATACAAGCAGTATTGAAGTGGTATTCACGCCAACTAAACCTGTTATCTTAATTGATGATGTCAAATTCAAGTTTTACACCACCAACGTAAGTAGCTATTGATCTATCCTCAAAGAGATTGTCATGATTATGTCCCTCCATACAGCGTTCCATTCCCACTGACAGTGATAAGTGTCATTTCTACTTTTGGTTTCATACCACGTTCATTGAAAATAACAGGTATTGTAATAGATCCTTACCATGGACGTTGTGCACACTATAGTTATGTATCGTATTACTATAATGTTTTGCGAAAAGGTTTTTCACCTGCAACTATTCTTACAGGTTCTTCCTGGAGCGAGAAGAATTAGACAATCTCCATAAGTCCAAACTGCACAGGTACTACCCGGTCGGGTTCGCTGTGGAGATGGCGTTTGAGAGATCAAGTGACTTGAGTGGTACCTACTCTGTGATCGAAAATAGACCGACTGGGAGTGCCTTATCAGTAGACTAAGTGTTTAGTGTGGGTGGATTGTTCTAATGGCTTATTATGATTTCTACGTCTCTAGCTATCTCACAACATTTTTATCACCCAATTTAATTTGGAACTTGGCTTGTCGCATGGTTACACCCTGTTTTATTAATGAAATGTTTACAGTTTGATATGTTGAAACCTAAAACCTAAGTTGCAAGCTATGAGCAACTACGCCTGTCTCACAGCATTTAGTGAAATGCAAATAGCAGTTCTTCTTGTAGTAGTATCTTTGCTGTGCATGTAACCTAGTCTCATGAATCAGCCGCCCTTCTTTTGGGAAGACCAAAAAAGGGCGGCTGATTCATGAGACTACTGAGACTGTACATGTGACTGCATACTGTACATGTAGGTGTATGGGTTTAATGATAATGCCTCAACCCAGACAGCTGTATTGAGTGGGTGTTTGCTACATCATTATAATTATCTCAAAGCCATTAGGTTGGTGTTAAAAAGGTGTCCTTTTACCCATCAGACAACTTATGATCAGAGGCCCTTCAAGTCGTTAATTTACCACAAGTTCCTGCTTTACTTGACATATTCCTGCTGTGTATTGCAACCATTTCTATAAGGTGTTGCCAACACAGTGCATGCAATGTGCATGTGTACATTGCTAGTGTATAAAAGTAGCTGGCAGAGCCAATGCAATCATTCTGCAAAGTAGTCAAGGTCAAAATACTCAGCAATGACAACTCTACGATTTGTGGTGCTTTGCATTGCACTGTTTGCTGGTGTCGCTAATGCACACAGATATAACAGATATAGACCAACTGGTCTTCCCGAGGGAGCACAGCTTGGGGACAGCTGCACCCCTAGAGGACAACCTTCAAGATGTAGAGAGGCAACTCTTCTTGGGCAAACTGAGACTGAGCTAAGCGAAACAGATGGAATCGAAGGGTTAGTGTACACAATTAGCTATACATGCATGCATGCATGGTATATATGTATACATAATTATGTCCATTCTTCAACTCTGCAGACCGAATGTGTGTCGAGTGTCCAAGTTGTACATGCAGCAAACACGAAGCTACACATATCAAGAGTTTTGCTACAGAAACAGATTTGGAGGTCGTCGTCGTTGTTTGTAAGTTTTATAACTACTTATTTTGCAAAATTTATAATTTTATTTCCCTATATATACAGTACTGACTGTTATAGCACTAATCAATGCAATGGTACGATGGTTAACTTCACCAAGAACTCTATTGATTGCTGTGACGGATTTGCTCAAGGTGAACCCATGGAGCCAGAGGCTGGGGCAGCTGGAGAGAGTTTTAGTTTCTTTAAGAATCGCAATTCCCTGAGAACTGAGGGATGCCCTGTCAGTAAGTTACTTGAAAACTACCATCTCTCTATACTCATAATTTAATTTTTGTCCTTCTTAGTGCTGAGGGAAAACATTATGGATTGTTTGAACGAGCTGGCTCTAAATGAATTCCTAACAGAAACTAATCAACTACCAGACATTGTTGAGAGATTTGAGTCATTAGAAACTGACCCAATTACAGTGTTTGCTCTTTCCAATGAAGCATTTGCAGGTCTGGACGATATTACACGAGCTCTGCTGTTCAGTAATATTGCCAGAGAGACAACAATTTCTGCACATATTGGAGAAGGACGTGTTCCAGAGAATAGATTGTTCAATGGTCAGCTGATACAAACACTAGCCTCTAATGTGTCTCTCCATATTGGAAAAACTGGAAGTAGGACCGTCAAGGTATTGTATTTTCTAGTAGAGGTTGTGTACTGATAACTATATATTGCTTTCCTGTTCAATAGGTATTCTTCGTGAATGGAGTGCAGATTTCTCAACCAAATGCCTGCCAAGCTCGCAATGGTGTACTGCACATTGTCGATGATGTTCTACCCTTCGCCTCAGCCACCATCAACGACATTTTGACCGAACAGTCTTCTCGTTTCAGCACTTTCCAGCAACTGGCAGAAGAAGCTGGGATTGCTGAATTCTTAGATGTTCCGCAGAAATCTCGAACTGTTTTTACCCCTACAAACGATGCCTTTGATCCAGATTTTGTTGATTGTCTACTTGAGGATGGCAATGAAAGATATCTTTCTACTTTTGTTCTTATTCATATCTCCTATCCTGCTGAGTTCACAACCACTCTTTCTGAGCGTAAGTATGTCCCAACATTCACCTACTGGTCTCTTAAAGTTACCTCAACCGATGAAGGAGTAAGCATCACCAACGATAATATCCTTATTGACGATACTGACATCTCTGCTCGTAACGGTGTGATCCATGCCATCCCCGACATTATTCAGCCCTTTACCGATAGACAGTTAGAGCGATTTTGTCCAGGCATCACAGCTACCATGGAGCCAACAACACCTCCGATTGTTGTTGAACCTGAGGCCACCCCCGATCCTGACGGCATTCCTGGCGGATCCGGAGGCGGAATCGTGGTACCTGAGGCTGTGGGTCGCTAAGAACCAGAACATTGAACTAACAATAACTGCTGCAGGATTTCTGTATATTTCATTACTTTTTTCATGAAATGAAAAATAGCAATACAAACAAATTCAGAATAAAGTGTATCCAGGTATAAAACTGGTTTAACAAGGTCAAGCTGTACAAATGGCAGCTGGCTGCATATACACGAGGCTAGAGATTTAGTGACAGCACTAAATCCTTTAGAACACATCTAGCCAAAATCACACGTGTTTTATATAATGCCGGTGCAGTTGGATGAACTCTTGGCTACAATAATTATCTCACTTAAGTGTGCATACTTAAAGCACACATAAGTGCATGTGGTTTTAAGTTATTTAAAGTGCAGTCATTGATCATGTGCGACTCATAATGTTGCTTATTTTTACCAGCATATCACGGTGGCAATATTGCCAATGACATTGATTAAATCCAGTCACTGACAGTGCGGTTAAATGTACAATAGGTTGTTATTGCACAAATCATCATTCAAGTCATCCAGCCATCTCAAAAGTGCAGCTTGAAGCTAGGTAGTAATCAAATCAGGGTTTTTAGCTTTGTGCATGATATTAGCATAAAACCTTTATAACACACTTAGCTAGCCAACGTGTTTTAATGCTGGTGCACTCGAATGATGCAGTAAGGTTGAGTAATGCACTTGCTAGGCTCGTGCATTACGTAACCTCCGGCATTATTGCTTAAGTCGAAAAAGACAGAACATACCTCATGACCAGCCTCCAGTATATAGTGTG
Organism: Halichondria panicea; assembly: GCF_963675165.1. Lineage (NCBI taxonomy): Eukaryota > Metazoa > Porifera > Demospongiae > Suberitida > Halichondriidae > Halichondria > Halichondria panicea. Next base: position 1,541,801 of record NC_087392.1, on the reverse strand, counting down.
TGAAAGAAATCAAAGCACTGGTCGTGGAATTCTGTGCTGTGAAGCCCCATTGGAGTTCCGAAAGAGGTGATGGACATGAAGATATTGTAGTAGCAAATCAGTGATGTGCTTTCAAGAAGGTTGCTCAGTATAGGCAGTGGTGCATGAACAGGCCTGTACTGAGTTACCAGTTATCGCCAGCTTTAGGGATTGGAACAATTCTTGCAAACATCCAGGCCCCATGTGATTGTAGAGAAGGTCTTCTGTGCTTGAGTATGGAGTATGAGGGTTATCTATCTGACTATCAGTGATAGAAATTTTGGCTGTTTAAGCTGGCTTTCAGTGTATGGTTGTCAGGGAGTATATTCATGCACTTCATGCAGCACTCCTGCTGTCAGATAGCCAATCCAGAGACAGCTAGGTTCCCTAAGTGTGGGAATTGAAGAGCCTATACAGGACACCAATGCATGCCTTCACATACAGATCCACATAAGTTGTTAAGCATTCCGTGCAACAACTGGAGTGCATGATGCACAGTGTTGGGTTTGTAAACCGAATTATGACAGATCCACATAATTTTCTTTCCATCCCATACTAAATTAGCCTCCATACTTTTTCTCAGAAATATCGTTTCAATTGCTTCTTTTGCTTTTTTAGTTTGGTCTTGTCGGGTTTGATAGAGAAACCAGGAGACGCTCTCAAGTTCCTTCCCCCAGCTAAGATACCTCACACGTACGTGAGAGCTTGACTAGTATCGGTCTATGTCTTTTTTCATTGTATTTCCCTAGTCTTACACATGTACAGTCACGAATAAATTGAGCGGTAATCGTGTCATCAACTTTTTGAACCATGCAGGGAAGCTACGGCACCTGTGCCTTCACATAAGCGGATGTGTCTTGAGGAGCCTTTCTTATATTCTTGAATGCCCTCTGTGGACATGAAACCATTAATTGTCGTTGGTTTGAAGTGTTTGATCTGATCATATATAGTCACCTTGACCACTGTCCTCACCATGGTGTATGTGCTACTGGTAGACGCGACCAAGTTCAGAGTGGAAACTGCAACCATTGCGATCAGGGTCACCAGGTTTGCGTTACTTTGTGTTGGTTGACCCATTGTAGCTAGTGCAAACAATTATGGTCTGCCATATACAGTCAGTACACGTGTGAACTGTATTATGTCAAATGTATATGCAACAATGTATTTTTAGTGAAAGTTTTGTTACTACCTTACATGCTGTTTTCTTAGCTAAGTATACTTTGCAGCTGCAGCCATTAGGTTTGGGTGTGGAAGGGAGTTGTGAGTATGTACATCTACTCCCAATAATTATACTAATTAGAACTATTGACCTTGTTGTCTCCTCCGTACATGACAGGGCCGTAGCCACCCAGAGGAGGTACGACATAGGTTGACCTTTTGCTAATGAGTTACTCCCGTATTGCATTCCTGCAGCATGACAGGATGTCACGCCCACATGATATTTGTGTTGACTCAGCAAGTATTTTTATGCACCGTCAGCGCTATTTATCACAGCCAAAAATCCACGGGTCCGTTTCAGGCCGTTGGTTGAAAACGGGCCGTTACGGGGCCGTGAACGGCCTGTATACAGGATGTAGCCCACCCACGTCCTGTATACAGGCCATTCTCGGGCTGTAAACAGGACGTTAGCCCACGTCCTGTTTACAGCCCGTGGATACGGGCCTGTATCAGGGCGTAGCACCCATGTCCTGTATACAGGCTGTTGCAGCTGTAGCTTATGCGCATGCGCTAGCTTGGGGCAGGATGACGTCACCTGACTACAAAAAGAGAATAAGACAGACCATAGATTGAAGAGTTAGAGGGATAGGAAACGGTTGGTATCTCGAGTAACATCCGCGCTACGCTGCGGTTTAATCGAGGCCATCACAACAATATCTATTTCTACACTCAGTGCATAATAAACTACAAGTAACTGTGCTTAGTCCGTGCAACTCACTTATATTTCAAGGTCTATACCTATTGTAGTAGTCATAACCAGCACGCTTACACGTTACATGTTCCAATAGCTCTAAAACAGCCTTGGGAACATATAACTTTATTGGAAAGTCTCTTTTTACTGGGTGTGGTCAGTCATTAGCAAGTACTATACGTGGCTCATGGACTAGGCGTGTTATAAGTTGTTGCTGAAAGAGATGATGTCTCGAGGAAACACAGCTTTGGGAGTTACCCGGCAAAAATGTGGTTAATAGCCTCGTTCATAGGGCGTAGCGCTGATAATTTTCGAGGCTCCACTGCAGATTCAATGTAAAATCATCACGTGCACCACTCCGTTTCCTATCCCTCTAACTCTTCAATCTATGGACAGACAGAGCTCTGAGAAAAAATCCTGCTGCTTGTCACAAGAGGAGCTGCTGGTCCAAAAAGACAACTTGAAGAGGACTATACACTATTAGTCACCTGTGAACAGAAAAAGGTGAAGCTGTAGCAGCATGTTATTATACAGTTATATTATTTTTATTGAACTTTCTCATAGCAGTTTGTGTTCCTCTAGTTCCACAGCTATTTCAAATCTGTAGTGAATTTGACCTCTTGTGTAGTTGGCAGCAAAGGTCTGTAAATTTCACCTCTACTGTATGTTTATAAATTCAGGTTTGCACGTTGTTATGGATTTTTGAAGCTGGAACACAGTCACTGGCCAATTTACAAGGTAAACGTTTCGTTTTGCTTCCTTTTTGAAATAATCCTCCTCATCGTAGGCTCCCATCTGAAGTTTTTTCACTTTTGAAAAAGAGGTGTTGAAGAATGCTCCCAGGTTTGTTATTCTCTTTCACTAGCATTCACATATTAAACACGCAATCAAATTGACTTTATATAATGCTGCCGAGTTGAAGTCTGGACTAATTACGTAAGTGCCACTGTTCTATTGTGTTTTGTGATACGTTATTGCTTCTGTAGACACTAGATGTTGTCAGAAGAATGAACTAAAGATAAAGCAACAGTTTCCTGGTAAGAAAATTCAGCAACTATGTAATCTGTGTGAATAGCGTATTGGTGTACAGTTGCGAGATATCTTCGAGATGAAAAAGAGCCCTTGTAATGTGTACAGCACACTGTAAGCTGTTGACTGACTTCATAGTACGCCGGTAAGATTATTCACAGTGGTGTGTTCTTCTTTTAATCTTCTAACTCTTCTTCAGATGTTGCAAAACTCAAGGTTTGTTTATTGTTTTCATCTTTAGCACTCGTTACACATGTTATTTAATAGATTTCTTTATTGGCATGCTGAGTTGGAGTCTGGATGTGTTAGGTAAGTGCCATTATTTTGTATGTCTTTGGTGATGCATTATATGCCTCATAGATTGAAGTTTTTAGACGAATGATAAAGAGAATGCAACAATTGCCTGGTAAGCAACTTAGTTTAATCTATGTGAATAAGTATTATTAGTGTACAGCTGGCAAGCTATCTCGGAGATGAAGAACGGCCCTTCAAGCTGTTCACTGACTTTATAGTACGCCGGTAAGCAGTGGTGTATTTTTTGTATAATTTCCAGCCTCTTCTCCTCAGAGTCTATCTTTGTGCACAAAAACAAGACGAATATAAATACAGTAAGTTAGTATACTTATGTGGCGTTAACGTACAGTTCAACTGGTTGTTTTTATCTGCAGTGCCACCGTGGGGATGTGAAGACACGGACATGATAATGAGAGACATAATGTAGCTGAACAGAAATTAAATATATATCTTGTTCTTGTCTTCTTTGTCTTTGAATTGTGACCTTTTGAAGCATGATACTAGCTTATTAAATTGTGCATGGAGAACAGTATGATACAGGCCGTTTGTACGGGCTGTTTACAGGCTGTATGTGAACGGCCTGTTTAGTAGTGTCTACCCAACGGTCCCGTATCAGGATGTGGTAAACGTCCTGTAACGGACATGTAACGGACCTGACACGCCCCGTGGATTTTTGGCTGTGTTACTGTTCTTTGTGTTTATCTCTTCTGGAGTCTCTCCAAGAGGCATTTTCTACTAGTTTATCAATCTTAGTATCTACTATAAGTATTACATTAACACAGGAGCCATAGAAAGCGCAACAAACTCTTACACTGTAAGTTTATAGCTCATTTCTTCAACTATGACTATGCTATTCATTTTCTTATGTCACAGGATATAGTTAGGCATTATTTATAACTACTGTGGAGTACTATGATCGTTTGTAGCCTTTTAGCTAGCTAGGAGAGCAAGTTTTGGTGTTATGCTTCCGTATATTCTCTTCTTTCTCCGTACACTCACAATTCCTCCGTGAAACTTATTATGACGCGAGGCCACACCTCCTCTAGTAAATGTGGGCGTGGCATCCTGTCATGCTGCAGGAATCCAATACAGGAGTAACTCATTAGCAAAAGGTCAACCTATGTCGTACCTCCTCTACGACACGGGTTAAGCTCACGTGGCTGCTGTTTCTTGATTGAAGGCAAGAAAGACAAAGAAGTCGTTAAAAATGCATTCCAATGACGACATTCAACTGGTGGCAAGTAAGCGCCATAAAGAGACAAGTTTAGAGCATAAAACTCAGTGAATTTGTTGCTGGCTAGTAGCTAGAGTTTTACAAGTAGAGATTAGATTTGTTGTAAAAACCAAGGCTCAGATGTTTGCAGTGATCCTATCCTGAATGCAGGCACAGAATACTTATTGAATACTCTAAAACAGAATTACACTAAAAACAATAATATCTCAAAATCTAAGTGGTGGTTGAAACTGGTTGAAAAGCTATTTCACATCAGTATAAGCCCAGCAATCAACAATCCTGATCTTAGAAACGTCAAGTGTATTTTTTGAAAGATACACGCCAAACCAAATCCACTATCAAAGTACACAGTCTTGAATGATATTCATGCACAAGTTAATGAGATTCACAATCCTTTTAGCTGGTCATGTGGCCACCAGTCAACCACTTTTTCCGAGGTAAATAGGCAATGGTCGTCACTACAGTAAATACATAATGGACAAAATGTGCCTTCTGCAGTGCAAAACATGCAAGACTATAATTTAATCTATAAGTATTGCATGCTATCATTACTATGGCTGTCAATGTTGAGAGAGAATCCCTTCCAAGTCTTCCAGACCAAGCTCACCATCCAGCTGAGCTAAAAATTTGTTGTTCCCGAAGCGATCATCATTTGCAAACCAGTTCTGTAGTCTTGCCAAAGAAAACTTTACTGTTTCTCCATCATGATGAGAATCAAGATGTTGTGTTCTGTAACATTATTTTGTGTTAGGGCTAAGCTTTAAAGCTAAACAGAATCTAGTAGCAGTATAGTCAGTAGACAAGGGGCGTAACGTGGCCCCAAAAATTTCGGCACGCTACTTCATAACCTGACCACTCTAAAGTTGGTGGCTACGGCCCTGACATGTGGTTAGTTACTGGCGCCTGTTTGTCACCCTGCAGTGGTCTGCGGTACACTGCTCTGGTGCGTTGCATACGTCTGTTGTTTGGTCCAGAGTCATGGATGAACAAAGAAGCATTATCACCTACGTCAGATCAAAGGTACGCAAAACCACTGTTGCTATTTTGATGCTTTGTGCAGCCTCAACGTGTATAACTTGTTTATACGTGCCTCCAAGTATCATAGAACAAGAGGCATTATATAGATGAGGACTTTAACCTTGACCTGACGTAGGTGACGAACCGTGTGATTGCCATGTCTTTCCCAGCCAGTGGCAGTCGCTTCCTTTATCGCAACTCCATTCAAGAGGTGGGAAGATTCCTGGACAAGATGCACTTTGGTCATTACAGAGTCTATAACCTCTGCTGTGAGTGCCAGCTGCTGCTGATTAGAATCAAATTATGAATGTTTGATGTTGGTTCCAAGATAATTTTATGCTTACAGATAATGGTTAGGGTGTGGATGCATTTGTTGGTTCGGTCAAAGACTGCAATTTAGTGTTCTCATGACTTGAAAAGCCCTGGTAATAATTATTGTGAGTTATTGCTCATTGTGGTCGGACATCAAAGAATTGGCACTACTGTTGTAAATACAGTACATGCCTGGGTAATCAATCACCCAGGATGTGGTTATATACCTATCATTACCAAGGGTGTGTGAGAGAAGAGGGCAATTGGGAAGTAAGTGGGCGATGGGATTTACCAGTAATATCAGATTTCTGATTTTGTGTAAAATACATAACGTTATTGTGCAGATAGCTAGAAATGCAGTTTTTGCTCGCAGCCCTATTCTCTTCATACGCCCCTTGATATTATATCCAGGGTGCAGATTGATTCAACCTATATCACCTCCCAACACCCTATTAGCTTGCATTGTTTATAAGAAACTGTAGTGCATTGATGCATGGCGAATCCCGGGTAGAATCCTGCAATCTGTCAAAGTAACGTATGATGATGTAGCGACTAATAAATATTGTATGACAAAATAATGACAATGACAAAGTAATGACAATGACAAATGAGGACTAGGCATTACAGTTACAATAGCTATTGTAGCTGTAATGTCATCAGTTTCTTATTCTTATGTATAGAGATTTAGTTGACTTCTGTGAAGATGCGTTCATTTGGATAGAAGCCTGCCAGAAGAATGTCATTGTGGTGCACTGCAAGAGAGGGAAAGGTGAGCCTTGTGTGAGTGTGTGTTGTGTATTGTGCGTGCATGGAGGGCGAGGCTCGTGTGTGTGTGTTCGGACAAGTAGGGGGGCTCTGAGGTTGGCAAGGTGCGCCGACTTTTAACACATAACCAATACGGTAGGATAGTTTACAGAAACTGGGAGATTTCAGCCCCAAATCCCCCTATTGCCTACGGCCTCAGTGTGTGTGAGGGGGGTGTAGCATTTCATTTTTCTTCTCATCTGACAGGCCGTACCGGAACCATGATCTCTGCCTGGTTGGTGAAGTCTGGTCTCTTTGAATAGGCGAGGGACAGCCTGGATTATTTCACTCTTCGTCGCACGGACAAGTCCCAAGGGAAGAAGACACAAGGTGTGGACACACCCAGTCAGAGTCACTACGTTCGCTATTACCAGCAACTGATCGCTGTCATGAACAGAAACTTACCACCGCCAGTAGCATTGAGAATGACTAACTTGACACTGCATGGGATATCAGGTGAGCAATGATGTCAGGTCAGTAGCCATACACAATAGTAATTGATGTTGATACAATATTGTGTGGGTGTTTCCCACAAAGTGATTGAACTTTCCTCTTTCGCAATTAATGTTCATGGGTTTGTGGTGAACATGTGGGGAAGAAGCAACAGAAAGACAACATGTGATGCCCTACAGCTATAGTTATAGGTCTACATATATGCACATTTATCTCATTGTTGTCATGTTGTCATGGTGTTCTCATTATTATGCTGCTTGTAAGTATTCCCTTTGATGTGCATGCATTCCTAGGGCTTGGCAGAGGAGATGGTTCAGACTGGAGGTTTGAAGTGTACCTTGGTGAGGATGTCGTCTTTGAGTGCTCTCTAGACTCTCCCAATGCGAACGTAGTGAGTATTACATATGCAAGTTTAACATGCGCAGCTTTAATTTTCACCAACATTTATTTATGTTGATTAGTCTACCCATAGGATTACCATGACTTCATTCATTGCAGACACGGACTAATTTCGACCAAAATACAAGCAGTATTGAAGTAGTATTCACGCCAACTAAACCTGTCGTCTTAATTGATGATGTTAAATTCAAGTTTTACACCACTACCGTAAGTAGCTATTGCTCAAAGAGATGTCATAATTATGTCTCTCCATACAACGTTCCATTCCCACTGACAGTGATAAGTGTCATTTCTACTTTTGGTTTAATACCACATTCATTGAAAATAACAGGTATATTGTAATGATCCTTACCATGGACCTTGTGCACACTATCGTTATGTATGCTATAATGCATGTTTGTTCTCACAGGTTCTTCCTGGAGCGAGAAGAACTGGACAATCTCCATAAGTCCAAACTGCACAGATACTACCCGGTCGGGTTCGTCGTGGAGATGGCGTTTGAGAGATCAAGTGACTTGAGTGGTACCTACTTCGTGATCGAAAATAGACCGACTGGGAGTGCCTTATTAGTAGACTAAGTGTTTGGTGTGAGTGGATCGTTCTAATGGCTTATTATGATTTCTGCGTCTCTATCTCTTTTATCACCTAATTGGAACTTGGCTTGTCGCATGGTTACACCCTGTTTTTCATTAATGAAATGTTTACAGTTTGATATGTTGAAACCTAAAACCTGATTTAGCTATGAGCAACTACGCCTGTCTCACAGCATTTAGTGAAATAACCATGTAAATAACAGTCAGGCAGTTCTTCTTGTAGTAGTATCTTTGCTGTGCATGTAACCTAGTCTCATAAATCATCCGCCCTTCTTTTGGGAAGACCAAAAAAGGGCGGCTGGTTCATGAGACTACTGAGACTGTACATGTGACTGCATACTGTACATGTAGGTGTATGGGTTCAATGATAATGCCTCGACCCAGACAGCTGTATTGAGTGGGTGTTTGCTACCTCATTATCTCAAAGCCATTACGTGGGTGTTAAGAAGGAGTCCTTTTACCCATCAGACAACTTATGATCAGAGGCCCTTTAAGTCATTTACCACAAGTTCCTGCTTTACTTGACATATTCCTGCTGTGTATTGCAACCATGACAAACTCCATTTCTTAATAAGGTGTTGCCAACACAAGTGCATGCAATGTGCATGTGTACATTGCTAGTGTATAAAAGTAACTGGCAGAACCAATGCAATCATTCTGCAAAGTAGTCAAAGTCAAAATACTCAGCAATGACAACTCTACGATTTGTGGTGCTTTGCATTGCACTGTTTACTGGTGTCGCTAATGCACACAGATATAACAGATATAGACCAACTAGTCTTCCCGAGGGAGCACAGCTTGGGGACAGCTGCACCCCCAGAGGACAACCTAGAAGATGTGGAGAGGCAACTCTTCTTGGGCAAACTGAGACTGAGCTAAACGAAATAGATGGAATCGAAGGGTTAGTGTACACAATTAGCTATACATGCATGCATGCATGGTATATAATATGTATACATAATAAAAAAATTATGTCCATTCTTCAACTCTGTAGACCGAATGTGTGTCGAGTGTCCAAGATGTACATGCAGCAAACACGAAGCTACACGTATCAAGAGTTTTGCTACAGAAACAGATTTGGAGGTCGTCGTCTTTGTTTGTAAGTTTTATAACTACTTATTTTTCAAAATTTATAATTTTATTTCCCTATATATACAGTACTGACTGTTATAGCACTAATCAATGCAATGGTACGATGGTCAACTTCACCAAGAATTCTACTGATTGCTGTGATGGATTTGCTCAAGGTGAACCCATGGAGCCAGCGGCTGGGGCAGCTGGAGAGAGTTTTAGGAGATATAAGAATCGCAATTCCCTGAGAACTGAGGGATGCCCTGTCAGTAAGTGACTTGAAAACTACCATCTCTCTATGCTCATAATTTAATTTTTCTCCCTCTTAGTGCTTAGGGAAAACATTATGGATTGTTTGGAGGAGCTGGCTCTAAATGAATTCCTGACAGAAACTATTGAACTGCCAGACATTGTTGAGAGATTTGAGTCAGAAACTGACCCAATTACAGTGTTTGCTATTTCCAATGAAGCATTTGCAGGTCTGGACGATATTACACGAGCTCTGCTGTTCAGTAATATTGCCAGAGAGACAACAATTTCTGCACATATTGGAGAAGGAAGCATTCCAAAGAATAGATTGTTCAATGGCCAGCTGATACAAACACTAGCCTCCAATGTGTCTCTCCATATTGGAAAAACTGGAAATAGGACCGTCAAGGTATTGTGTTTTCTAATAGAGGTTGTGCACTACTGTTAACTATATTGCTTTCCTGTTCAATTAGGTATTCTATGTGAATGGAGTGCGGATTTCTCAACCAAATGCCTGCCAAGCTCGCAATGGTGTAGTGCACATTGTCGATGATGTCCTGCCCTTCTCCTCAGCCACCATCAACGACATTTTGACCGAACAGTCTTCTCGTTTCAGCACTTTCCAGCAACTGGCAGAAGAAGCTGGGATTGCTGAACTCTTAGATTTTTCGCGGAAATCTCGAACTGTTTTTGCCCCTACAAACGATGCCTTTGATCCAGATTTTGTTGATTGTCTACTTGAGGATGCCAATAAAAGATATCTTTCTACTTTTGTTCTCACTCATATCTCCTATCCTGCCGAGTTCACAGCCACTCTTTCTGAGCGTAAGTATGTCCAAACATGTGCCTACCGCCAGTCTCTTATAGTTACCTCAACCGATGAAGGAGTGAGTATCACCAACGATAATATCCCTCTTGACGATACTGACATCCCTGCTCGTAACGGTGTGATCCATGCCATCCCTGAGATCATCCAGCCCTTTACTGATATAAAGTTGGAGCGAATTTGTCCAGGCATCACAGCTACCATGGAGCCAACAACACCTCCGATTGTGGTCGAACCTGAGGTCACCCCCGATCCTGACGGCATTCCTCCTGGCGGAGTCGTGGTCCCTCCTGAGTCTGTGGGTCGCTAAGAACCAGAACATTGAACTGACAATAACTCCTGCATGATTTCTGTATAATTATTTTACTTCAATTGGTTGTGGTTGTGATACAATTACTACAATTACTATAAATAATGATTTAAAGCACAGCTGATTGGCTGGAGATGTGTGATAATCACAGTAATAAGTTACTTTTTCATGAAAAATAGCAATACAAACAAATTCAGAATAAAGGGTATAAAACTTGTTTAACAGGTCAAGCTGTACAAATGGCAGCTGGCTGCATATACATGAGGCTAGAGATTTAGTGAGAGCAGTAGAACACATCTAGCCAAAATCACATGTGTTTTATATAATACTGGCCGGTGCAGTCGGATGAACTCTTGGCTATATCTCACTTAAGTGCAATCATTTTAGACAAGCTGATTGGCTGGAGATCATGTGCCGACTGCATAATGTTTCTTATTTTTTACCAGCAATATTGCCAATGACATTCATTAAATCCAGTCACTGACAGTTAAGTGTGAAATAAGTTGTTATTGCACACATCATCATTCAAGTTATCCAGCCATCTCAAAAGTGCAGCTTGAAGCTAGGTAGTAATCAAATTAGGGTTTTCAGCTTTGTGCATGATATTAGCATAAAACCTTTATAACACACTTAGCTAGCCAGCGTGTTTTAATGCTGGTGCACTCGGATGAGGCAGTAAGGTTGAGTAATGCACTCGCTAGGCTCGTGCATTACGTAACCTCCAGCATTATTGCTTAAGTCGAAAAAGACAGAACATACCTCATGACCAGCCTCCAGTAATATACATTTTTTGTAGTGTATGAAAGGAATCAAAGCACTGGTCATGGACTTCTGTGTGAAGCCCCATTGGAGTTCCGAAAGAGGTGACGGACATGAAGATGTTGTAGTAACAAATCAGTGATGTGCTTTCAAGAAGGTTGCTCAGTATAGGCAGTGGTGCATGAACAGGCCTGTACTGAGTTACCATGCAGTTATCGATATCTTTAGGGATTGGAACAATTCTTGCAAACTTCCAGGCCCCATGCAGGCTGTGATTGTAGAAGGTGTTCTGTGTTTGAGTATGAGGGTTATCTATCTGACTATCAGCGATGGAAATTTTGGCTGTTTAAGCTGGCTTTCAGTGTATGGTTGTCAGGGAGTATATTTATGCACTTCATGCAGCACTCCTGCCAATCCAGAGACAGCTAAGTGTGAATCGAAGAGCCTATACAGGACACCAATGCATGCCTTCACATACAGATCCACATAAGTTGTTAAGCATTCCGTGAAACAACTGGAGTGCATGCACAGTGTTGGGTTTGTAAACCGAATTATGACAGATCCATACTTCATGTCCTTAAAATACATATAATTTGTATTTTCTTTCCATCCCATACTAAATTAGATTCCATACTTTTTCAGAAATATCGTTTCAATTGCTCCTTTTGCTTAGTTTGGTCTTGTCGGGTTTGATAGAGAAACCAGGAGACGCTCTCAAGTTCCTTCCCCCAGCTAAGATACCTCACACGTAATAATACTTAATACTTCACACGTACGTGAGAGCTTGACTAGTATCGGTCTATGTCTTTTTTCATTGTATTTCCCTAGTCTTACACATGTACAGTCACGAATAGATTGAGCGGTAATCGTGTCATCAACTTTTTGAACCATGCAGGGAAGCTACGGCACCTGTGCCTTCACATAAGCGGATGTGTCTTGAGGAGCCTTTCTTGTATTCTTGAATGCCCTATGCATAATCTGTGGACATGCAACCATTAATTGTCGTTGGTTTGAAGTGTTTGATCTGATCATAGTCACCTTGACCACCGTCCTCACCATGGTGTATGTGCTACTGGTAGACGCAACCAAGTTCAGAGTGGAAACTGCAACCATTGCGATCAGGGTCATCAGGTTTGCAGTGTTGGTTGACCCATTGTAGCTAGTGCAAATATGGTCTGCCATATACAGTCAGTACACGTGTGAACTGTATTATGTCAAATGTATATGCAACGTGTATTCTTAGTGAAAGTTTTGTTATTACCTAGCTAAGTATACTTTGCAGTTGCAGCCATTATAGGTTTGGGTGTGGAAGGGAGTTGTGAGTATGTACATATCTACTCCCAATAATTAAACTATTGACCTTGTTATCTCCTCCGTACATGTGGTTAGTTACTGGCGCCTGTTTGTCACCCTGCAGTGGTCTGCGGTACATTGCTCTGGCACGTTGTATACGTCTGTTGTTTGGTCCAGAGTTAGAGATGAACAAAGAAACATCATCACTTACGTTAGATCAAAGGTACGCAAAACCATGCACTGTTGCTATTTTGATGCTTTGTGCAGCCTCAACGTGTATAGCTTGTTTATACGTGCCTCTGAGTATCATAAAACAAGAGGCATTATATAGATGAGGACTTTAACCTTGACCTGATGTAGGTGACGAACCGTGTGATTGCCATGTCTTTCCCAGCCAGTGGCAGTCGCTTCCTTTATCGCAACTCCATTCAAGAGGTGGGAAGATTCCTGGACAAGATGCACTTTGGTCATTACAGAGTCTATAACCTCTGCTGTGAGTGCCAGCTGCTGCTGATTAGAATCAAATTATGAATGTTTGATGTTGGTTCCAAGATAATTTTATGCTTACAGATAATGGTTAGGGTGTGGATGCATTTGTTGGTTCGGTCAAAGACTGCAATTTAGTGTTCTCATGACTTTAAAAGCCCTGGTAATAATTATTGTGACTTATTGCTCATTGTGGTCAGACATCAAAGAATTGGCACTACTGTTGTAAATACAGTACATGCCTGGGTAATCAATCACCCAGGATGTGGTTATATACCTATTACCAAGGGTGTATGAGAGAAGAGGGCAATTGGGAAGTAAGTGGGCGATGGGATTTACCAGTAATATCAGATTTCTGATTTTGTGTAAAATACATAACATTATTGTGCAGATAGCTAGAAATGCAGTTTTTGCTCGCAGCCCTATTCTCTTCATACGCCCTTGATATTATATCCAGGGTGCAGAGATTGATTCAACCTAAATCACCTCCCAATATCAGGTGAGCAATGATGTCAGGTCAGTAGCCGTACACAATAGTAATTGGTGTTGGTAAAATATTGTGTGGCCACCCATTGATTGAACTTGCCTCTTTCGCAATAAACACCCACACACTAGCTGTTTGAAGTTGTAACTCTTTTGCAATTAGTGTTTATGGATTTGTGGTGAACATGTGGGTGTAAGAAGCAACAGAAAGACAGCATGTGATGCCCTACAGCTATAGTCATAGGTCTACATATATGCACATTTATCTCATTGTTGTCATGTTGTCATGGTGTTCTCATTATTATGCTGCTTGTAAGTATTCCCTTTGATGTGCATGCATTCCTAGGGCTTGGCAGAGGAGACGGCTCAAACTGGATGTTTGAAGTGTACCTTGGTGAGGATATCGTCTTTGAGTGCTCTCTAGACTCTCCCAATGCGAACGTAGTGAGTATTACATTGCAATTTTAGATGCGCAGCTTTAACTCACCAACATTAAAATTAATGTTGATTAGTCTAACCATAGGATTACCATGACTTAATTCATTGCAGACACGGATTAATTTCAACTAAAATACAAGCAGTATTGAAGTGGTTACGGTTCAAGTTTTACACCACTAATGTAAGTAGCTATTGATCTATCCTCAAAGAGATTGTCATGATTATGTCCCTCTATACAGCATTCCATTCCCACTGACAGTGATAAGTGTCATTTCTACTTTTGGTTTCATACCACATTCATTGAAAATAACAGGTATTGTAATAGATCCTTACCATGGACGTTGTGCACACTATCGTTACGTATGCTATAATGCATGTCTGTTCTCACAGGTTCTTCCTGGAGCGAGAAGAACTGGACAATCTCCATAAGTCCAAACTGCACAGATACTACCCGGTCGGGTTCGCCGTGGAGATGGCGTTTGAGAGATCAAGTGACTTGAGTGGTACCTACTCTGTGATCGAAAATAGACCGACTGGGAGTGCCTTATTAGTAGACTAAGTGTTTGGTGTGGGTGGATCGTTCTAATGGCTTATTATGATTTCTACGTCTTTATCTCACAACATTTTTATCACCCAATTTAATTTGGAACTTGGCTTGTCGCATGGTTACACCCTGTTTTATTAATGAAATGTTTACAGTTTGATATGTTGAAACCTAAAACCTAAGTTGCAAGCTATGAGCAACTACGCCTGTCTCATAGCATTTAGTGAAATTCAAATAGCAGTTCTTCTTGTAGTAGTATCTTTGCTGTGCATGTAACCTAGTCTCATGAATCAGCCGCCCTTCTTTTGGGAAGACCAAAAAAGGGCGGCTGATTCATGAGACTACTGAGACTGTACATGTGACTGCATACTGTACATGTAGGTGTATGGGTTTAATGATAATGCCTCGACCCAGACAGCTGTATTGAGTGGGTGTTTGCTACATCATTATAATTATCTCAAAGCCATTAGGTTGGTGTTAAAAAGGTGTCCTTTTACCCATCAGACAACTTATGATCAGAGGCCCTTCAAGTCGTTAATTTACCACAAGTTCCTGCTTTACTTGACATATTCCTGCTGTGTATTGCAACCATTTCTTAATAAGGTGTTGCCAACACAGTGCATGCAATGTGCATGTGTTACTGTACATTGCTAGTGTATAAAAGTAGCTGGAAGAGCTAATCCAATCATTCTGCATGCAAGTAGTCAAGTCAAACTACTCAACAATGGCAACTCTACGATTTGTAATGCTTTGCATTGCACTGTTTGCTGGTGTCGCTAATGCACATGGATATAGATATAAACCACCAACTGGTCTTCCCGACGGAGCACAGCTTGGGGACAGCTGCACCCCCAGAGGACAACCTAGAAGATGTGGAGAGGCAACTTTTCTTGGGCAAACTGAGACTGAGCTGAACGAAACAGATGGAATCGAAGGGTTAGTGAACAAATTTAGCTGCACATGCATGCATGCATATGGTATATATACATGTGTCCATTCTTTAACTCTGCAGACCAAACGTGTGTCGAGTGTCCAAGATGTACATGCAGCAAACACGGGGCTACACATATCAAGAGTTTTGCTACAGATTTGGAGGTCGTCGTCATTGTTTGTAGGTTTTATGACACTACTTATTTTGCAAAATTGATAATTATTTCCCTCTACAGTACTGGCTGTTATGCCACTAATCAATGCAATGGTACGATGGTCAACTTCACCAAGAACTCTATTGATTGTTGTGATGGATTTGCTCAAGGTGAATCCATGGAGTCAGAGGCTGGGGCAGCTGGAGAGAGTTTTGGTTTCTTTAGGAGATATAAGAATCGCAATTCCCTGAGAACTGAGGGATGCCCTGTCAGTAAGTGACTTGAAAACTACCATTTCTATATGACATAATATTTTTGCCCTGCTTAGTGCTTAGGGAAAACATTATGGATTGTTTGGAGGAGCTGGCTCTAAATGAATTCCTGACAGAAACTAATGAACTGCCAGACATTATTGAGAGATTTGAGTCAGAAACTGACCCAATTACAGTGTTTGCTCTTTCCAATGAAGCATTTGCAGGTCTGGACGATATTACACGAGCTCTGCTGTTCAGTAATATTGCCAGAGAGACAACAACTTCTGCACATATCGGAGAAGGAAGCGTTCCAAAGAATAGATTGTTCAATGGCCAGCGGATACAAACACTAGCCTCCAATGTGTCTCTCCATATTGGAAAAACTGGAAATAGGACCGTTAAGGTATTGTGTTTTCTAGTAGAGGTTGTGTACTGTTAACTATATTACTTTCCTGTTCAACTAGGTATTCTACGTGAATGGAGTGCAGATTTCTCAACCAAATGCCTGCCAAGCTCGCAATGGTGTAGTGCACATTGTCGATGATGTCCTGCCCTTCTCCTCAGCCACCATCAACGACATTTTAACCGAACAGTCTTCTCGTTTCAGCACTTTCCAGCAACTGGCAGAAGAAGCTGATATTGCTGAACTATTAGATGTTTCGCAGAAATCTCGAACTGTTTTTGCCCCTACAAACGATGCCTTTAATCCAGATTTTGTTGATTGTCTACTTGAGGATGGCAATGAAAAATATCTTTTTACTTTTGTTCTCACTCATATCTCCTATCCAGCTGAGTTCACAACCACTCTTTCTGAACGTAGTTATGTCCGAACATGTGCCTACCGCCAGTCTCTTATAGTTACCTCAACCGATGAAGGAGTGAGTATCACCAACAATAATATCCCTCTTGACGATACTGACATCCCTGCTCGTAACGGTGTGATCCACGCCATCCCCGAGATCATCCAGCCCTTTACTGATAGAAAATTGGAGCGAATTTGTCCAGGCATCACAGCTACAATGGAGCCAACAACACCTCCGATTGTTGTCGAACCTGAGGTCACCCCCGATCCTGACGGCATTCCTCCTGGTGGAGTTGTGGTCCCTCCTGAGTCTGTGGGTCGCTAAGAACCAGAACATTGAACTGACAATAACTGCTGCATGATTTCTTATATTTTACTTCAATTGTTTGTGGTTGTGATACAGTTACTGATAGCTACTTACTTTATGCTGATTGGCTGGAGATGTGTGATAATCACAGCAATAAGTTACTTTTTTCATGAAAAATAGCAATACAAACAAATTCAGAATAAAGTGTAGCCAGGTATAAAACTGGTTTAACAGGTCAAGCTGTACAAATGGCAGCTGGCTGCATATACACGAGGCTAGAGATTTAGTGACAGCACTAGCCAAAATCACACGTGTTTTATAATGCTGGCCGGTGCAGTCGGATGAACTTTTGGCTATATCTCACTTAAGTTATTTTAAGTGCAATGATTTTAGACAAGCTGATTGGCTGGAGATCATGTACGACTGCATAATGTTATTTATTTTTACCAGCAATATTGCCAATGACATTCGGGTTTTCAGCTTTGTGATATTATAATTATCAGCATAAAACCTTTATAACACACTTAGCTAGCCAACGTGTTTTAATGCTGGTGCACTCGGATGATGCAGTAATGCACTCGCTAGGCTCGTGCATTACGTAACCTCCAGCATTATTGCGGAAAAAACAGAACATACCTCATGACCACCCTCCAGTATATAGTGTGTGAAATAAATTAAAGCACTGGTCGTGGAATTCTGTGTTGTAAAGCCCCATTGGAGTTCCAAAAGAGGTGACAGACATGAAGATGTTGTAGTAGCAATCAGTGATGTGCTTTCAAGAAGGTTGCTCAGTATAGGCAGTGGTGCATGAACAGGCCTGTACTGAGTTACCAGTTATCACCAGCTTTAGGGATTGGAACAATTCTTGCAAACATCCAGGCCCCATGTGATTGTAGAAGGTCTTCTGTGCTTGAGTATGAGGGTTATCTATCTGACTATCAGCGATGGAAATTTTGGCTGTTTAAGCTGGCTTTCAGTGTATGGTTGTCAGGGAGTATATTCATGCACTTCATGCAGCACTCCTGCTGTCAGATAGCCAATCCAGAGACAGCTAGGTTCCCTAAGTGTGGGAATTGAAGAGCCTATACAGGACACCAATGCATGCCTTCACATACAGATCCACATAAGTTGTTAAGCATTCCGTGAAACAACTGGAGTGCATGCACAGTGTTGGGTTTGTAAACCGAATTATGACAGATCCATACTTCGTGTCCTTAATTAACTGTATTTTCTTTCCATCCCATACTAAATTAGCTTCCATACTTTTTCAGAAATATCGTTTCAATTGCTCATTCTGGTTAATTTGGTCATGTCAGGTTTCATAGAGAAACCAGGAGACGCTCTCAAGTTCCTTCCCCCAGCTAAGATACCTCACACGTAATAATAATACTTCACACGTACGTGAGAGCTTGGCTAGTATCGATCTATGTCTTTTTTCATTGTATTTCCCTAGTCTTACACATGTACAGTCACGAATAATTGAGCGGTAATCGTGTCATCAACTTTTTGAACCAGGAAGCTACGGCACCTGCGCGTGTCTTCACATAAGCGGATGTGTCTTGAGGAGCCTTTCCTACATTCTTGAATGTTCTATGCATAATCTGTGGACAGGCAACCACTAATTGTCAATTGTTTGAAGTGTTTGATCTGATCATATATAGTCACTTTGTCCACCGTCCTCACCATTGTGTATGTGCTACTGGTAGACGCGACCAAGTTTAGAGTGGATACTGCAACCATTGCGATCAGGGTCACCAGGTTTGCATTACTTGGTGTTGATTGACCCATTGCAAATATGGTCTGCCATATATATATACAGTCAGTACACGTGTGAACTGTATTATGTAAAATGTCAGGAGCTAGAACTAATAAAGTGCATAGGTCAACTATTGCTGTTGCTGAGTCAGCTCCTTGTGCAATGTTTTGTAGCCTCGATCATAATTATCCCAGGCCTCTTTTCCTAGCCTGCCTTGTGAGAAGGAGGCATGCTGTTGAGCTGCAACATGGAGCAGATCTCAGCTAGTTGCAAGGAAGCAGCCTTATCTCCTCTCACTCTCAGTGCAGTCTGGGTAGGCATTGTGATTCTTTCTACCAAGAGTGCATGAATGTAGATGTAACATCTACAGTATACATCCTTTTGTTGATTAGAATGAGTTTTTTGTATTAACTTTTTCATATTCAGTATTCACTAATTAATATGACAGTTCAAAAGTAAAAGTGTGAGCAAATTGTAAAAAGCAAAAAATTTCGCCTCCGGCGAGGCGGGAGGTGCAGCCTCAACGTGTATAACTTGTTTATACATGCCTCCAGGTATCACAGAACAAGAGGCATTATATAGATGAGGACTTTAACCTTGACCTGATGTAGGTGACGAACCGTGTGATTGCCATGTCTTTCCCAGCCAGTGGCAGTCGCTCCCTTTATCGTAACTCCATTCAAGAGGTGGGAAAATTCCTGGACAAGATGCACTTTGGTCATTACAGAGTCTATAACCTCTGCTGTGAGTGCCAGCTGCTGCTGATTAGTATCAAATTATGAATGTTTGATGTTGTATTCCAAGATAATTTTATGTTTACATATATTGGTTAGGGTGTGGATGCATTTGTTGTGGTTCGATCAAAGACTGCAATTTAGTGTTCTCGAAAAAAGCCCGTAATTATAATTATAGTGACTATTGCTCATTGTGGCCAGACATCAAAGAATTGGCACTACTGTTGTAAATACAGTACATGCCTGAGTAGTTAATCACCCAGGATGACATGTGGTCAATATATATACCTTATAATTATTACCAGGAGCACATTACAGAAGGAGCGTCTTACCTCGGGAATCGCATCTCGTGCAAGTTTGCAAAGCATGACCTTATATGCAAAATTGCTAAGTGGGTCTGCGGGCGAGTGCTAATTGAGCTGACGGTGCACTTTTACCAAGCGTAGGTCAATAAAAATGAACTACTTGCGAAGTAAGTGGGTGGTGAGATTTACAGTAATATCTAAAAATAGATTTCTGATTTTGTGTAAAATACATGACGTTATTGTGCAGATAGCTATGAATGCAGTTTTGCTCACAGCCCTATTCTCTTCATACACCCTTGATATTATATCCAGGGTGCAGATTGATTCAACCTAAATCACCTCCCAACACCCTATTAGCTTGCATTGCTTTTATACAAACTGTGGTCCATTTTTGCATGGCGAATCCTGGGTAGAATCCTGCAACAACCTGTCAATCGCAAGTATGATGATGTAGCCACTAATAATTATAATGACAAAGTAATGACAATGACAAATGAGGACTAGGCATTATAGTTACAATAGCTATTGTAGACTGTAATGTCATCAGTTTCTTATTCTTATGTATAGGGATTTAGTTGACTTCTGTGAAGATGCGTTCACTTGGATAGAAGCTAGCCAGAAGAATGTCATTGTGGTGCACTGCAAGGGAGGGAAAGGTGAGCCTTGTATGTATTTGTGTGTATGTGTGTGGAGGGTGAGGCTCGTGTGTGTGTTCGGACAAGTAGGGGGGCTCTGAGGTTGGCAAGGTGCGCTGACTTTTAATACATAACCAATACGGTAGGATTGTTTAAAGAAACTGGGATACTTTAGCCCCAAATCCCCTATTGCCTACGGCCTCAGTGTGTGTGAGGGGGGTGTAGCATTTCATTTTTCTTCTCATCTGACAGGTCGCACCGGAACCATGATCTCTGCCTGGTTGGTGAGGTCTGGTCTCTTTGAAGAGGCGAGGGATAGCCTGGATTATTTCACGTCCCGAGGGAAGAAGACACAAGGTGTGGACACACCCAGTCAGAGTCGCTACGTCCGTTATTACCAGTAACTGATAGCTGTCATGAACAGAAACTTACCACCGCCAGTAGCATTGAGAATGACTAACTTGACACTGCATGGGATATCAGGTGAGCAATGATGTCAGGTCAATAGCCGTACACAATAGTAATTGATGTTGATACAATAATTATTGTGTGGCCACCCATTGATTAAACTTGCCTCTTTCGCAATAAACACCCACAAACTAGCTGTTTGAAGTTATACCTCTTTCGCAATTAGTGTTTATGGGTTTGTGGTGAACATGTGGGTGTAAGAAGCAACAGCATGTGATGCCCTATAGCTATAGTCATAGGTATATACATATATGCACATTTATCTCATTGTTGTCATGTTGTCATGGTGTTCTCATTACAATTATGCTATTTTGTAAGTATTCCCTTTGATGTGCATGCATTCCTAGGGCTTGGCAGAGGAGATGGTTCAGACTGAAGTGTACCTTGATGAGGATATCGTCTTTGAGTGCTCTCTAGACTCTCCCAATGCAAACGTAGTGAGTATTACATTGCAATTTTAACATGCGCAGCTTTCATTTACACTAACATTTAAGTCTACCCATAGGATTACCATGATTTCATTCATTGCAGACACGGATTAATTTCGACCAAAATACAAGCAGTATTGAAGTGGTTACGGTTCAAGTTTTGCACCACTAACGTAAGTAGCTATTGATCTATCCTCAAAGAGATTGTCATGATTATGTCCCTCCATATAGCGTTCCATTCCCACTGACAATGATAAGTGTCATTTCTACTTTTGGTTTCATACCACATTCATTGAAAATAACAGGTATTGTAATGATCCTTACCATGGACGTTGTGCACACTACAGCCGTATTACTATAATGTTTTGCGAGCGTCAAACCATATACATGTATATCAAAATTTTGCAA
This sequence comes from Halichondria panicea, assembly GCF_963675165.1. Taxonomy (NCBI): domain Eukaryota; kingdom Metazoa; phylum Porifera; class Demospongiae; order Suberitida; family Halichondriidae; genus Halichondria; species Halichondria panicea. The sequence goes on along the minus strand of NC_087392.1, from coordinate 1,520,098 downwards.
GCGTTTATCACTTCGCAAACATTAAATCGCAAAACTAGTACTGGTAACGACACACGATCCTTGCCAGAACGAAATAGTTAGGGTCAAATTTTCTACTGATTTGGCACATTCACAAAGGTTTTTCCCTTCAAAATGTTCTACAAATTTACTATTCTCACAGGTTCTTTGGAGCAAGAGAATTGGACAATCTCCATAAGTCCAAACTGCACAGTTACTACCCGGTCGGGCGTCAGACTTTAGTGGTACCTACTCTGTGATCGAAAATAGACTGACTGGGAGTGCCTTATTAGTAGACTAAGTGTTTGTAGGGTGTGGGTGAATCGTTCTCATGGCTTTATTATGATTTGCAACATTTTTATCACGTTATTTCCCAAATTGGAACTTAGCTTGTCGCATGGTTACACCCTGTTTTATTAATGATGTTTACAGTTGAAACCGAAAATGTTGTTAACTATGAGCAACACCACCCCTATATGCTATTCCTGTCTCACAGCATTTAGTAAAACGGCTGTATATATAACAAGGTCAATCTAATTAGACGGTTTTTCTTGTAGTAGTGTTTGTTGCCCAGTGAGTGGGCAGATCAAAGCAATTCAGTGCTCTGTATATGGCATGTTGCATCACTACCATAGCAACCACATACTGCACTGGCACTTGCACTTTGTGTAAATACAGTAGATTTTGAGAAAGAAGTCTACTTTTGGGACTTATGATCCACCCTCCCACCCAATACTCATTTGATCCCCTTTTATTATAGGCTACTACCTTTTCCATTAGTTGTGGGAACAAAACCTAAGAATTTACTATGGAATATACTAAAAACACATGTCTTTTATTACAATTTATAGGGAAAAAACTTGACCAATCAGAAGAGTTTGACGTCATTGGGCAACAAGTTAGTTATTGCAGGCGCCTGGAGCAACATAATGCTCTCGCTCGTGCTGGGCAATAACTAATACATAATGATCTTGGCTGTGCATGTACCCTAAAATCAGAATAGTGGTCAATGCCTCCAGACAGTAGTGAGTGGGTGTTTACTTGACCTCATTATGATCTTAGAGCTATTAGGCTAGAAGGTGTCCTTATTTGTTCATGGCAAAATATCGTATGATCAGAAAACTTATATGATCAGAGGCCCTTGAAGTCATTTACCACAAGTTCCTGCTTTGCTGCCACTATTGACATATTCATGCTGTATTATAATGCAACCATGACAAACTCCATTAGCAAGTGTCCATTTCTTAATAAGGTGTTCTGCCAAAACAGTGCATGCAATGTGCATGTGCACATGATTTAATCATTGCTAGTGTATAAAAGTAGCTGGCAGAGCCAATGCAATCATTCTGCAAAGTAGTCGAAGTCAAAATACTCAACAATGGCAACTCTACGATTTGTGGTGCTTTGCATTGCACTGTTTGCTGGTGTCGCTAATGCACATGGATATTATAGACCAACCGGTCTTCCCGAGGGAGCACAGCTTGGGGACAGCTGCACCCCCAGAGGACAACCTAGAAGATGTGGAGAGGCAACTCTTCTTGGGCGAACTGAGACTGAGCTAGGTGAAACAGATGGAATCGAAGGGTTAGTGAACAAATTTGCTGTAAATGGTACATGTATCCATTCTTTAACTCTGCAGACCGAATGTGTGTCGAGTGTCCAAGATGTACATGCAGCAAACACGAAGCTACACGTATCAAGAGTTTTGCTACAGAAGCAGATTTGGAGGTCGTCGTTGTTTGTAGGTTTTATGACACTACTTATTTTGCAAAATTTATAAATCCTATACAGTACTGACTGTTATGCCACTAATCAATGCAATGGTACGATGGTCAACTTCACCAAGAATTCTACTGATTGCTGTGACGGATTTGCTCAAGGTGAACCCATGGAGCCAGAGGCTGGGGCAGCTGGAGAAAGTTTTGGTTTCTTTAGGAGATATAAGAATCGCAATTCCCTGAGAACTGAGGGATGCCCTGTCAGTAAGTGACTTGAAAACTACCATCTCTCTATGCTCATAATTAATTTTTGTCCTTCTTAGTGCTGAGGGAAAACGTTATGGATTGTTTGAACGAGCTGGCTCTAAATGAATTCCTGACAGAAACTGATCTACTGCCAGACATTGTTGAGAGATTTGAGTCAGGAACTGACCCAATTACAGTGTTTGGTCTTTCCAATGAAGCATTCGCAGGTCTGGACGATATTACACGAGCTCTGCTGTTCAGTGAAATTTCCAGAGAGACAACAATTTCTGCACATATTGGAGAAGGAAGTGTTCCAGAGAATAGATTGTTTAATGGTCAGCTGATACAAACACTAGCCTCCAACGTGTCTCTCCATATTGGAAAAACTGGAAATAGGACTGTCAAGGTATTGTGTTTCTAGTAGAGGTTGTGTACTGTTAACTATATTGCTTTTCTGTTTTAAATTAGGTATTCTATGTGAATGGAGTGCGGATTTCTCAACCAAATGCCTGCCAAGCTCGCAATGGTGTAGTGCACATTGTCGATGATGTTCTGCCCTTCTCCTCAGCCACCATCAATGATGTTTTAACTCAGCAGTCTTCTCGTTTCAGCACTTTCCAGCAACTGGCAGAAGAAGCTGATATTGCTGAACTATTAGATGTTCCGCAGAAGTCTCGAACTGTTTTTGCCCCTACAAACGATGCCTTTGATCCAGATTTTGTTGATTGTCTACTTGAGGATGGCAATGAAAGATATCTTTCTACTTTTGTTCTCATTCATATCTCCTATCCTGCTGAGTTCACAACCACTCTTTCTGAGCGTAAGTATGTCCCAACATTCACCTACTGGTCTCTTAAAGTTACCTCAACGGATGAAGGAGTGAGCATCACCAACGATAATATCCTTATTGACGATACTGACATCCCTGCTCGTAACGGTGTGATCCATGCCATCCCCAACATTATTCAGCCCTTTACTGATAGACAGTTGGAGCAATTTTGTCCAGGCATCACAGCTACAATGGAGCCAACAACACCTCCGATTATTGTCGAACCTGAGGTCACCCCCGATCCTGACGGTATTCCTCCTGGTGGAGTCGTGGTCCCTCCTGAGTCTGTGGGTGTCTAAGAACCAGAACATTGAACTGCTGCATGATTTCTGTATATTTTACTTCAATTGGTTGTGGTTGTGATACAATTACTATAAACAAATTAAATGATTTAAAGCACAGCTGATTGTCTGGAGATGTGTATAGCAATACAAACAAGAATGAAATGTAGCCAACTATAAAACTGGTTTAACAGGTCAAGCTGTACAAATGGCAGCTGGCTGCATATACACGAGGCTAGAGATCACGTGACAGCACTAAATCCTTTAGAACACACCTAGCCAAAATCACGTGTTTTAATGCTGGCCAGTGCACTCGGATGAACTCTCGGCTACATCTCACTTAAGTGTACATTAACAACTTAAAGCACAAACTACAAAGTGTGGTTAAAGTGCAGTCATTTTAGACAAGCTGATTGGCTGGAGATCATGTAAATCCAGTCACTAACAGTGCAGTTAAGTGTGCAATAAGTTTTTATTGCACAATCATCATTTAAGTCATCCAGCCATCTCAAAAGTGCAGCTTGAAGCTAGGTAGTAATCAAATCAGGCTTTTTAGCTTTGGGATATTAGCATAAAACCTTTATAACACACTTAGCTAGCCAACGTGTTTTAATGCTGGTGCACTCGGATGATGCAATAAGGTTGAGTAATGCACTCGCTAGGCTCGTGAATTACGTAACCTCCAGCATTATTGCTTAAGTCGAAAAAGACAGAACATACCTCATGACCAGCCTCCAGTATATAGTGTGTGAAAGAAATCAAACCAGCACTGGTCGTGGAATTCTGTGTTGTGAAGCCCCATTGGAGTTTCGAAAGAGGTGACGGACATGAAGATGTTGTAGTAGCAAATCAGTGATGTGCTTTCAAGAAGGTTGCTCAGTATAGGCAGTGGTGCATGAACAGGCCTGTACTGAGTTACCAGTTATCGCCAGCTTTAGGGATTGGAACAATTCTTGTAAACATTCAGGCCACATGCAGGCTGTGATTGTAGAAGGTCTTCTGTGCTTGAGTATGAGAGTTATCTATCTGACTATCAGCGATGGAAATTTTCTGCTGAGTTCACAGCCACTCTTTCTGAGCGTAATTATGTCCCAACATTCACCTACTGGTCTCTTAAAGTTAATTTAGCCAAACACCAATGATAATATCCCTCTTGACGATACTGACATCCCTGCTCGTAACGGTGTGATCCATGCCATCTCTGAGATCATCCACCCTTTACCGATAGACAGTTGGAACGATTTTGTCCAGGCATCACAGCTACCATGGAGCCAACAACACCTCCGATTGTTGTCGAACCTGAGGCCACCCCCGATCCTGACGGCATTCCTGGCGGATCCAGAGGCGGGATCGTGGTCCCTCCTGAGGCTGTGGGTCGCTAGAACCAGAACATTTAACTGACAATAACTGCTGCATGATTTCTGTATATTTTACTTCTTTTGGTTGTGGTTATGATACAGTTACTGATACTTATTTTAATGAATTAAAGCACAGCTGATTGGCAGGAGATGTGTGATCGATCACTACTTTTTTCATGAAAAATAGCAATAAGAGACAGAATGAAATGTAGCCAGGTATAAAACTGGTTTAACCAGGTCAAGCTGTACAAATGGCAGCTGGCTGCATATACACGAGGCTAGAGATTCAGTGACAGCACTAAATCATAGATAGTAGTTGTCTACTATCTATGACTAAATCCTAGAACACACCTAGCCATAATCACGTGTTTTAATGCTGGCCGGTGCACTTGGATTAACTCTCGGCTACTTCTCACTTAAGTGTGCAATAACAAAACTTAACTTGCCATAGCTTTTCCTCGATGATCTCATCCATCTGCGCCTTGGTGAAAGGACAGTCTAAGCAAATTGAAAATAAAATCATTAGAAGGGGGCCTTTCGAATAAATATCGTACACAATTACATAATGCTAGTATATGATACCAACATACGTTCTTTTCGCCAACTGGAGAAGTCAAAACGGATGTGATGTTTGAGGGCAACGGGACTCATGCTGCACAGGGCCCATAGAGGTAAACACAGAGCCAGGTGAGTAGACTCATGTGCCAAAGATATGAGAAGACTGAAACAACTTACTTTGTTGGGAATTATTAAATTTATATCTGCATGGTCTTCTGACCATACATTCTGCTTTCAAATCATGTGTAATAGACTTTCTGACATTGTACATTAATATTGAGAGAAAGTTGCTTACTTTGGAGAAGGGGTTCCGTTTGGGCCACTCCTAATAAAATAGGTTGTTGTGTGGTTGTCCGTGTCATAGGATAGATGCTTCGTTGTTAAGCACATGCAGGGTTGGGCTCAGCCTGATCATTAACTTGATCTGAAGGGATCTCTTGGGAGGTGTTGGGTTTGTAAACCGAATTTATGACAGAATCCATACTTCATATCCTTAACACATAAATACCTTTTATTTGTCTTTCCATCCCATGCAGACTGAATTAGCTTCCATACTTTTCAGAAGTATTGTTTCAATTACTCGTTCTGCTTAATTTGGTCATGTCGGGTTTGATAGAGAAACTAGGAGATGCTCTCAAGTTCCTTCGCCCAGCTAAGATTGACACGTACGTGAAGAGCTTGACTATAATATCGGTCCATGTCTTTTTTCATTGTACTTCCCTAGTCTTACACACGAATAGATTGAGCAGTAATCGTGTCATCAACTTTTTGAACCAGGGAAGCTACGGCACCTGTTTCTTTAGATAAGCGGATGTGTCTTGAGGAGCCTTTCCTATACATTCTTGAATGCTCTATTTACGATCATCAGGGTTAGAGAGACGAGGGGGTAGAGACACAGCTTTGTTTGTTGGTAGGGTAATGATATGTTTACGATTTGATAGTTGAAATCAAGTATTGCAAGCTATGAGCAACACCACCCCTACGCTACGCCTGTGTCACAGCATTTAGTGAAGTGGCCATAATTATAAAGGTCGATCTAATTAGGCGTAGTAGTGTGTAATGATCTTGGCTGTGCATGCATGTACCCTAAAATCAGAATGGTGACTGCATGTGTATACTGTACATTGTTATGCATAATCTGTGGTTCAACAATAGTGAGGTGGTTTGCTACCTCATTATGCTTTAGGTAGGTGTATAAGAAAGTGTCCTTAAACCATAATTATTTGTTCATGTCAAAATAATGTATGATCAGAAAACTTATGATCACGGCCCTTGAAGTCATTTACCACAAGTTCTTGTGCTGTATGGTGACTGCATGTGTATACTGTACATTGTTATGCATGATCTGTGGTTCAACAATAGTGAGGTGGTTTGCTACCTCATTATGATCTCCAAGCTTTAGGTAGGTGTATAAGAAAGTGTCCTTAAACCATAATTATTTGTTCATGTCAAAATAATGTATGATCAGAAAACTTATGATCAAACCCTTGAAGTCATTTACCACAAGTTCTTGTGCTGTATTGTAAATGCAACCATGACAAACTTCATTAGCAAGTGTCCATTTCTTAATAAGGTGTTCTGCCAAAACAGGCAATGTGTATGTATGTGTACATTGCTAGTGTATAAAAGTAACTGGCAGAGCCAATGCAATCATTCTGCAAAGTAGTCAAAGTCAAATTACTCAACAATGGCAACTCTACGATTTGTGGTGCTCTGCATTGCACTGTTTGCTGGTGTCGCTAATGCACAAGGATATAGACCAACTGGTCTTCCAAACGGAGCACAGCTTGGTGACAGCTGCACCCCCAGACGACACTCTATAGCTAAAAGATGTGGAGAGGCAACTCTTATTGGGCAAACTGAGACTGAGCTAGGTGAAACAGATGGAATCGAAGGGTTAGTGTACAAAATTAGCCGGCTGTGTATGGCACATGCATGTATCCATTCTTTAACTCTGCAGACCGAATGTGTGTCGAGTGTCCAAGATGTACATGCAGCAAACACGAGGCTACACATATCAAGAGTTTCGCATCTTTAGAGGCTTTTCTTTGTAAGTTTTATGACACTAATTATTTTGCACATACTATTTTTTTATCACTGATTCCCTATAAATACAGTACTGACTGTTTTGTCACTAATCAATGCAATGGTACGATGGTCAACTTCACCAACAACACTATTGATTGCTGTGACGGATTTGCTCAAGGTGAATCCATGGAGTCAGCGGCTGTGGCAGCTGGAGAGAGTTTTGATTTCATTAGGAGATATAGGAATCGCATTTCCTTGAGAACTGAGGGATGCCCTGTCAGTAAGTGACTTGAAAATTACTATAATCATAAATACATTTTTTGTTCTCCTGCTTAGTGCTGAGGGAAAACGTTATGGATTGTTTGAACGAGCTGGCTCTAAATGAATTCCTGACAGAAACTAATGAACTGCCAGACATTGTTGAGAGATTTGAGTCAGAAACTGACCCAATTACAGTGTTTGCTCTTTCCAACAAAGCATTTGCAGGTCTGAACGATATTACACGAGCTCTGCTGTTCAATATAATTACCAGAGAGACAATTATTTCTGCACATATCGGAGAAGGAAGTATTCCAGAGAATAAATTGTTCAATGGCCAGCTGATACAAACACTAGCCTCCAACGTGTCTCTTCATATTGGAAAAACTAGAAATAGTACTGTCAAGGTATTGTATTTTCTAGTATAGAGGTTGTCAATGTGTACTGTTAACTATAATTATTGCTTTCCTGTTTTCAATTAGGTATTCTTCGTGAATGGAGTGCGGATTTCTCAACCAAATGCCTGCCAAGCTCGCAATGGTGTAGTGCACATTATCGATAATTTTCTGCCCTTTTCCTCAGACACCATTAAGGACGTTTTAACTCAGCAGTCTTCTCGTTTCAGCATTTTTCAGCAACTGGCAGAAAAAGCTGATATTGCTGAACTCTTAGATGTTCCGCAGAAATCTCAAACTGTTTTTGCCCCTACAAACGATGCCTTTGATCCAGGTTTTGTTGATTGTCTACTTAAAGATGCCAATAAAGGATATCTTTCTACTTTTGTTCTCCTTCATATCTCCTATCCTGCTGAGTTCACAACCACTCTTTCTGAGCGTAGTTATGTCCCAACATTCATCTCCCGTCTTAAAGTTAACTTAGCCGAAGAAGTAGTGAGGATTACCAACGCTAATATCATTCCCAACCGTATTATCTCTCTTGACGGTACTGACATCCCTGCTCGTAACGGTGTGATCCATGCCATCCCCGAGATCATCCAGACCTTTACCGATGAACAGTTGGGGCAAATTTGTCCAGGCATCACAGCTATAATGGAGCTTGTTATCGAACCTGAGGTCACCCCCGATCCTGACAGCATTCCTACTGATTGAGTCGTGGTCCCTCCTGAGCCTGTGGGTCGCTAAGAACCAGAACATTGAACTGATAATAACTGCAGCATGCATGATTTCTGTATATTTTACTTCTTTTGGTTGTAGTTGTGATACTGATACAAAAAATAATAGTTTAAAGCTGAGATGTGTGATGATCACAGCACTAAGTTACCTTTTTTTCATGAAAAATAGCAATACAGAAATGTAGCCACATATGACAGGTCCAGTTGTACAAATGGCAGCTGGATGTACACGAGGCTAGTGATCACGTGACAGCACTAAATCCTTGTTGTTTAATGCTGGTGCACTTGGATAAAGTCTTGCTACTTCTCACTTGTACTTAAGTGTGCATTAACAACTTAAAGCACATGCACGTATAAAGTGTGGTTTTAAAGCACAGTAATTTTAGATAAGCTGATTGGCTGGAGATCATGTGACAACTGCATAATGTTTCTTTATTTTTACCAGCAATAATATTATTGCCATGACATCCATTCACTGACTGTACTTTAAATTACACTTGTAATTCATCATCCTTCAAGGTCATACAGCCAATCTCAAAAGTGCAGCTTGAAGCTAGGTAGTAATCAATTTAGATCAGCAAGTTAGCTTGAACAGAGTTTTCAGTTTTGTGATATCAGCAATAACACCTATAGAAATTTCCGTGCTGTGAAGCCCCATGGCCATTGGAGTTCCGAAAGGGGTAACGGACATGAAGATGTTATAGTAGCAAATCAGTGATGTGCCTTTCAAGAAGTTTGCTGAGTATAGGCAGTAGCGAAACAGGCCTGTAGTAACAGGGTTAGTTTTATCTCCAGCTTTAGGGATTGGAACAATTCTTGCAAACTTCCAGGCCCTAGGAAACACTCTTGAGGTGATTGATTAGAAAAACTGAGATCATATAGCTGCAGCTGTGTGTTTTAGCATGAAACCACATCAGCGAGAGAACGAGAGAGCCATTTCCTCTAACATAGGAATTCCTCGGGCTGTGATTGTAGAAGGTTTTCTGTGCTTGAGTAGCTATGAGGGTTCTATCTGACTATCTTTTGTATGGCTGTCACTCAGGGAGTACATTCATGCACTTTAGTCTTCACGCAGCACTCCTGCTGTCAGTTATAGCCAATCCAGAAACAGCTAGGTTCCCTAAGTGTGGGAATCGAAGAGCCTATCAGGACACCAATGCATGCCTAATTCACATGCAGGTCCACATAATACAGAAATTGTTAAGCATTCCGTAAAACAACTGACCCAAAAATATGGTTTTACGAAAATACCTTAGAGATGAGGATCATCCGATGGCCATGCACATTTCCTCCATTCCTGTTCCTATCCAAGCGCCACACACTTCTTGATCGGTAATTAATCTAGCCAGGTTTCTGTAATACAAATTATATCTGGTCTTCTGACCGTACATCACTGCTTTCAAATCATGTGTAATAAACTTTCTGACATTGTACATTAATATTGAGAGAAAGTTGCTTACTTTGGGGAAGGGTGTTCCGTTTGGGCCACTCCTGAAAAAATAGGTTGTTGTGTGGTTGTCCGTGTCATAGCTAGGATAGATGCTTCATTGTTAAGTACATGCAGGGTTGGGCTCAGCCTGATCATCAACTTGATCTGAAGGGATCTCTTGGGAGGTGTTGGGTTTATAAACCGAATTTATGACAGAATCCATACTTCATATCCTTAACACATAAATACCTTTTATTTGTCTTTCCACCCCATGCAGACTGAATTAGCTTCCATACTTTTCAGAAGTATTGTTTCAATTGCTCGTTCTGCTTAATTTGGTCATGTCGGGTTTGATAGAGAAACCAGGAGATGCTCTCAAGTTCCTTCGCCCAGCTAAGATTGACACGTACGTGAAGAGCTTGACTATAGTATTGGTCCATGTCTTTTTTCATTGTACTTCCCTAGTCTTACACAGTCACGAATAGATTGAGCAGTAATCGTGTCTTCAACTTTTTGAACCAGGGAAGCTACGGCACCTGTTTCTTTAGATAAGCGGATGTGTCCTGAGGAACCTTTCCTATACATTCTTGAATGCTCTATTTACGATCATCAGGGTTAGAGGAAAGAGGGGGTAGAGACACAGCTTCGTTTGTTGGTAGGGTAATGATATGTTTACGATTTGATATGTTGAAATCAAGTATTGCAAGCTATGAGCAACACCACCCCTACGCTACGTCTGTGTCACAGCATTTAGTGAAGTGGCCATAATTATAAAGGTCGATCTAATTAGGCGTAGTAGTGTGTAATGATCTTAGCTGTGCATGCATGTACCCTAAAATCAGAATGGTGACTGCATGTGTATACGTACATTGTTACACATGATCTGTGGTTCAACAATAGTGAGGTGGTTTGCTACCTCATTATGCTTTAGGTAGGTGTATAAGAAAGTGTCCTTAAACCATAATTATTTGTTCATGTCAAAATAATGTATGATCAGAAAACTTATGATCACGGCCCTTGAAGTCATTTACCACAAGTTCTTGTGCTGTATGGTGACTGCATGTGTATACTGTACATTGTTATGCATAATCTGTGGTTCAACAATAGTGAGGTGGTTTGCTACCTCATTATGCTTTAGGTATATAGGTGTATAAGAAAGTGTCCTTAAACCGTAATTATTTGTTCATGTCAAAATAATGTATGATCAGAAAACTTATGATCACGGCCCTTGAAGTCATTTACCACAAGTTCTTGTGCTGTATGGTGACTGCATGTGTATACTTTACATTGTTATGCATGATCTGTGGTTCAATAATAGTGTGTTGGTTTGCTACCTCATTATGATCTCCAAGCTTTAGGTAGGTGTATAAGAAAGTGTCCTTAAACCATAATTATTTGTTCATGTCAAAATAATGTATGATCAGAAAACTTATTATCAAAGCCCTTGAAGTCATTTACCACAAGTTCTTGTGCTGTATTGTAAATGCAACCATGACAAACTCCATTAGCAAGTGTCCATTTCTTAATAAGGTGTTCTGCCAAAACAGGCAATGTGTATGTGTACATTGCTAGTGTATAAAAGTAACTGGCGGAGCCAATGTAATCATTCTGCAAAGTAGTCAAAGTCAAAATTACTCAACAATGGCAACTCTACGATTTGTGGTGCTCTGCATTGCACTGTTTGCTGGTGTCGCTAATGCACAAGGATATAGACCAACTGGTCTTCCCAACGGAGCACAGCTTGGTGACAGCTGCACCCCCAGACGACACTCTATAGCTAAAAGATGTGGAGAGGCAACTCTTATTGGGCAAACTGAGACTGAGCTAGGTGAAACAGATGGAATCGAAGGGTTAGTGTACAAAATTAGCCGGCTTTATATGGTACACGCATGTATCCATTCTTTAACTCTGCAGACCGAATGTGTGTCGAGTGTCCAAGATGTACATGCAGCAAACACGAGGCTACACATATCAAGAGTTTCGAATCTTTAGAGGCTTTTCTTTGTAAGTTTTATGACGCTAATTATTTTGCACATACTATTTTTTATCACTGATTCCCTATAAATACAGTACTGACTGTTTTGTCACTAATCAATGCAATGGTACGATGGCCAACTTCACCAATAACACTATTGATTGCTGTGATGGATTTGCTCAAGGTGAATCCATGGAGTCAGCGGCTGTGGCAGCTGGAGAGAGTTTTGATTTCATTAGGAGATATAGGAATCACATTTCCTTGAGAACTGAGGGATGCCCTGTCAGTAAGTGACTTGAAAATTACTATAATCATAATTACATTTTTTGTTCTCCTGCTTAGTGCTGAGGGAAAACGTTATGGATTGTTTGAACGAGCTGGCTCTAAATGAATTCCTGACAGAAACTAATGAACTGCCAGACATTGTTGAGAGATTTGAGTCAGAAACTGACCCAATCACAGTGTTTGCTCTTTCCAACGAAGCATTTGAAGGTCTGAACGATATTACACGAGCTCTGCTGTTCAATATAATTACCAGAGAGACAATTATTTCTGCACATATCGGAGAAGGAAGTATTCCAGAGAATAAATTGTTCAATGGCCAGCTGATACAAACACTAGCCTCCAACGTGTCTCTTCATATTGGAAAAACTAGAAATAGTACTGTCAAGGTATTGTATTTTCTAGTATAGAGGTTGTCAATGTGTACTGTTAACTATAATTATTGCTTTCCTCTTTTCAATTAGGTATTCTATGTGAATGGAGTGCGGATTTCTCAACCAAATGCCTGCCAAGCTCGCAATGGTGTAGTGCACATTGTCGATAATTTTCTGCCCTTTTCCTCAGACACCATTAAGGACGTTTTAACTCAGCAGTCTTCTCGTTTCAGCATTTTTCAGCAACTGGCAGAAAAAGCTGATATTGCTGAACTCTTAGATGTTCCGCAGAAATCTCAAACTGTTTTTGCCCCTACAAACGATGCCTTTGATCCAGGTTTTGTTGATTGTCTACTTAAAGATGCCAATAAAGGATATCTTTCTACTTTTGTTCTCCTTCATATCTCCTATCCTGCTGAGTTCACAACCACTCTTTCTGAGCGTAATTATGTCCCAACATTCATCTCCCGTCTTAAAGTTAACTTAGCCGAAGAATTAGTGAGCATTACCAATGCTAATATCATTCCAAACCGTATTATCCCTCTTGACGGTACTGACCTCCCTGCTCGTAACGGTGTGATCCATGCCATCCCCGAGATCATCCAGACCTTTACCGATGAACAGTTGGGGCAAATTTGTCCAGGCATCACAGCTATAATGGAGCTTGTTATCGAACCTGAGGTCACCCCCGATCCTGACAGCATTCCTACTGATTGAGTCGTGGTCCCTCCTGAGCCTGTGGGTCGCTAAGAACCAGAACATTGAACTGATAATAACTGCAGCATGCATGATTTCTGTATATTTTACTTCTTTTGGTTGTAGTTGTGATACTGATACAAAAAATAATAGTTTAAAGCTGATAAGGCTGGAGATGTGTGATGATCACAGCACTAAGTTATCTTTTGTTCATGAAAAATAGCAATACAGAAATGTAGCCACATATGACAGGTCCAGTTGTACAAATAGCAGCTGCATGGATGTACACGAGGCTAGTGATCACGTTACAGCACTAAACCCTTGTATGCTGGTGCACTTGGATAAAGTCTTGCTACTTCTCACTTGTACTTAAGTGTGCATTAACAACTTAAAGCACATGCACGTATAAAGTGTGGTTTTAAAGTGTAGTAATTTTAGATAAGCTGATTGGCTGGAGATCATGTGACAACTGCATAATGTTTCTTTATTTTTACCAGCAATAATATTATTGCCATGACATTCATTAAATCCAGTCACTGGCTGTACTTTAAATTACAAGTGTGCAATAAAGTGTGCAATAAGTTGTTATTGCACACTAGTAATTCATCATCCTTCAAGTTATCCAGCCAATCTCAAAAGTGCAGCTTGAAGCTAGGTAGTAATCAAATTAGATCAGCAAATTAGCTTGAACAGAGTTTTCAGTTTTGTGATAAGACAGAACTATACCTCATGCATGACCAAGGTCGTAGCCTCCAGTAATAGTGTGTGAAAGAAATCAAAGCACTGGTCGTGGATTTCTGTGCTGTGAAGCCCCATGGCCATTGGAGTTCCGAAAGGAGTGACGGACATGAACTACGGATGTCGTAGTAGCAAATCAATGATGTGCCTTTCAAGAAGTTTGCTGAATATAAGCAGTAGCGAAACAGGCCTGTAGTTAACAGGGTTAGTTTTATCGCCAGCTTTAGGGATTGGAACAATTCTTGCAAACTTCCAGGCCCTAGGAAACATCCCTGAGCTGATTAATTAATACATTGCTAGCTGTGTGTTTTAGCATGAAACCAGAAGTATTATCAGCTCCAGACTAGAGCTTTTATTATTAATTGAGAGAGCCATTTCCTCTAACATAGGAATTCCTCAGACTGTGATTGTAGAAGGTCTTCTGTGCTTGAGTAGATCTATGAGGGTTTATCTGACTATCAGCGATTGCGATTCGGAAATTTTGGAAAAACTAAGCTGCTGGCTTTTGTATGGGAGTACATTCATGCACTTCAGTCTTCACGCAGCACTCCTGCTGTCAGTTATAGCCAATCCAGAGACAGCTAGGTTCCCTAAGTGTGGGAATCGAAGAGCCTATACAGGACACCAATGCATGCCTAATTCACATGCAGGTCCACATAATACAGAAATTGTTAAACATTCCGTAAAACAACTGACCCCAAAAAATGGTTTTACGAAAATACCTTAGAGATGAGGATCATCCGATGGCCACATCTCCTCCATTTATTCCTATCCAAGCGCCACACACTTCTTGATCGGCTAGCCAGGTTTCTGTAATACAAATTATATCTGGTCTTCTGACCGTACATTCTGCTTTCAAATCATGTGTAATAGACTTTCTGACATGCATTGTACATTAATATTGAGAGAAAGTTGCTTACTTTGGAGAAGGGTGTTCCGTTTGGGCCACTCCAAAAAAAATAGGTTGTTGTGTGGTTGTGCGTGTCATAGGATAGATGCTTCGTTGTTAAGTACATGCAGGGTTGGGCTCAGCCTGATCATCAACTTGATCTGAAGGGATCTCTTGGAAGTGTTGGGTTTATAAACCGAATCCATACTTCATATCCTTAACACATAAATACTTTTTATTTTTATATATTTTCTTTCCATCCCATGCAGACTGAATTAGCTTCCATACTTTTTCAGAAGTCAATTGCTCGTTTTGCTTAATTTGGTCATGTCGGGTTTGATAGAGAAACCAGGAGATGCTCTCAAGTTCCTTCGCCCAGCTAAGATTGACACGTACGTGAAGAGCTTGACTATAGTATCATTCTATGTCTTTTTTCATTGTACTTCCCTAGTCTTATACACAGTCACGAATAGATTGAGCAGTAGCTAATCGTGTCATCAACTTTTTGAATCAGGGAAGCTATGGCACCTGTTTCTTTAGATAAGCGGATGTGTCTTGAGGAACCTTTCCTATACATTGAATGCTCTATTTACGATCGTCAGGGTTAAAGGGAAGAGGGGGTAGAGACACAGCTTCGTTTGTTGGTAGGGTAATGATATGTTGAAACCAAGTGTTGCAAGCTATGAGCAACACCACCCCTACGCTACGCCTGTGTCACAGCATTTAGTGAAGTGGGCATAACTATAAAGATTGATCTAATTAGTGTGTAATGATCTTAGCTGTGCATGCATGTGTACTGTATATTGTTATGCATGATCTGTGGTTCAACAATAGTGAGTGTGGTTTGCTACCTCATTATGATCTCCAAGCTTTAGGTAGGTGTATAAGAAAGTGTCCTTAAACCATAATTATTTGTTCATGTCAAAATAATGTATGATCAAAAAACTTATGATCAAAGCCCTTGAAGTCATTTACCACAAGTTCTTGTGCTGTATTGTAAATGCAACCATGACAAACTCCATTAGCAAGTGTCCATTTCTTAATAAGGTGTTCTGCCAACACTGTGTACATTGCTAGTGTATAAAAGTAGCTGGCAGAGCCAATGCAATCATTTTGCAAAGTAGTCGCAGTCAAAATTACTCAACAATGGCAACTCTACGATTTGTGGTGCTTTGCATTGCACTGTTTGCTGGTGTCGCTAATGCACAAGGATATAGACCAACTGGTCTTCCCAACGGAGCACAGCTTGGGGACAGCTGCACCCCCAGACGACACTCTATAGCTAAAAGATGTGGAGAGGCAACTCTTATTGGGCAAACTGAGGCTGAGCTAGGTGAAACAGATGGAATCGAAGGGTTAGTGTACAAAATTAGCCGGCTGTATATGGTACATGCATGTATCCATTCTTTAACTCTGCAGACCGAATGTGTGTCGAGTGTCCAAGATCTACATGCAGCAAACACGAGGCTACACATATCAAGAGTTTCGAATCTTTAGAGGCTTTTCTTTGTAAGTTTTATGACACACTAATTATTTTGCACATACTATTTTTTTTATCACTGATTCCCTATAAATACAGTACTGACTGTTTTGTCACTAATCAATGCAATGGTACGATGGTCAACTTCACCGATAACACTATTGATTGCTGTGACGGATGTGCTCAAGGTGAATCCATGGAGTCAGCGGCTGTGGCAGCTGGAGAGAGTTTTGATTTCATTAGGAGATATAGGAATCGCATTTCCTTGAGAACTGAGGGATGCCCTGTCAGTAAGTGACTTGAAAATTACTATAATCATAATTACATTTTTTGTTCTCCTGCTTAGTGCTGAGGGAAAACGTTATGGATTGTTTGAACGAGCTGGCTCTAAATGAATTCCTGACAGAAACTAATGAACTGCCAGACATTGTTGAGAGATTTGAGTCAGAAACTGACCCAATTACAGTGTTTGCTCTTTCCAACGAAGCATTTGCAGGTCTGAACGATATTACACGAGCTCTGCTGTTCAATATAATTACCAGAGAGACAATTATTTCTGCACATATCGGAGAAGGAAGTATTCCAGAGAATAAATTGTTCAATGGCCAGCTGATACAAACACTAGCCTCCAACGTGTCTCTTCATATTGGAAAAACTAGAAATAGTACTGTCAAGGTATTGTATTTTCTAGTATAGAGGTTGTCAATGTGTACTGTTAACTATAATTATTGCTTTCCTGTTTTCAATTAGGTATTCTACGTGAATGGAGTGCGGATTTCTCAACCAAATGCCTGCCAAGCTCGCAATGGTGTAGTGCACATTGTCGATAATTTTCTGCCCTTTTCCTCAGACACCATTAAGGACGTTTTAACTCAGCAGTCTTCTCGTTTCAGCATTTTCCAGCAACTGGCAGAAAAAGCTGATATTGCTGAACTCTTAGATGTTCCGCAGAAATCTCAAACTGTTTTTGCCCCTACAAACGATGCCTTTGATCCAGATTTTGTTGATTGTCTACTTGAGGATGGCAATGAAAGATATCTTTCTGCTTTTGTTCTCCTTCATATCTCCTATCCTGCTGAGTTCATAGCCACTCTTTCTGAGCGTAAGTATGTCCCAAGATTCACCTACCAGTCTCTTAAAGTTAATTTAGCCAAACAAGTAGTGAGCATTACCAATGATTATATCCCTCTTGACGGTACTGACATCCCTGCTCGTAACGGTGTGATCCATGCCATCCCCGAGATCATCAAGTTTACCGATAAACTGTTGCAGCGATTTTGTCCAGGCATCACAGCTATCATGGAGCCAGCGACACCTCCGTCGGTCGCTAAGAACTGAAATTGAACTGACAATAACTGCTGCATGATTTCTTGATTTTATTAAGCTCATGTTTGGATACCAATTTTGCATGAATAAAAAGTTATGCTTTGAAAATTATAAAGTTGTGAAATCTGAATAAAAATCAGGAATTTTACACAACACCCACGCTAGAGCAGCCCCACCCCCTAAGGCTAATGCATGAAGGCTTTCCTTTGCGGTCTGCAGCGGCCTGCGCAAAAACACAATAAGGCCTGCCTCACCACCACGGATGGGACACAAACATGGCTGGCCAAATAGCTATATCAGCAGCAGTACTGCTCTGCTGTTTGCATCTGTCTGCAGGGTCAACTCCAAAGCCTGCATCGCAAAATCCATATGACAGTTTTGTGGGGACCGCTTGTCGACCTCCATTTGGTTTCAGGCCCAACTCTTGTGGAGCCTACGAGACACTCACAGAAGTAGTTTCTCCTGCTCCATCATTTGTTTATGGGTAAGCCAATTGCTTGAATAGCCTGTTCACATATCTAATTTAATAGCTCTGGTTACTGCATGCTATACATGTTCTTTGTGCAGGCCAAACACATGTCGATTTGTTCGAAACCTTCGAGTAAATGAAGTGGACTATGAGTATCGGAAGTATTGTAATTGGGTGTACGACGAGAAGAACTACTATGGCAGCTGGGTGATGCAGTGTCAGTAAGTATTAGTAGTAGACTAGACCATATGCACACTAATAGATACACAGCTTGATAAAGATTTTAATTGCAATATACTATTAATTATTGATTTTGGTGCGTTCTTGTCCCCCCCTGCAGACTAATATGCCAGCCAACTCGTGTGTGTAGCAACCGGAATCAAACTATCGAGACGTCCGGTGTCAACTGCTGTCCGGGGTTCCAAACACGCCCTGTGGCACCCAAATCACACTACAACAGTTACTACCAGCAGCACTACACTCCACTCAATACTGAACCAACTGGATGCCCTCTTGGTACATAAGTGTAGCCGTAACTGATCACACTCTTTCATCAGCTAATTATGAATTGAGTGTCCATATCCCTGAGTTGTAATACTGATTTCACACTCCATTTATAATAATTTATAGGCGTTTGAGTTTAAAATACAAATAACAACGATTTTCTTTGTATATACAGCTGTTGGAGAGTCCATTGCTGATTGCCTGAGGCTGCAAAACTTGACACGATTTCTGGAATTTGTTGAGCAGAGCTCTTATAGAGATCTAATCAACTCAAATAATTCAGGGGTAACTGTTTTTGCCCCCACGAACGAGGCGTTTAACCTGGTCGACCCTGACCTGCTCTCCATGACTGATATTGACATGCTGGTTGGGAATCACATTATCACTGGAATTGTCTCCGAATCTGACTTACAACACAGGACAAGAATTATGAATGTGATTGGATTAGCACTACACTCTACGCTAATTCATTTCCCAGACTATAGTGTCATCACTTATCAGGCTAGCAGTAAACACTCCTCGAATAGTGAAGTGCGGTTTAGAGAGGTAAGTCTCTTGTTGTCTTGTCTTGTATGCATCACCTGATCACATTTTTTTGGTACTTAGATGAGGTTCATAAATGGAGCTGGGATTGAGAATCCTGATGCTTGCAAGACACTCAACGGAACACTGCATATTGTCAACCGAGTACTTATGCCAGGTAGCGAAACGATTGCGAATATTTTGGTAAACGACCCTCAATACTCAATGTTTGTTGAAGCGCTGATGTTTGCTGGTACATTCAACTTTCTCAACGAAAGCTCATCATCCCACACTGTCTTTGCACCAACCAACGATGTGTTTGAGAGAGATATTCCTCCCGAGCTCTTCAACTGTCTCACTAGCTACATGCGAGTTCCTCTCACAAATCTGATCTTGTATCACATCTCGAAACAAACGGACTACTCGCAAGTTTTGGGTCTCCGACAGAGTGCTTTCAGTCTGTTCACCGATTACAATGGACCACGATCACTTCTAGTTCTTGCAGCTGAGAATGGAACACTATTTCTGGGTGAGCTCGGTGATCAGATTGCTGTCACCACCGCTGATATTCCTGCTAGTAATGGAGTCATCCACGAAGTCGGTGGTGTCCTCATGCCACAAAATTTCGACTATGGTAAGTGTCAACCTTTCGTTCCTACCATCCCTCCCCCAACCACTCCTCCCTCAACCACTGCTGCACCTACAACTATGCCCACAACTGCCCTGCCCACTACGGAGGCTAATATGACAGTCACAAATATGGCCTTCCCTGGCAACACTAATAACAAGGAAGAAGACGTCGATGACTACGGCTTGTCGGACAATAACATTTAATGTACATTTTTCTTCCTATGTATGCCCCATGTTTATAGCCTACTTGTATTATTTTTGTGTGTCCAATGATAATTATTGCTGAGTGAGAGGGCGGTTGTGTATTGAGGCAATAAGATGTAGATACCGTATTCTAATCGGATATTAGGAGCCACATGTTCTTGTGTTGGATGGCTTCCTAGCTACAACAAAAGACTAGAATACACACGCTACAAATGGCTACAAGTCTGTGGAGAAGCTCTTTCCAAGTGGCTGTACGCTCTGGGAGAGGAGTGAGAGGAGGTGTCATCAATGGGAGGAGGGCTGCCTCCACTGCTGGAGCCGGAGGAGGCAATAGCGTGAACCTTATCATAGCTGCAGGAGTTGGAATTGCTGGGGTCACCACATTTGCTGTGAGTATGCCTAGCTAGCCAACATGGTGCTAAAATATCACTCATCGATTGCAGATGTGGCGATCTCATCGTAACCAGAAGAATGCTGGAATCAAAAGCATGAATCAGACTCGTGTGTCTGAGTACAGTAAAGCTGGAGCCACCCATCCCGAAGGTGAGCTAACCCCCCATCCATATCCACTAATAATCATATTGACTGGTCTATTTGCAGCTGAAGCAGAGAAGTTGATAGCCCCCACCTCAGTACCAGACACGCCCCCTTCTACTCCTATTATTTCCACAGAGGTAGTTGGTGATGTCCTCATCAAGACTCCTGATGTGACTGCACTTGAGCTGCCTAGTATGTCAATTGTCCACCCTGTTGTGTGTGCATTGTTCCAAGCTATTCAACATATTGCATTCATGTGTTATCATCTCCTCACAGAACATGTACCTTATGTGTTGGTTGGAGCAGGTACAGCCTCTTTTGCAGCAGCCAAAGCAATCAGAGAAAAGGATCCTAAAGCAAAGGTCTATTATGTGTTATTATGTTTTTCGTTTTGCTATCCACAGGAGAAAAAAGTTCTACTGCGTGTGTACTTAACTGCTACGTTTGTAGGCTTCACTTTACCCAATAATTTTATTGCCTGATCACTTAGAGCGTCCACTTTGAGTATAACTACCCTGATCACATACTTAGAGATCACCATGTACTACGATTTGGCGATGTTTGGTATCGTTGGGAAACCAGTAGTGATGTGATATTGTCTATCCTACACAACAGGTCCTCATCATAGGAGAGGAGACGTACACTCCATACAGTAGGCCCCCTCTCTCCAAGCAGCTCTGGTTGTATGAAGATCACGAAGCTACAAAACAGCTTAAATTCAAGGCCTCTTGGAGTGGTGGCAAGCTTGTGGAGTAAGTGTCGGCCCATACTGTATTACATCAAATTACCATTTGTGAACTTTGCTAGTGTTCATGGCTTCGCAAAAATTGAAAATTGCATCACTAGAGCTCAAGTTATCAATAGTCGAAATTCTCGCTTTAGGGCCTATGCAAACAGTACTTTTAGCATAATTGAGCGACCGTAATTTGGGTTCTGGTTGTCTTATTATTGTGTCGTCTCTATAGCCCACTGTACAAATGGAACTTTTGTGATCCTAAAGAACTGCCCGGTAAAGAGAATGGAGGTGTGGCTGTCCTCACTGGAACAAAGGTAAGAGCTCAAACACAGCCTATATACTGTCCTCTACTGACACATTTTTAACAACAGGCGGTTGGCCTCAACCCCACTACGAAAACAATCCAATTTGAGAATGGATCAGAGATCACATACGACAAATGTCTTCTAGCGACTGGTGGCCGGCCAAGGAACCTCCCGATATTCTCTGAAGCCTCAGCTGATCTCAAGGAGAGAGTGTCTCTATACAGAACAGTATGTTGTGGTTAGTCACAAGTAGCAATATTATTGATTGAATCCTTTCAGATCCCAGATTACCTATCCCTGGACAAAGTGGCCAGCAGTGTGGAGTCTATTCTGGTGGTGGGAGGAGGGTTCCTCGGCAGTGAGCTCGCAGTCGGGATGGCCAGCAGAGGTGTGTTCAATAGTACTTTCTCTCTATGTTGAACTGAGTTAGATAGAGCATTCATTGCATTGTGGGTTTAATATTATGCTTTATTATTATGCTGGACATGTACATGGAGGCCCCAGCTTAGAAATGGAGTGTATTAACTTTGTCTGTGTATGGTTGACGCTCGTAGAATTGTTTACTACGTATCGGCAGTACTGATAATTATGATGGCTAATATTTGTTCTCTAGGAAAGGGGCGTGGATTGTCAGTGACGCAGGTGTTTCCTGAGGGCGGTAACCTCGGGCTGGTTCTACCGTCTGACCTCTGTAAGTGGACCACTGATAAAGTTCGCAAGGTGGGTGTGGCTGTACACCCTGGGACACTCATCTCCAAGGCTGGTGTGGAGGAGGGGAAGGTCAAGGTCACTCTGTCCAATGGAGAAGAAGTGAGTATATGAATATTATATCTAGTGAGCCTCTGAACATAGGACAAGTGTCTATGCATGTGCATATACATGAAAATGTTGCACAGTGTCAAACAACACACTAATTGACATACAATTTGCATTACACTTATTTTACCACACACACACACACGCGCGCTCACACACAGCTTACAGCTGATCATGTGGTGGTTGCCGTGGGTCTTCAGCCCAACACGGAGCTATCCAAGTCGGCTAAATTGGAGACAGACCCACAGTTTGGAGGATACAGAGTTAACTCTGAGTTGCAGGCCTGTTCAGATATCTGGGCGGTGAGCTTAAACACAGTACTGAGTACTTCTGTCATTTCCTATCTGCTCCCTCTACAATTCAAGAGCTCTATATCATACTGAGCCTAACGTTTGAAAGCCTAGACAATCCACTTCTAGAAATGCACTCTACTGAATGTGCCCCTCACATACATGCTAGATGGCGTTGTTTTATATGTACATATACTGTTCCTTACAGGCTGGAGATGCGGCCTGTTTCTTTGACCCCTACCTCGGACGGAGGAGGGTGGAGCATCACGACCATGCCAACGTAAGCGGTCGTCTGGCGGGAGAGAACATGACAGGGGAGCACAACAGATTCACACACCAGTCCATGTTTTGGTAAGTTATCGGCTATTGACAATCTGTACTGGTTAATTTTAATAGCTGAACAAACTAATTAATGACTATTATCATACACGTGTGATCATGTATATACATGACGTCAAGAGTTGATGACGTGCATGAGGTCAGGTCAGTGTGGTGTCAGGCTTGTACATGAATGTAATTGCTTTATGATAATTATGATGTGTTTGAACTCTATTGGTTCTCGTGCAGGAGTGATGTCGGCCCCGAGGTTGGGTTTGAAGCCACGGGCCTGGTTGACAGCAAACTCCCCACAGTGGGCGTATGGGCTAGGAAGACCAGTGAGGTGGGTGTATAGTTGTGCTGTACTGAGATCTGCTACGTTTAAGCGGTTAAAACTGTACAATTATTAAACTGCACACACACACTATACTAACAATTTTATCACTTTATCTCAGGAATCCGAGTTGCCTGTGGATGATTATTCTAAAGGGGTAGTGTTTTATCTCAACAAACCAGACGGCAAAATAGTTGGAGTCCTCACATGGAATCTGTTTGGAAAGATGAATCTGGCGAAACAGGTAGAGCTGTATTGTACACTGGTACTTGTTGTTGACTACTGTACTCTGTTCTGTCCAGATCATAGCTGAAGAGAAGGCTAATGAAGATATTGGGTCACTGTCAGCCAAGTTTAAGATACACGAAGAGACTGAGGTGTGATCAGCCACTCATCTGGATTCACTTAGAGCTAGTCGAACTCTTTTGTAGACTTCTTATGAATGTCATTGTTTTGTGTTGGAAGAGCAACGGTTTATTTTGTGTGCAGTTTCTCAGATTAATAATTATTTTTGCTAATAATAATTGTTATGGGGATAATAAGTTTGGGCCTGGCAAAATTATATAGGCCTGGATTCGAAGCTAGTGCTTTGCCAGATCGCGTTATTTTAGAGACAACTCGGTCTGAGAAAGAAAACAGAAAATGGCTACCATTATTTTGTTGGGAAATGAACAAGTTAGAGAGAAATAGCTAGTTCTAGTGGAAGCTACAAGACAATTAATTGCTCTATTTTGTACTTATTTTTTGAAATTCTTGTCTGCTACTAGTACTGTACAGTGTACTGCGGAATCATCAAAGGTCCAATGTCTCCCCAAATGTCCACCACTTGTTGCGAGTCAAGTATCCACCCCCTATAGTGCTACACCTCCTCAAAACACTTCCTTAAAACGCAGCCACCCTCTACGAACAACACTACTTCGAATGCCACCATTAACATGTACAACAACAGCCCTCGTGGAGACGTCAATTCCTCAATGTATTCCAGTTACAATGCTTCAGGCGGCGCTCCGAGCCCTCAACCGATAGCGATCAGCACTTTAGCTGACCCCACACCTGCCCTACTGTCAGTCAGCTCCACCCCTGCTCACGGAATTGTGTCCATGGCACCCTCGAGCTCGATGCAAAACTTTGACCCGATGGTCAGAACTCCAATGATGACTAATTTATCCTTTATGCCTGGAATGATGAGTGGGGCTCCCATATACCCTAGCCCTGAAACGAGAATGGCGATGCCTCAAGGCTATCAAGGTGGTCATCCTGGGATGTACCACCCTGGAATGTATGCCGGAATGCCCGGTCAGATGCAAGGCAGAGAAATGATAGGACCGATGCGAGCTGCAATGACACATCACATTAACCACCCAGGGATGCCGATGGACGATGAACAAATAAGACGGCCTGGAATGGTCCCACAGATGAGCCCTCAGGGCATGCACCCTCAAATGCGAGCCCAGTACAACTACGTTCAGCAGCACAGAACAATGCAAAACCCTGTGCACATGAACCCTGGAATGCATCCCGGGATGAGAAGACAGGTGCACATGTCACCTGGTGGCCAGAGTCCTGGGATGAGAATGGCCAACCCTAGTGGAATGATGCACGGCAGACCTCCTGGAGCAATGTACAACGTGGGACCGCCTCAGAATCAGATTCAAGCCAATCACTGTGGATTTACTCCAACTCCTGAGCAGACGTCTCATATGCAGCAGAGTAATACTATGAGTCAGCCACCAGTTCCAGTTCCAGTCGCTAGCAATCCAGCAACCTCCCAGGGTGTACCAATGGCTCAGAATGACTCTTCTTTCAACAGTGGACAACAGCAAAATCAAGGTGAGTGACAACGTGTTTGCTATAAGCTGCTTATTGACTTTTGTAGAGCTGTACGTATAATGTCTTTGCTAAGTTAAATTTGTATTATACAATAATAATTATGTACTATTTTGTTTTACCATACAATATATAGCTTTGTACTATGGTTGCACCAAAGATCAAAGGCTTCAGTTGTAGTTTATACTACTTATACAACCTGTCTGACTACAGCCATGGTATATGGCAGTTATACCCTAGTGTATAACTGCCATATACCATGGCTTGTGGTCAAACTACATGTACAGCTAGAACTGAATACAGTATCCCACCTTTGCAACAAAATTGACACACTGTTTCAATTAAAACAATGACACACTACTCAATTCAATCAATATTAGAGCTAGAGAGAATTCAATACAAAACAGACTACTAATGATTTTAGTCAACATAAAAAGAGCCAAGTTCGAGCGATAAATAGTTCCAAAAAGGGAGGCAAATTTGGAAGAACTCGTAAACGATACTGGTTTGTTTGTGTTTTTTTTTCCAACTTTCAACATTGGTTGTCACAACCTGCTTATTACATTGCTGCATGGCAGTAAGAAGGGTCCAGACTGCCAAGTGTTTATCTGGTTCCTTCACAATTCCTCAGACTAAAGAGACTGCACTGCACTGGGCCAGTACAGTGCAGTATAGTAGGCTTGTGGAATGATATTTTCGGGTACATTTGCACTCTTTGTAGACAAGTAGCACCAGTGTACTTTCTTGAAGAGCCTTCTATAAAGATGCAGAAACACAGCCTTCACAATTGCTTGCTTGAATCATAGACGCTTGCTTGAATCAGCCATCGCTTTTTAAAAAATTAATGATAGCAAATTCATTGCATAGCTATAGCAACAGTGACGGCAAACAGTAGTTGTAAGCATATTCATTGAAGAAGCATGACAGGAAGTAGCTAAACATAGTAGTACAGTTCTAAACATAGTACAAGCCAGTTAAACTATGGCCTCTCGTGGTATATTTGCTTTACACGCTCGAGTAATCAGATAAACCAACTCGGCTGCGCCTCGTGGTTTATCAGATTACTCTCGTGTGTAAATCAATATACCAGTACCACTCGAGGCCATTGTTTAACTATAATATACAAGTACTCTTTTCTGGCTGCAAATTGTGGATGGTATTATAATTATGTATTGTGATATGTATACAGTAGCCCTCAAATAAAAGTTCCCGTTCCGTACTGTAAAACGTTTGTGTCGAAACGGAATGGAAACGGAAGACCTGCTCATTAAAATTAAAACGGTACGGCCAGTTTCATTTCGTAATAACGATAGCTTGTGTTTGCTGCGTGATAAACGCTCAGTAGCTAACTGGCTACAGTGTTGTTCAAGAAATCAAGCTGTTCTACTAAACAAAGAATCCTCATCCTTCACAGGCAGCTACCTGTATCCCCCTTTGTAGTGCAATTACCTCCACACTGACACACACATGTACGTAACAATGTATTTTACTCTCACTGCAGAAGTGCTGAGTCAGTTTCGGAACGATTTAGACAACCTACCCGATCTCTCCTCTCTGGACGGTCTTGCTGGGAACGATACGAGTGGTCTCGTTAATTCGACCTTAAATGCAAACCCTTCTCTATCTCTTCAGCAGCAGAATGTTCCGAACGCCTCTGTCACTCTCACTCCAACTCAGAATCATCAAAGGTCCAACGTCTCCCCAAGTGTCACACCACCTGTTGCGAGTCAAGTACCCACCCCTTATAGTGCTACACCTCCTCAAACGCAGCCACCCTCTATGAACCACGCTACTCCGAATGCCACCATTAACATGTACACCAACAGCCCTCGTGGAGATGTCAATTCCTCGATGTATTCCAGTTACAATGCTTCGGGCAACGCTCCGAGCCCTCAACCGATAGCGGTCAGCACTTTAGCTGACCCCACACCTGCCCTACCGTCAGTCAGCTCCACCCCTGCTTACAGAATTGTATCCATGGCACCCTCGAGCTCGATGCAAAACTTTGACCCGATGATCAGAACTCCAATGATGACTAATTTATCTTATATGTCTGGAAAGGTGGATGGGGCTCCCATGTACCTTAGTCCTGGAACGAGAATGGCGATGCCTCAAGGCTACCAAGGTGGTCATCCTGGGATGTACAACCCTGGAATATATGCCGGAATGCCTGGTCAGATGCAATTACAACAAGGCGGAGGAATGATGGGACCGATGCGAGCTGCAATGACACGTTACGTTAACCACCCAGGGATGCTAATGGACGGTGGACAAATAGAATGGCCTAGAATGGTTTCACAGATGAGCCTTCAGGACATGCACCCTCAAATGCAAGCCCAGTACAACTACGTTCAGCAGCACAGAACAAGAAGACAGGTGCACATGTCACCTGGTGGCCAGCAAGTAATGAGTCCTGGGATGAGAATGGCCAACCCTAGTGGAATGATGCACGGCAGACCTCCTGGAGCAATGTACAACGTGGGACCACCTCAGAATCAGATCCAAACCAATCACCGTGGATTCGCTCCAACTCCCAAGCAGACGTTTCATATGCAGCAGAGTAATGCTATGAGTCAGCCACCGGTTCCAGTCGCTGGCAATCCAGCAACCTCCCAGGGTGTACCAATAGCTCAGAATGACTCTTCTTTCAACAGTGAACAACAGCCACATCAAGGTGAGTGACAACGTGTTTGCTATAATTTTTCTTTGAGTTGCCTATATTGACTTTTGTAAGCTGTACGTATAATGTATTGTACAATACGCACTTCTTTTTGTTAGATTTAGTATACAGTAGCTAGTGCAAGTACTCTTTCAGCTACATGTATATCTGGTCTTCTTGGCTGAACATTTTTAGGTGGATGGCATTATATATTGTCATTGTGATAATTTTATATACTACTTTTTGTGTTTGTACAGGCATCCCTCAGAGCAGTGGCCCTCTTCTAGGTGGAGCTGTATCCCAAGCCCCCCCCACTTTTCAGCAGACCACGCCCAACAATGCCCTGCCAGGCTCAACTGGTGGGACCCCTTCTCTCCCAGGACGCACCAACATGCAGGGAATGACTTCTGTGAGTCTATAATAGCATTTATAAAGAAATTTTCGTGATATACAGCCTGTTCCGATTTTACATGTAGTACGTGTGTGTACAGTACAATTATCGCCTGCATAATTATAGTATGTACGTCGTGTGTACATGTACTGTGTGTGTAAATTTTAGTCACACACATGTACTGTACGTATACAATACGTGTGTGCAGTGTGTATTCGTTTGTAAGTCCTGAGTTTGAATTTCAGCTTTATGAACTGTTTTTTCAAAACCGAATGTTTCTGCAGGTTGATGATAATCTATTGTCTCAGAATCAGCAGCAGCAGCAACAGCAGCAACAGCAGACAACCTCTCAAGCAACTGGGGGGATGCCTAACCACCATGTCCCCACCCCACCCCCTCCTGGATCCATCCACGGCGGCGGAAACAAGCTACCACCGGGGGCTCCCCCTAACCAGACCTTGGACCCTGAGAAGAGGAAGCAGATTCAACAGCAGTTGGTGCTCCTACTCCATGCTGACAAGTGCGAGAGAGATCAACAGGCGAGCGGTGACTATCGGCCGTGTACCCTCCTACACTGCAATACCATGAAGAGTGTGCTCAATCACATGACTGAGTGTCAGGCAGGAAGATCCTGCACCTGTAAGTGCACGTAAATCAGGACTAACAGCACGTACATGTACATGTACATGACGTTTTCTCAATGCTACAGATTATTGCATGATTATATTTTAGGAACTCGCAGCTTACCAAACTGTTCGCTTTTCAAGCTCGTACAGTAAATTAAAGCACAAACTTAGAACGAGTACATATACACTACACATACAATGTATACACATGTATGTACTGTATTTGATGTGTTTATGCCCTTGTATCGATATACAGATACACACTGTGCCACGTCTCGTCAGCTCATCAATCACTGGAGGAACTGTGTGCGTGCTGACTGTCCTGTGTGTCTACCTGTCAAGCAACAACATACACGTGAGTTTATACAATGTCATGCAGAGAGATTATTCTACATATAATTATGTACATGTATAGTATTTATTCATGTAAGTGCGTGCAGTTTGAAAATCAGTGCAATTACTATATAGCAAACAGTGAACTCTAGTACATGTAATTAGCCCAATTACGCCTACGGTGTACCGCAGTGCTTGTGCATGCTTGTACCTGTATAGCAATGTGCAAGGCAAATTTGACCACGGAGAATAGTGTAACACTGTAATTTAACCAGACAAAACCAACCTGCAATTTTCTGTATAATTATTTTACCAGGAGTGATTACCGTATAGTGGGTAAGTTTCGTGGGGTAAAAAATTCGTTCAACTCGAGAAACGGTAGTTTTTGTGAGCAAAAATTTTGTTTAGTCTCGTTGCCTGCACTGCATTCCTACGTTCTGGTAAGCCACGCCTACGTTAACATTTTGTGTAGGTCAGCTTGCCCACGAAAATAACGAATATTTACCTCACGAAAATTACCCGCTATACGGTATACATCAGAGGAGAGGTTGGTCACGATTTAATGAGACATGCTATGCAAGCAGTGTTTGGCCTCGAATTCGCCTTCAACCCTTCTTCAACCCGCTGAGTCAGCACTTTTGTCTCATTATTGCATTCCTGAGCATTTGTCTTATGTTATCTCTTTTGTATTACATCTCCTGTTAGTTAAGAATCGTAGTAGTGTAAACCTATCATTGCTATATATACCTGCTACATTAAGGCAGGAGTCAAAGAACCAAGGAAAGTAGTACAGTAACAACTGGTAGTTTGTGGTTAACTTAGTTTCTGGCTCATTGCTTCGAGTGTGACTATGCTATATACTCACTTACTGGGTATTGTTAGCATCATTTGCTACTAGTATAGAGTGCTACAATCGTTTGCAGCTTTCTGGCTTTAGCTAGGATAGCTACTTTTCATGCTCTTCTCTGTACGTTTCCGTATGTCTTTTCTCCGTGCACGCACATTCCTCTGTTTAATTGTGACCAACCTCCTCTGAATATATATGTGTACATTAGTATGCATCGTGTAATTTACAGACAGCCAATTACAATGTACTATTAGATAGGAAACTGGGCCTATATAATTAATGCACCCCCACTGTGTTTCCAGGGCCAGGGCAGGGAAACACAGGCTACAATCCTGGAGCAAATCCTGGCCTGGGAGGACCGCCGCAATCAAGCTTCTTCCTTCCCATTCCACAGTGAGTCGATCGATCATCTCAATGGATGTTTGAGTCGTCTAAGTTGGATTACAGAGCGTTTACTGGCTGTATGCATGTGTAACAGCATACTGTACATGTGTATAATGTGTTAAAGACAGTGTACATGAACATACATGCATGCAAAAGATTTGTAACTAATTTGCACAGGATCACGAGCAATCCTACTCAAGCGTGGCACTCTCTTGTGATCCCTGACCTCAGGCAGCACCTTGTTAAAAGAATGTACGTTTTGCAACCAAAGTGTTTGTTGTGTGTTGTACATACGTCCAAGTGGTTTTGTCCTGCACAATGTACATGTACATGTATTATGAAAGCACCGCAGGTGCTGATACCTCGGTGGAGATGCCAAAGCTACATATGCCAAAGCTACATAACATAAAGCTACTAATATAGCTTTTATACACATGATGAACATTAATTTGTTGCATGCAAACTCAATTAGTGGGTAATGATCGACTATGATCGTTGTTAAAAACGATCGATGCCAAAAGTTCAAGTCTTTATTATTAATAGCTGCCATCAGCAGAGCCTTGCAGCTACCAATAGCTAGCGTTCTAGTGCAGAGCTAACTACTAAGTGGAGTAGCAACACTCGGTAAACAAGTTTGGCTACGTGCTCTTCTGAAAAGGCTGCAATATGGCATTCCAAGTAAGCAAAACTATAGGCATAACTCGAGAACGAAGCATTATTTTGCAAATCCACAAATTAAAATCAACACACACACACACACACCACCGTATACCTCGCTTGTGCATGCGCACCGAGCCATAATTATATGCATGTACACAATGTAAGTGGGTTACATTATGATCAATTTCATACTTTCTTTGTATTTAGACTACATTACATCATCTGTAATTGATCTGATTGGCTAAAAACAGTAGATTACATGGAAGCATAATCTACAAGAAGGTACTTATTCTACAGGAAGTGGACGCATATTCTACAGGAAATGGGCTCATATTCTACAGGAAGTGGACACATATTCTACAGGAAGTGACAATAATTTGCAGAAAGTTCTCAAAAGTTGGAATGAAATTTTTAGTGAAAGTGACAAGAAGATGACTTTTTTTACAGAATGCAATAGTTTGTTCAGTCAATATCCATTCTTTCCATGTCCACTGTTGCTTTGTATTGCTTTTTCCAGTTGGGCATGGGCAAGGGGGGCCAGGAAGCATCAAAAACACTTCAGCAGTCGTTTGACACTTTCTATTGAGTTTTTCAAGGTTCCATGCCGGTCAAGTCTACTCTATACCCCCCTCCACTCCACCACAGAGCTTCTTTCTTCTTCTTGTAGTGTTGCAGTCAGTTCTAGGTTCTTTTTACTTGTCTGTTCTTTCCAGTATCTTCAAGAAGTATTTCACAAGCTCTACTAAGTTTTACTGTAGTTTTGAAGCCGTCTTCTTGTCTTTTTCTGTCAACTGGTGTCTCTCACAGCTCTCCAGCTCGTTCAGCTCGCACAAATTCAATTTCTGTTGCTACGCACCAACTTGCCTTTTATAACCACGCCTCGCACATGCGCAATGAAGTCCAAGTTAGATAGACCACACCCACTCGTAGAATATGCGTCTTAGTAACCACCTTGGTTACAGTTAGATTCCCTCGGCTTTGCGCCTCGGGCTAACCACAACCGCGGAGGTTACATAGACGCATATTCTACTCTTAGGTGTAGTCTATCCTATACTTATTCCGAGCAAAGCGAGGTTATGTCTAGGTCCTATTCAAGATTTTCCATGGTGGTTGTTGACGTCGAGGCAAAAGTAGCTCTATCTGGACTCTGGTGGACATGTAGACTTTGATACTCGGCGTGAAATCTTGGCAGATGCTGAGGGACGTCGGCTCACAGTCTTAGACCTCAGCTACAGCCAGGAGTGACTAAACTGGACTGGACGGTCGCACCTAAATTTTTCTCATGTGTCAACCATTAGACGTCTTTACCAGATTGAATGCACGTAGACCTAGCTTTTTATGTGACGATTATTAGCACTTCAATCTCTTTCTGGTGTATATACAACGTAACTCAATGACCTGAACTCAATCCAAAATTCATTCTAGATAAAATTTAATCACCTGAACTCAATGATCTGAACTCATATATCAATTATTATTGTGATGCTATTCTTATCACTCGGTATTTAATTCGGTGTGTGCACACGAGATCAATTTCACGAGATCAACTCCCACGAGATCAATTCTTACCAGATCAACCCTCGCTCAGTGATTTAATTGCATTAATGTACCCCTAGTAATTCCTTTTTCTCTCACTACTATAGATTGGAGGCCATCTACCCTATACATGATCCCTTTGCTTTGAGAGATCCTCGAGTCAAGGGTCTTATCCAGTATGCCATGAAGGTGGGTATTATTTAGAACATCGCATTCAAAATAACGGTTGATGTCTCATGTAAAGTGGATCCAAGAAAGCAAAACAACACTGTACAGTATGCATGTGTACACGTATCTGTACTCTTATACGGTGTGTTCCATGTACTGTAGTGTAGAGTTGAACTATGAGAATGTTCTCCCTTCAGGTTGAGAAGGTGATGTTTGAGGCAGCTCAGAACAGAGAGGAGTACTACAAACTATTGGCTCAGAAGATCTACCTCATCAGGAAAGATCTAGAGGATAGAAAAAGAAACAAGAGCAGAGGTAAAGTGTTTTGTATGTGCGATATGTTAGCCTCGGTCCTGGCCGATTATAGACAGGAAGGGGAATAAAGTATATTACGGAAAGTTACTAGTTTACTATATTTATACTGTAGCGGTCAATATAAAGTACCCGTTCCGTTTAGTACGTCCGTATACATTCGTAACGTTTCCGTTTTGACACCGTATTAAAAGTGTTTTGAATTTACCGTACCGTTGCTAATTACCGTTGCACATTGCAAGTACGTTTTGCAGAAAAGTTTTAGAAAATGAACAAAGAAACAATCCTAGTCATCTCGACTGTCGTAGCTAGACTAGTTACCTAGCAATGCTATGGCTATGTCTAGCTGTAAGCCTAGCTCTAGATCTACAACAAAGACATAAAACACACCATGCATTCACAGGTTCTTCTTCAACTTTCTCATCAAAAAGGATGTCTATAGTCTCTATATGAGTTCTATCTCTGTTCTACAAGGTTAGAAAACGCTAGCTAGCTAGCTATAATATCTAAAAGCTAACTGCTGCAAAAGTTCTAGCTAGCTAGCTAGCTGCGTGCAGAGCTGCATGTGTGGCCGAAGGAAAAATTTAACAACGGTTGATTAGAAAAAAAACGCAACGGTACATATAGCGTATCTTGACCGTACTTTTAGCGTTTATTTTGCAACGTACCAGCGTACTACGGATGTACTACGTAAACGGAACGGGTACTTTATATTGGCTGCTACTGTATGCCTCGAGCCGTAGTCGATACGGTAAAACTAACTCTGTGTGTGCGGCGTGCGTGCGTGCGAGGGTATACAAGAAGTATTGTTTTTGTGGGAGAAATAGTGTCAACTGTTCGCGTTACTAGCTCAAACAGAATGCTCACTTGAATCTGGTTGGCATCTGATGTCCTAATGTTTATAGGTCTAGTATGATTTAGTGGTAGATCTTTGAGGCCTTGCATTATACACGATTTGTAATATCCATACTTACTTCCTAGTTAGACAGAAATATAATTGGAACAGATTTTTATAGAGCATGCAAAGTGTCCGGAATGATTAGAACAAGCAAGCAGCTGCATGCGCGACTGAATAGTTGCACTAGCTATCTAAAACTAGCTACTTAAAGCTATCTAACTGCAGCACTCTAAGTCTTACTTGCCGTCTATGAATATAACTCAACTTTTCAAGGTATTGTTCGGATATTGAACAAACTTTTTAATATTAAAGCACTGGAGTGTCTGTTGTATTAGAAATTGCCCAAAAGAGTGTCCGGGGTAATTAGAAGTGTCCGATAAATTAGATATACGGTACCCATATTCTGGGTAATTTGAAGCGCATGTGCACTATCACCTATGCAATACGTATACTATAGGTCCTCTTTCGACCTAGCATTCGAGAAAAGTCGGGTCGGGGAACAAGGCTATATATATGTTACTGTATACTTTAGCGTATATATACGTGTACTATATATAATTTATACATATGACTTGTTAGTATACTGTATATATAGTGGGTAATTTTCAAGGGCTAATATTTTCGCGGATTCAACCAAGCCATAAAAATTTAAACTGCAATAATGCATGTTCAATATACAAGTCCGCTTATCCTCGAATATTTGTACGCAAAATTCACAAATAATTATAGCCAATTTATATACCCTCGAAATTACCCACTATACTTATAATAGTATTGTTGTATGGCCATTGTACGTGAGTATAGGTGTACTGTTGCATGTGGTACATGTATAACTACAACTATTATGTGCGTAGTCACGGGGGTGCTGGATCCCCCTGGCTATGTCCCTTATATAACGTAGTTGATTATACTGTGTCTCATTGTATTCAGACTTGAAGGCCAAACAAGCCCTTGATGAAGCCATGAAGGCTGGATTTGTCCGTGTGAACACTACTAATATATTATTCTTTGGAATGGCGGGTACTGGTAAAACTTCCGCTAAGCATCTCCTTCTGGAACTACCTCCTCCCGAAGACCGAAATAGCACTCCATTAGCCAGCACAGCAGAGAGGGTATGTATTCGACAAATTCGTGACACTACAAAGCTGAAAATGGAAGCTCAAAAAGATTCCCCTAGAACATGGAAACCAATAGCTAGTGATGACGTACAAAGCATAGTTGCTGATGTTATTAAATCGCATGTATCCAGCTTAGATTCTAACTCTATTATTCCACAAGAACTCAGCATTGCTCTGAAGCAACTTGAAGCCAGGAATGAACCAGCTAGCAATGAACCAGCTAGCAATAAACCAGCTAGCAATAAACCGGTTGACGAAATTCCTTTGACTTCAAGAGCTAGTCCAACTAAACTATCAGATAATGAACAAGAAAGTTTAGATGGTGGGAGCAGAGATTTCCTTAACATTATTTCAGATGTAATGATGAATATTCAGCGGTTATCTGACGATGATCGTACTGCTATTCAAGAAAAATTTGGATCTCATTGGATCTACATAATAGACAGTGGAGGCCAACCGCATTTTCATAATCTATTGCCCCTCTTCATGCCAAAGATTTCTATAGCTTTGTATATCCTTCGTCTCTCTGAATCCCTAGACGACCATCCGCTGGTTGAATACTACAAGGACGATGAGCCAGTTAGTAAAAGTTTTAAATCACATCTCTCAGTTCTTGATAACTTTAAGTATCTCGTCCAGTCAATTCAATCTCAGAGTGAAAACTGCAAGCTGATATGCATTGGCACTCACAAAGACCGTCAATCTGAATGCATGGAAACATTATCTGACAAGAATAAAACTTTTTTGAACTTAGCAGAGAAAGATAACATTCAGAAATTTACTTATTTTTTCAACTTGGCAAAGAAGAAGAAGGAGATTATATTTCCTATGGATTGCAAGAACTGCGACTCTGACAGTAAGGACATAGCAAAGACAATTCGTGAAATTATTTACGAACGATCTCAAAAGCTTAAAAATGAAATCTTGTTCCCTTTTTGGTGGTTTGTTTTAGAAATTATTGTCGAAAAGGTTTCAACCAATCAAAATAGAAAAGTTTTAAGCAAGACTGAATGTGTTGAAATTGCAAAAGCATTGCATAATTTTCACGAAGATGCTCTTTGTGAAGCTTTAAAATTCTTCCATGAGCATCACATCTTTCACTATTATCCTGAAATTCTTCCAAATGTGGTATTTTGTGATACTCAAGTTCTTCTCGATAAGGTAACGGAACTTGTTGAGTTTGCTGCATACGTGCGAGGAAGTAACACTCCAATACATGGGTCAGGAGACTGGTTAAATTTTACTGATAAAGGAATTATTACAATTGAACTTCTGTCTGATAAGACTTTTGAGAAGCATTATGTCAATGGACTGTTTGCACCCACTGATCTCATTGAAATATTCAAGTACTTGCTGATAGCCACCCCATTTCGTTTATTCTCACAAGGAATCACTCAAGATACGCGTTTATATATGCCATCTCTTCTATCCTTGCTCCCACCAAGTGAAGTCAATGAAAAACGAGCTGTTTTGCTTGAGACCGGATTAATCCCACTTGTTTTGCAGTTTAAAAGCAACTGGCAGTGCTGTGGGGTGTTTTGCTGTCTCCAAGTGTATTTAATTAAAGAATGTGAATGGAAAATTGAAATGGAGGATCACCAGCCGAGTAGAAACTTTGTACAATTCGTTCATCGAAAGGAAGACTGTTTTATCATGCTAATTGACCGGTTTTCGTTCCTCGAAATTCATTCCAGTAGTCATGTTAAAAAAATGTTGTTTATGATAAATGAAAACGTTCGATTAGGTTTGCAATCTGCTTACCAAGCCCTGAAATACACATATGAGGATCCTGAAGTTGCATTTTTGTGTCCCCATGAATTGCCCAAATCTCAACCACCTTCAACTGAAACAAGTGCAAGTCACCAAGTGCCCCACCCAGCTCATGTTCTTGCAAATGGCAATGTTATGAGGTGTACTCAATGCAATAAGATGACATATACGTTAGGAAAAGGTCATAAAAACTGGCTCTCAGTATGTTGCCCATCTACGAATGTAGCAAGCGAACTTTCATCGCAGCCATCAATTCTGGAAAATGACACTTCTGAGGAAGGTGAGACCTATATAATAGTACTGGCCCATACATGTATGTATATATAATGTATATAATTATAGGTTTCTCAATGTAGCATAATTATGTATAAAATTGTAGCCAGCTCAGTAGTGTAACAACTCTGGTTATAACTTAATAATTTTTGTGAACCTGCCATTTCATTCTTTAATGCCTTCTATATCGACACAAGATTATATCACTACTATATTATACTGCATACAGATCCTCTAGCCTCAGGCAAACGCAAAAGATTATTGCCATCAGATGAAGAAGTTGAAACTCTGTTAAAGCGTCAGAAGAATGATGTCATTGTACAAGGTATGATTCATTACAGTAAAGCGTAATGAGACAGAGTATACTCAGCAGAAATGTGTGCTTGTCATGAACTATAGTCAAAGTATTTAAGTATCTTAATTTCAATGTATTATGTGGTCTAGTGTCTAGATGTATGTGTATAATTTATATATAGTCTGACTCTGTAGACTTTGAGTATTAATGATCTTTACATGTGTACAGAATTGTCATCAGAAAAGGGTCCAAACAAAAGAGAAAGTGCAAACCAGCCGATTGTTCTAACTGAAATGAATAGTATAATTTCTGATAGTTTGAACAGTGCAAGCAACGATTGGTTCAATTTAGGATTGGCTCTCGGGGTGAAGTATAATGATTTGAAAGACATCGAAGACCAATACCCTACTAATCAACGCCGCCTAGTGGATATGGTGGCCAAGCGTCTTAAAGTCACTGATCCAGAACATCCGGTCACATGGCCTTACATATGTGAATGCCTAAGGCGTCCTGCTGTTAAGCGTAACGATGTAGCCGATGAAATTGAAGCAAACTGTGTGAGGACAGCAACTGCAGTTGCTCATACCAATACAACCTGACAGGGTATGTTTGTACCATATTATACATTTTATTTTGTCTGATCCCTATAAAATGGTGCACCAACTTATAATAATTGCTGTAAGTGAGTCTCATGTGAATGTTATGTTGTCATCCTCACAGGTAATGCAGCGACTTAACTACATGTAGCTGCTAATGTAGTCCCCCACACAACCAACACAACCAACCCTTGAGTCAGGTATTAGGTAGTGTGCTCAGTATATTGTTTCACGTTGTCAAGGTTACAAGCGTGTAATAAAAGTCTAGTCCCTAATATTTTATATTACACGATCGCTTAGCCTCAAGGCATAATCGGTAAGGGGTCGTTGTGATATAAAACCCATAATTATAAAGGTAGCATGAGAATCCTTGTGTTGTATGCAATATAATTATACAGGCTCACCCTCAGGCTTGTACCTGTATATTTCATACAACACTCGGTCTCATGCTATATCTATTCGTATAGCTACGTGGATTGCCAAATAGTATTGCTTGTTTATTATAAAAAGTTATTTTTGATCTGTACAGTTCAACAACATGAGACACGAAGAGACTTAAAGTGTGACGTAAGCGGTCGTCTGGCAGGAGAGAACATGACAGGGGAGCACAACAGATTCACACACCAGTCCATGTTTTGGTAAGTTATCAGCTATTGACAATCTGTACTGGTTAATTTTTTATTTTAATTTGGGACTACAAGCTGTATAAACTAATTAATGACTATTATCATACACATGTGATCATGTATATACATGAAGTCAAGAGTTGATGACGTGCATGAGGTCAGGTCAGTGTGGTGTCAGGCTTGTACATGAATGTAATTGCTTTATGATAAGATGTGTTTGAAGTGATACTACTCTATTGGTTCCGTGCAGGAGTGATGTCGGCCCCGAGGTTGGGTTTGAAGCCACGGGCCTGGTTGACAGCAAACTCCCCACAGTGGGCGTATGGGCTAGGAAGACCAGTGAGGTGGGTGTATAGTTGTGCTGTACTGAGATCTGCTACGTTTAAGCGGTTAAAACTGTACAATTATTAAACTGTACACACACACACTATACTAACAATTTTATCACTTTATCTCAGGAATCCGAGTTGCCTGTGGATGATTATTCTAAAGGGGTGGTGTTTTATCTCAACAAACCAGACGGCAAAATAGTTGGAGTCCTTACATGGAATCTGTTTGGAAAGATGGATCTGGCGAAACAGGTAGAGCTGTATTGTACACTGGTACTTGTTGTTGACTACTGTACTCTGTTCTGTCCAGATCATAGCTGAAGAGAAAGCTAATGGAGATATTGGGTCACTGTCAGCCAAGTTTAAGATACACGAAGAGACTGAGGTGTGATTGATCAGCCACTCATCTGGACTCACTTCTAAGAGCTAGTCGAACTCTTTTGTAGACTTCTTATGATGTTTTGTGTTGGAAGAGCAACGTTTATTTTGTGTACAGTTTCTCAGATTAATCTAATGGGCCTGGCAAAATAAGTACCGTATAGCGCGAAATTTTCGAGGGGCTTAATTTTCGTGGATTTCGTGGGTTAGCAATCCTACACGAAAATTAAGTCCACGAAAATCGTTCTTTACCTGCTATAACGTGCAAGATTTAAAGGCGTGGCTTCCGGTAAGCAGTCATTCTGCGAACATTGTGCAACGAAATGGCTTTTAGAGGCCAATCCACGAAATATAAGTGCCTCGAAAATTTCGCGCTATACGGTATTGGCCTGGATTCGAAGCTAGTACTTTGCCAGATCGCGTTATTTTAAAGACAACTCGGTCTGAGAACAAAAACAGAAAATGGCTACCATTTGATGGGAAATGAACTAGTTAGATAGTTCTAGTGGATCATGGAAGCTATATACAAGACAATTGTTTTGTACTTATTTTTTTAAATTCTTGTCTGCTACTAGTACTAGTACTGCATAGTGTACTGCGGAATCATCAAAGGTCCAACGTCTCCCCAAATGTCCACCACTTGTTGTGAGTCAAGTATCCACCCTCTATAGTGCTACACCTCCTCAAAACACTTCCTCAAAACGCAGCCACCCTATACGAACAACGCTACTTCGAATGCCACCATTAACATGTATAACAACAGCCCTCGTGGAGACGTCAATTCTTCGATGTATTCCAGTTACAATGCTTCAGGCGGCGCTCCGAGCCCTCAACCGATAGCGGTCAGCACTTTAGCTGACCCCACACCTGCCCTACCGTCAGTCAGCTCCACCCCTGCTCACGGAATTGTGTCCATGGCACCCTCGAGCTCGATGCAAAACTTTGACCCGATGGTCAGAACTCCAATGATGACTAATTTATCCTTTATGTCTGGAATGATGAGTGGGGTTCCCAGCCCTGAAACGAGAATGGCGATGCCTCAAGGCTATCAAGGTGGTCATCCTGGGATGTACCACCCTGGAATGTATGCCGGAATGCCCGGTCAGATGCAAGGCAGAGAAATGATAGGACCGATGCAAGCTGCAATGACACATCACGTTAACCACCCAGGGATGCCGATGGACGATGGACAAATAAGATGGCCTGGAATGGTCCCACAGATGAGCCCTCAGGACATGCACCCTCAAATGCGAGCCCAGTACAACTACGTTCAGCAGCAAAGAACAATGCAAAACCCCGTGCACATGAACCCTGGAATGCATCCCAGGATGAGAAGACAGGTGCACATGTCACCTGGTGGCCAGAGTCCTGGAATGAGAATGGCCAACCCTGGTGGAATGATGCACGGCAGACCTCCTGGAGCAATGTACAACGTGGGACCACCTCAGAATCAGATCCAAGCGAACCACCGTGGATTTACTCCAACTCCCGAGCAGACGTCTCATATGCAGCAGAGTAATGCTATGAGTCAGCCACCAGTTCCAGTCACTGGCAATCCAGCAACCTCCCAGGGTGTACCAATGGCTCAGAATGACTCTTCTTTCAACAGTGGACAACAGCAAAATCAAGGTGAGTGACAACGTGTTTGCTATGAGCTGCTTATTGACTCTGTACGTATATTGTCTTTGCCAAGTTAAATTTATATTATACAGTATGTACTTCATCGTTTACCATACAATAGTTAGTGCAAGTACTCTATTCTGCTCCATGTATATCATAATTATTATGCACTTCCTGTTAACCCACCGATGCTTGTAAGAGTTCTTGTTGCACCTTGTATACATGTATGGTAAACTTAGACTAGTCCACCCACTTGTTTGTCAGCATGGTGTTCTTGGCTGCAAATTGTGGATGGCATTATGTACTTTTCGTTGTGGTATGTATATACAGTAGCCCTCAAATAAAAGTTTCCGTTCTCTACCGTAAAAACGTTTGCGTCGGAACGGAAACGGAAGGCCTGCTCATTAAGCGGTACGGAAATTACCCAGTTTCATTTCGTAATAACAATAGCACGTGTATGCTGCATGATAAACGCTCAGTAGCTAACTGGCTACAGTGTTGTTCAAGAAATCAAGCTGTTCTAAACAAAGAATCCTCATCCTTCACAGGCAGCTACCTGTATCCCCCTTTGTAGTGCAATTATTTCCACACCGACACACACATGTACGTAACATAAGTTTTTCTCTCACTGCACAAGTGCTGAGTCAGTTTCGGGACGATTTAGACAACCTACCCGATCTCTCCTCTCTGGACGATCTTGCTGGGAACAATACGAGTGGTCTCGTTAATTCGACCATAAATGCAAACCCTTCTCTATCTTTTCAGCAGCAGAATGTTCCGAACGCCTCTGTCACTGTCACTCCAACTCAGAATCATCAAAGGTCCAACGTCTCCCCAAGTGTCACACCACCTGTTGCGAGTCAAGTACCCACCCCCTATAGTGCTACACCTCCTCAAACGCAGCCACCCTCTATGAACCATGCTACTCCGAATGCCACCGTTAACATGTACAACAACAGCCCTCGTGGAGATGTCAATTCCTCGATGTATTCCAGTTACAATGCTTCGGGCAACGCTCCGAGTCCTCAACCGATAGCAGTCAGCACTTTAACTGACCCCACACCTGCTCTACCGTCAGTCAGCTCCACCCCTGCTCACGGAATTGTGTCCATGGCACCCTTGAGCTCGATGCAAAACTTTGACCCGATGGCCAGAAATGTTGCTCCTATGATGACAAATTCACCTGGAATGGGGGGCATGGCTCCCATGTACCCTAGCCCTGGAACGAGAATGGTGATGCCTCAAGGCTACCAAGGTAGTCACCCTGATATGCACCCCAGCCAAATGCGGTTACAACAAGGCGGAGGAATAATGGGACCGACAATGCGAGGTGCAATGACACGTCACGTTAACCACCCAGGGATGCCGATGGACGGTGGACAAATAGGACGGCCTAGAATGGTCCCACAGATGAGCCCTCAGGGCATGCACCCTCAAATGCGAGCCCAGTACAACTACGTTCAGCAGCACAGAACAATGCAAAACCCCGTGCACATGAACCCTGGAATGCATCCTGGGATGAGAAGACAGGTGCACAGTGGCCAGCAAGTAATGAGTCCTGGGGGGATGAGAATGGCCGTCCCTGGTGGAATGATGCACGGCAGACCTCCTGGAGCAATGTATAACGTGGGACCACCTCAGAATCAGATCCAAACCAACCACTGTGGATTCACTCCAACTCCCGAGCAAACGTCTCATATGCAGCAGAGTAATGCATTATGGCCACCAGTTCCAGTCGCTGGCAATCCAGCAACCTCCCAGGGTGTACCAATGGCTCAGAATGACTCTTCTTTCAGTGGACAACAGCCACATCAAGGTGAGTGACAACGTGTTTGCTATAATTTTTCTTTGAGCTGCCTATTGACTTTTGTAGAGCTGTACGTTTGTTTGTATTGTACAATACGTACGTCTTCTTTCTATTATTTAGTATACAGTAGCTAGTGCAAGTACTCTTTTCAGCTAGAATATTTTGCTGGTGAAAAACCTTTGCGATTTAGCCAAATCAGCAAGTTGACCCTTTGCGATCCAACTATTGCGTTCTGGCAAGGATCGTGTACATGTACATGTATATTTACTAGGTTTTGCAGATTTTATTGTTGCAAATTGATCAACCCTCGCAAAGTTCGCAAATGTTCGATGCTCGCAAAACATTCTAGTAATACGGTACATGTATATCTGGTCTTCTTGGCTGAACATTTTTAGGTGGATGGCATTATGTATATTTTCTCATTGTGATAAATTTTATGTACTACTTTTTGTGTTTGTACAGGCATCCCTCAGAGCAGTGGCCCTCTTCTAGGTGGAGCTGTATCCCAAGCCCCTCCCACTTCCCAGCAGACCACGCCCAACAATGTCCTACCAGGCTCAACTGGTGGGACCCCTTCTCTCCCAGGACGCACCAACATGCAGGAAATGACTTCCGTGAGTCCTATAAGTATAGGATATACCACACCTAAGAGGAGGATATGCACCCATATATCCTCCGCTACCATGGCTACTCCGAGGGTATGTGTAATCATGGTAGCGGAGGATATTTGGGATGCATATCCTCCGAGTAGGTGTGGCATATCTGATTTATACCACGTGACGGCAGCACTATAAAAGGACCTCCCCCTAGCAACAATTCAATCCACGATGCAGACTGCAAAAGAACAAGACTATGCCGGATTTTGCAGCCGTAAAAGAACTAGTTGAGCAACACGTCGACTCCTATAGATGCTCAAGAGCTTCTTTGGTCCAAGCGTTGACCATTCGACGTCCCTTACTGGAGTTGCAAGCTCTTCTTGGATAGAATGTATCTAAACCACGCCCATGGACCTATGAAAGCTTAGCCATCTTGTTGGAGACCACCTTCTGTGTTTCTGCCATCGCTTTGGGTCTTAGTACTGTCAAGCATGACTCTTTTCTCTTTGCTTACTTTCTTAAACAAGTGAAAAAACGAAAAACTGTGCACCCCTGGGGCTGTATGATAATATTCTATATATCCTACAGCTGTTGACTAATGAGATCAATTAGTGATGACGTAGGTGCATGGTATAATAGCATTTAAAGAAGTTTTTATGGTGTACATCCTGTTCCGATTGTGCATGTAGTACATGTTCGTGTGCGTACACTACATGTAACTAAAATTATCGCCTGCATGCATAATTATAGTATGTACTGTGTGTGTAAATTTTAGTCGCACACATGTACTGTGCATATAAAATACATGTGTGCATTGTGCATTCATTCGTAAGTCCTGAGTTTGAATCTCAGCTTCACGAACTGCTTTTTCAAACCGAATGTTTCTGCAGGTTGATGATAATCTATTGTCTCAGAATCAGCAGCAGCAACAGCAGACAACCTCTCAAGCAACTGGGGGGATGTACTACCACCGTGTCCCCACCCCACCCCCTCCTGGATCCATCCACGTACAGAATCTATTCCCAGGCGGCGGAAACAAGCTACCACCGGGGGCTCCCCCTAACCAGACTGTGGACTCTGAGAAGGTGAAGCAGATTCAACAGCAGTTGGTGCTCCTACTCCATGCTCACAAGTGCGATAGAGATCAACAGGCAAGCGATGACTATCAACCCTGTACCGTCCCTCACTGCAAGACCATGAAGAGTGTGCTCAATCACATGGCTGGGTGTCAGGCAGGAAGATCCTGCACCTGTAAGTGCACGTAAATCAGGACTAACAGCACGTACATGTACATGTACATGACGTTTTC
Source organism: Halichondria panicea (assembly GCF_963675165.1). Lineage (NCBI taxonomy): Eukaryota > Metazoa > Porifera > Demospongiae > Suberitida > Halichondriidae > Halichondria > Halichondria panicea. Next base: position 1,475,481 of record NC_087392.1, on the reverse strand, counting down.
TCAATGCTACAGATTATTGCATGATTATATTTTAGGAACTCGCAGCTTGCCAAACTGTTCGCTTTTCAAGCTCGTACAGTAAATTAAAGCACAAACTTAGAACGAGTACATATACACTACACATACAATGTATACACATGTATGTACTGTATTTGATGTGTTTATGCCCTTGTATCGATATACAGATACACACTGTGCCACGTCTCATCAGATCATCAATCACTGGAGGAACTGTGTGCGTGCTGACTGTCCTGTGTGTCTACCTGTCAAGCAACAACATACACGTGAGTTTATACAATGTCATGCAGAGAGATTATTCTACATATAATTATGTACATGTATAGTATTTATTCATGTAAGTGCGTGCAGTTTGAAAATCAGTGCAATTACTATATAGCAAACAGTGAACTCTAGTACATGTAATTAGCCCAATTACGCCTACGGTGTACCGCAGTGCTTGTGCATGCTTGTACCTGTATAGCAATGTGCAAGGCAAAATTGACCACAGAGAATAGTGTAACACTGTAATTTAACCAGACAAAACCAACCTGCAATTTTCTGTACATGTATAATTATTTTACCAGGAGTGATTACCGTATAGTGGGTAAGTTTCGTGGGGTAAAAAATTCGTTCAACTCGAGAAACGGTAGTTTTCGTGAGCAAAAATTTTGTTTAGTCTCGTTGCCTGCACTGCATTCCTACGTTCTGGTAAGCCACGCCTACGTTAACATTTTGTGTAGGTCAGCTTGCCCACGAAAATAACGAATATTTACCTCACGAAAATTACCCGCTATACGGTATACATCAGAGGAGAGGTTGGTCACGATTTAATGAGACATGCTATGCAAGCAGTGTTTGGCCTCGAATTCGCCTTCAACCCTTCTTCAACCCGCTGAGTCAGCACTTTTGTCTCATTATTGCATTCCTGAGCATTTGTCTTATGTTATCTCTCTTGTATTACATCTCCTGTTAGTTAAGAATCGTAGTAGTGTAAACCTATCATTGCTATATATACCTGCTACATTAAGACAGGAGTCAAAGAACCAAGGAAAGTAGTACAGTAACAACTGGTAGTTTGTGGTTAACTTAGTTTCTGGCTCATTGCTTCGAGTGTGACTATGCTATATACTCACTTACTGGGTATTGTTAGCATCATTTGCTACTAGTATAGAGTGCTACAATCGTTTGCAGCTTTCTGGCTTTAGCTAGGATAGCTACTTTTCATGCTCTTCTCTGTACGTTTCCGTATGTCTTTTCTCCGTGCACGCACATTCCTCTGTTTAATTGTGACCAACCTCCTCTGAATATATATGTGTACATTAGTATGCATCGTGTAATTTACAGACAGCCAATTACAATGTACTATTAGATAGGAAACTGGGCCTATATAATTAATGCACCCCCACTGTGTTTCCAGGGCCAGGGCAGGGAAACACAGGCTACAATCCTGGAGCAAATCCTGGCCTGGGAGGACCGCCGCAATCAAGCTTCTTTCTTCCCATTCCACAGTGAGTCGATCGATCATCTCAATGGATGTTTGAGTCGTCTAAGTTGGATTACAGAGCGTTTACTGGCTGTACATGCATGTGTAACAGCATACTGTACATGTGTATAATGTGTTAAAGACAGTGTACATGAACATGCATGCATGCAAAAGATTTGTAACTAATTTGCACAGGATCACGAGCAATCCTACTCAAGCGTGGCACTCTCTTGTGAGTCCTGACCTCAGGCAGCACCTCGTTAGAACACTGTACGTTGTACAACCAAAGTGTTTGTTGTGTGTTGTACGTACGTCCAAGTGGTTTTGTCCTGCACAATGTACATGTACATGTATTATGAAAGCACCGCAGGTGCTGATACCTCGGTGGAGATGCCAAAGCTACATAACATAAAGCTACTAATATAGCTTTTATACACATGATGAACATTAATTTGCTGCATGCAAACTCAATTAGTGGGTAATGATCGAATGATCGTTGTTAAAAACGATCGATGCCAAAAGTTCAAGTCTTTATTATTAATGGCTGCCATCAGCAGAGCCTTGCAGCTACCAATAGCTAGCGTTCTAGTGCAGAGCTAACTACTAAGTGGAGTAGCAACACTCGGTAAACAAGTTTGGCTACGTGCTCTTCTGAAAAGGCTGCAATATGGCATTCCAAGTAAGCAAAACTATAGGCATAACTCGAGAACGAAGCATTATTTTGCAAATCCACAAATTAAAATCAACACACACACACACACACACACACACACACACACACACACACACACACTACCGTATACCTCGCTTGCGCATGCGCACCGAGCCATAATTATATGCATGTACACAATGTAAGTGGGTTACATTATGATCAATTTCATACTTTCTTTGTATTTAGACTACACTACATCATCTGTAATTGATCTGATTGGCTAAAAACAGTAGATTACATGGAAGCATAATCTACAAGAAGGTACTTATTCTACAGGAAGTGGACGCATATTCTACAGGAAATGGGCTCATATTCTACAGGAAATGGACACATATTCTACAGGAAGTGACAATAATTTGCAGAAAGTTCTCAAAAGTTGGAATGAAATTTTTAGTGAAAGTGACAAGAAGATGACTTTTTTTTACAGAATGCAATAGTTTGTTCAGTCAATATCCATTCTTTCCATGTCCACTGTTGCTTTGTATTGCTTTTTCCAGTTGGGCATGGGCAAGGGGGGCCAGGAAGCATCAAAAACACTTCAGCAGTCGTTTGACACTTTCTATTGAGTTTTTCAAGGTTCCATGCCGGTCAAGTCTACTCTATACCCCCCTCCACTCCACCACAGAGCTTCTTTCTTCTTCTTGTAGTGTTGCAGTCAGTTCTAGGTTCTTTTTACTTGTCTGTTCTTTCCAGTATCTTCAAGAAGAGTTTCACAAGCTCTACTAAGTTTTACTGTAGTTTTGAAGCCGTCTTCTTGTCTTTTTCTGTCAACTGGTGTCTCTCACACCTCTCCAGCTCGTCCAGCTCGCACAAATTCAATTTCTGTTGCTACGCACCAACTTGCCTTTTATAACCACGCCTCGCGCATGCGCAATGAAGTCCAAGTTAGATAGACCACACCCACTCATAGAATATGCGTTTTAGTAACCACCTTGGTTACGGTTAGATTCCCTCGGCTTTGCGCCTCGGGCTAACCGCAACCGCGGAGGTTACATAGACGCATATTCTACTCTTAGGTGTAGTCTATCCTATACTTATTCCGAGCAAAGCGAGGTTATGTCTAGGTCCTATTCGAGATTTTCCATGGTGGTTGTTGACGTCGAGGCAAAAGTAGCTCTATCTGGACTCTGGTGGACATGTAGACTTTGATACTCGGCGTGAAATCTTGGCAGATGCTGAGGGACGTCGGCTCACAGTCTTAGACCTCAGCTACAGCCAGGAGTGACTAAACTGGACTGGACGGTCGCACCTAAATTTTTCTCATGTGTCAACCATTAGACGTCTTTACCAGATTGAATGCACGTAGACCTAGCTTTTTATGTGACGATTATTAGCACTTCAATCTCTTTCTGGTGTATATACAACGTAACTCAATGACCTGAACTCAATCCAAAATTCATTCTAGATAAAATTTAATCACCTGAACTCAATGATCTGAACTCATATATCAATTATTATTGTGATGCTATTCTTATCACTCGGTATTTAATTCGGTGTGTGCACACGAGATCAATTTCACGAGATCAACTCCCACGAGATCAATTCTTACCAGATCAACCTTCGCTCAGTGATTTAATTGCATTAATGTACCCCTAGTAATTCCTTTTTCTCTCACTACTATAGAGTGGAGGCCATCTACCCTGTACATGATCCCATTGCTTTGAGAGATGCTCGAGTCAAGAGTCTTATCCAGTATTCCATGAAGGTGGGTATTATTTAGAACATCGCATTCAAAATAACGGTTGATGTCTCATATGTAAAGTGGATCTAAGAAAGCAAAACAACACTGTACAGTATGCATGTGTACACGTATCTGTACTCTTATACGGTGTGTTCCATGTACTGTAGTGTAGAGTTGAACTATGGGAATGTTCTCCCTTCAGGTTGAGAAGGTGATGTTTGAGGCAGCTCAGAACAGAGAGGAGTACTACAAACTAATAGCTCAGAAGATCTACCTCATCAGGAAAGAGCTGGAAGACAGAAAAAGAAACAAGAGCAGAGGTAAAGTGTTATGTATGTGCATGTTAGCCTCGGTCCTGGCCGATTATAGACAGGAAGGGAAATAAAATATATTACGGAAAGTTACTAGTTTACTATATTTATACTGTAGCGGTCAATATAAAGTACCCGTTCCGTTTAGTACGTCCGTAGTACATTCGTAACGTTTCCGTTTTGACACCGTATTAAAAGCGTTTGGAATTTACCGTACCGTTGCTAATTACCGTTGCACATTGCAAGTACGTTTTGCAGAAAAGTTTTAGAAAATGAACAAAGAAACAATCCTGGTCATCTCGACTGTCGTAGCTAGACTAGTTACCTAGCTATGCTATGGCTATGTCTAGCTGTAAGCCTATAGCTCTAGATCTACAACAAAGACATAAAACGCACCATGCATTCACAGGTTCTTCTTCAACTTTCTCATCAAAAAGGATGTCTATATAGTCTCTATATGAGTTCTATCTCTGTTCTACAAGGTTAGAAAACGCTAGCTAGCTAGCTATAATATCTAAAAGCTAACTGCTGCAAAAGTTCTAGCTAGCTAGCTAGCTGCATGCAGAGCTGCATGTGTGGCCGAAGGAAAAATTTAACAACGGTTGATTAGAAAAAAACGCAACGGTACATAGCGTATCTTGACCGTACTTTTAGCGTTTATTTTGCAACGTACCAGCGTACTACGGATGTACTACGTAAACGGAACGGATACTTTATATTGGCTGCTACTGTATGCCTCGAGCCGTAGTCAATACGGTAAAACTAACTCTGTGTGTGCGGCGTGCGTGCGTGCGAGGGTATACAAGAAGTATTGTTTGTGTGGGAGAAATAGTGTCAACTGTTCGCGTTACTAGCTCAAACAGAATGCTCACTTGAATCTGGTTGGCATCTGATGTCCTAATGTTTATAGGTCTAGTATGATTTAGTGGTAGATCTTTGAGGCCTTGCATTATACACGATTTGTAATATCCATATACTTACTTCCTAGTTAGACAGAAATATAATTGGAACAGATTTTTATAGAGCATGCAAAGTGTCCGGAATGTTTAGAACAAGCAAGCAGCTGCATGCGCGACTGAATAGTTGCACTAGCTATCTAAAACTAGCTACTCAAAGCTATCTAACTGCAGCACTCTAAGTCTTACTTGCCGTCTATGAATGTAACTCAACTTTTCAAGGTATTGTATATGGTTAGAACAAATGTAATATTAAAATGTAATATTAAAGCACTGGAGGAGTGTCTGTTGTATTAGAACTCAACTTTTCAAGGTATTGTTCGGATATTGAACAAACTTTGTAATATTAAAGCACTGGAGTGTCTGTTGTATTAGAAATTGCCCAAAAGAGTGTCCGGGGTAATTAGAAGTGTCCGATAAATTAGAAGATATACGGTACCCATATTCTGGGTAATTTGAAGCGCATGTGCACTATCACCCATACAATACGTATAGTACAGGTCCTCTTTCGACCTAGCATTCGAGAAAAGTCGGGTCGGGGAACAAGGCTATATATATGTTACTGTATACTTTAGCGTATATATACGTGTACTATATATAATTTATACATATGTTAGTATACCGTATATATAGTGGGTAATTTTCAAGGGGTAATATTTTCGCGGATTCAACCAAGCCATAAAAATTTAAACTGCAATAATGCATGTTCAATATACAAGTCCGCTTATCCTCGAATATTTGTACGCAAAATTCACAAATAATTATAGCCAATTTATATACCCTCGAAATTACCCGCTATACTTATAATAGTATTGTTGTATGGCCATTGTACATGAGTATAGGTGTACTGTTGCATGTGGTACATGTATAAGTACAACTATTATGTGCGTAGCCACGGGGGTGCTGGATCCCCCTGGCTATGTCCCTTATATAACGTAGTTGATTATACTGAGTCTCATTGTATTCAGAATTGAAGGCCAAACAAGCCCTTGATGAAGCCATGAAGGCTGGATTTGTCCGTGTGAACACTACTAATATATTATTCTTTGGAATGGCGGGTACTGGTAAAACTTCCACTAAGCATCTCCTTCTGGGACTACCTCCTCCTGAAGACCGAAATAGCACTCCATTAGCCAGCACAGCAGAGAGGGTATGTATTCGACAAATTCGTGACACTACAAAGCTGAAAATGGAAGCTCAAAAAGATTCCCCTAGAACATGGAAACCAATAGCTAGTGATGACCTACAACGCATAGTTGCTGATGTTATTAAATCTCATGTATCCAGCTCAGATCCTAACTCTAAAACATATGTTATTCCACAAGAACTCAGCATTGCTCTGAAGCAACTTGAAGCTAGCAATGAACCAGCTAGCAATGAACCAGCTAGCAATGAACCGGTTGACGAAATTCCTTCGACTTCAAGAGCTAGTCCAACTAAACTATCAGATAATGAACAAGAAAGTTTATATGGTGGGAGCAGAGATTTCCTTAAAATTGTTTCAGATGTACTGATGAATATTCAGCACTCTTCTGACGATGATCATACTACTATTCAAGAAAAATTTGGATCTCATTGGATCTACATAATAGATAGTGGAGGCCAACCGCATTTTCATAATCTACTGCCCCTCTTCATGCCAAAGATTTCTATAGCTTTGTATATCCTTCGTCTCTCTGAATCCCTAGACGACCATCCGCTGGTTGAATACTACAAGGACAATGAGCCAGTTAGTAAAAGTTTTAAATCACATCTCTCAGTTCTTGATAACTTCAAGTATCTCGTCCAGTCAATTCAATCTCAGAGTGAAAACTGCAAGCTGGTATGCATTGGTACTCACAAAGACCGTCAATCTGAATGCACGGAAACATTATCTGACAAGAATAAAACTTTTTTGAACTTAGCAGAGAAAGATAACATTCAGAAATTTACTTATTTTTTCAATTTGGGAAAGAAAGAGATTATATTTCCTGTGGATTGCAAGCACTGCGACTCTGACAGTAAGGACAGAGCAAAGACAATTCGTGAAATTATTTACGAACGATCTCAAGAGCTTAAAAATGAAATCCTATTCCCTCTTTGGTGGTTTCTTTTAGAAATTACTGTCGAAAAGGTTTCAACCGATCAAAATAGAAAAGTTTTAAGCAAAACTGAATGTGTAGAAATTGCAAAAGCATTACATAATTTTCACGAAGATGCTCTTTGTGAAGCGTTAAAATTCTTCCATGAGCATCACATCTTTCACTATTATCCTGCAATTCTTCCAAATGTGGTGTTTTGTGATACTCAAGTTCTTCTCGATAAGGTAACAGAACTTGTCGAGCATGCTGCATATGTGCGAGGAAGTAACACTCCAATACATGGGTCAGGAGACTGGTTAAATTTTACTAATAAAGGAATTATTACAATTGAACTTTTATCTAATAAGAATTTTGAAAAGCATTATGTCGATAGACTGTTTGCACCCACTGAACTCATTAAAATATTCAAGCACCTGCTGATAGCCACCCCATTTCGTTTTTTCTCACAAGAAGTCACTCAAGATACGCGTTTATATATGCCATCTCTTCTATCCTTGCTCCCACCAACGGAAGTCAATGAAAAACGAGCTGATCTGCTTAAGACCGGATTAATCCCACTTGTTTTGCAGTTTAAAAGCAACTGGCAGTGCTGTGGGGTGTTTTGCTGTCTCCAAGTGTATTTAATTAAAGAATGTGAATGGGAAATTGAAATAGAGGATCACCAGCCGAGTAGAAACTTTGTACAATTCCTTCATCGAGAGGAAAACTGTACTATCACGCTAATTGACTGGTTTTCGTTCCTCGAAATTCATTCCAGTAGCAATCTAAAAGAAATGTTGTTGATGATAAATGAAAATATTCGATTAGGTTTGCAATCTGCTTACCAAGCCCTGAAATACACGTATGAGGATCCTGAAGTTGCATTTTTGTGTCCCCATGAATTGCCCGAATCTCAACCACCTTCAACTGAATTAAGTCCAAGTCACCAAGTTCCCCACCCAGCTCGTGTTGTTTCAAAGGGCAAATCCATGAGGTGTACTCAATGCAAAAAGATGACATATATGTTAGGAAAAGGTCATAAAGATTGGCTCTCAGTATTTTTCCCATCTACGAATGTAGCAGGCGAACTTTCATTGCAGCCATCAATTCTGGAAAATGACACTTCTGAGGAAGGTGAGACCTATATAATAGTACTGGCCCATATACATGTCTGTACATGTATATACTTATATAGGTTTCTCAATGTAGCATATGTACCAGCTCAGTAGTGTAACAACTCTGGCTATAACTTAATAATTGTTGTGAACCTGCCATTAATGCCTTCTATCGACACAATACTATATTACTACTACTGCATACAGATCCTCTAGCCTCAGGCAAGCGCAAAAGATTATTGCCATCAGATGAAGAAGTTGAAACTCTGTTAAAGCGTCAGAAGAATGATGTCATTATACAAGGTATAATTCATTACAGTAAAGCGTAATGAGACAGAGTATACTCAGCAGAACCAATGTGTGCTTGTCATGCATGAACTATATTATAGTCAAAGTATTTAAGTGTCTTAGTTTCGTGGTTTAGTATCTATAGATGTATGTGTATAATTATAATAGTCTGACTCTGAGTATATTAATAATCTTTACATGTGTGTACAGAATTGTCATCAGAAAAGGATCCAAACAAAGGAGAAAGTGCAAACCAGACGATCGTTCTAACTGAAATGAATATTCTTAAAATTTGTGAGAGTCTGAAACAGTGCCAGCAAAGATTGGTTCAATTTAGGATTGGCTCTCGGGGTGAAGCTTACTGATTTGAAAAACATCGAAGGTCAATATCCTTGTAATAAATGCCGCCTAATGGAGATGGTAGGCAAGCGTCTCGAAGTTACTGATCCAGAACATCCGGTCACATGGCCTTACATATGTGAATGCCTAAGGCGTCCTGCTGTTGAGCGTAACGATGTAGCCGATGAAATTGAAGTGAGCACAGCAACTGCAGTTGCTCATACCAATTTATCATGAGAACCTGATACGGTATGTTTGTATCATTATACATTTTATTCTGTCTGATCCCTAATTTCATTATATTTGGTGCACCAACTTATAATACTTGATGTAAGTGAGTCTCATGTGACTGTTATGTTGTCATCCTCACAGGTAAGGCAGCGACTCAACTACGTACATGTAGCTGCTAATGTAGTCCCCCACACAACCAACCATTGTGTCATAGTGTGCTCAGTATAATATTATATTTCACGTTGTCAAGGTTACAAGCATGTAATAAAAGTCCAGTCCCTAATATTTTTTATTACACGATCGCTTACCCTCAAGGCATAATTTGGTAAGGGGTCGTTGTGATATAAAATCCATGCATAATTATAAAGGTAACAAAAAAACCTCCTTGTGTTGTATGCAATGTATAATTATTTCATTACAACACTCGGTCTCATGCTATATCTATTTGTATAGCTACGTGGATTGCCAAATTGTTTATTATAAAAAGTTATTTTTGATCTGTACAGTTCAACAACATGATCATGAGACACGAAGAGACTGAAGTATGATCAGCCACTCATCTGGACTCGAGCTAGTCGAACTCTTTTGTAGACTGCTAATTATGAATGTCATTGTTTTGTGTTGGAATAGCAACATTTATTTTGTGTACAGTTTCTCAGATTAATTAATCTATTATTAATTAAATACGTACAGTCATTGTTCACGCTCAATGTACCTTACTTTAAATTAACATTTATTAGAACCTTATTAACACCTTATGTTATGTAATATTTACTACTACCTTAACCATGATTTGATGTTGATGTTGATATCATACTCTTCTCTAACAATTCTCATTGTTAGTGCTCCACTTCCTCCCTTTGTTGTTGTGCGAGCCTCTGGGGCCCTGCTCCACGTATTTAAGGTTTTGTTTACCTTTTTTGACTCACTTCACTTTAACTTCGTTTTACCCTGTATGTTGATGTTTGCTTCTCAATCTAAGAATTTGGTTAAGCTACACTGTGAAGTCAATTTGTCTATAATTAGTTGTTGTTGCCTATAGCTAGGAGCCTGTCTCTAGCTAATTTGTCTAGCCTGTCTAGAATCCCTCTACACCAAGATAAGAGCTCAACAGTCATGACCCTTTATTTACATACTGACATTGACATTGATCAACATGCTGTTTACATGGGGTAAAAAATGATGATGTCATCATGACGATAAATAATAAGTACGTACAGGTAATCACAAAACAAGCAAAACTTAAAAAATCCTTGTAAAGAGAAGAAACTAGACAGTTTGTTGACTAATTAAACCTGCTACCCTGTCTACACCAGACCAACTCCCCTGCAATGCAGGTGGCCTGCACAACTAGACTAGAGTTCAGAATAACTAAATCGGCCCTAGCACGGTAAGACAGAGTTCCTCGTTCTTTCTCCAGACCTAGAGCTTGGGCCGGGTGAAGAGTGGCTGCGACTACAGCCTCACCAAGGGAGCAACCAGTTGCATCTTTGAAGTGCCTCACACAGAAATCCATTGAGGCAATACTGCAGGGAAAAGATAGTAATTGTCATATCTAAAAAGCATTTGCAATGTGAAAGTTGCTATAGGGTAAAAAACGGTGCCAAAATCCTAATTAAAATACCTACTGGATGTGATCTACATGGGCGAACATTGTACCTACTGCAATAGAGAAACCCTCTCGAACAGCAGTGAGTATTTGATCGTAAACATTATCTTTATCAATTGTGGAGCATAGCTTAGGGCACTGCACGACATGTACTCTACCCACCCCTCACCTTCCGGCTAGTGTGTTGGTCCCTGTGAGCCTGGCTGCCCCATCCTTCACCTCCACAGTGTGAGTGCCTAGAAGGTGGGTACCGTCAGGGAGACCCATGGCAGCCAGAGCATCAGTCACCAAAAGTGCACCTGAAAAGCATAGCCACAGTAAAGAACATTTACAGTCATGTACACAGCCTGTAAAACCAGGATACGGGGGAGGCGCCCTGGGATTTCCCTCCCTAGAAATCTTAAAATTAATGATGTCATAACTACAGCACTAAAGTGCAAACCCTCGGCTGGTGACATGATAATAAAGAAACCAGAAGAGTGTGCATGTAGCATGTATGACTAGCACAGCAACTCAAGAGCAATAAAACTAAACCAGACTGTAGGGATGCTGAAACATTGAGTATGTCACATGAGACATGCACTGTGGACTGGGATCACAGCCTGGAGTCTTAGACTAAGAGAAGTATGGCTCCTTCCAGGCTAGAGTATAGGATCCAGAGTCAGTCAACAACCAGTCACAATTCTACTTTCTTGGCACGGGATCACTTCAGCTGCAAATACCTAGTCAGCAGAGGTAGTAATTCTAGCTTTCTACTTTAGTGACCCTGTTCCATTGTTTCTGGTATAGGATCACGTCAGCTGTAAGTAACCTATGTGGAAAAATCACAATGTAACATATAGGGTATCTCGAATAAAGGCCGCGTGTAGTTAGCAGCTGCCAACGGGCAAGTCTAGCTTTTGCTCGCTTTTATTCGACAAAGAAACTTTAACATCAAAATCTGCCACTATTTAAATCAAGATATTGTTGTGTGAAGGCTATCTATGCTGCAAACGCAGCGCTATGGCATCCAGGTGAGTAGAAAACCCCATCACAAACAAACAAACAAACCAACAGACTACTATACCCGCTGGCCACGGCACGGCCTCGGGTAATAAAAATGTATGACTTTTCTCCTTAAAAATGTCTATAATCTCATCAATAAAACTATAAAACTATAGACTAGTAAATGTATAGTTTGAAGCACACACAAAACCCAAATTGGACCTCAGATAACCATTCCTCAAACATTTTTCCGGGAAAGGACCCCCAGACCCTCCTCAATTAAATGTTTCCCCCTCCCGCTAAAAATCCTGTATGAAACCCTGATTTAAACGGAAATGTATAGAGAAACTTGTGAGTCAATACACCATAGATACACTGTACAAAGCTTATTGCTATAAAGCACAAGAATTAAATACAGTTACCACATACAATCGCACCTTTAGGAAAGGCAGTGTAGGCTATTCTTTGAACTGTCTCATGAGTGTGTAGACCATCAGCTATGAGACCATAGTAGACACTCCTCTCCTCCAGCTTGAGGCTTGTAAGTAGGCCCACTATGCCAGGGTCACGGTGATGGAACTGAGGGGGGGGGGGGGGGGGGTGGTGATGCTAAATGAATATCATACAGGTATAATATTATGCAAAGACTACAATACACGTGAGGGAGAAAGCTTACAGTAACTGTTAAACAAGTAGCATTACATTATCAACAGTAGGAGTTGTTAAATATGTGTATAGGGAGCTTACAATCACTGTACACCGTAAAACGGGTGGCCATTAATTTATCCAGAGGCTGTTGAATTCCAATAACTATACTATACACATATTCAGTGCAGAGTAAACCTACCGGCAGCATTGCATTGAAGAGGTGAGTGATGAGAGAGGCCCCACTCCTCACAGCTTCCTCAGCCTGTCTCAGATTAGCCATAGAGTGACCAATCGCAACAACGATCTCCTTCTCGTTTCTTCTCTCTTTCAACCACGCTATTGTCTCCAGTCCCCCCTCCAGCTCAGGTGCTAGTGTTACCAGTCGAACGTTGTCCAGTTGAGAGCCGTAGACATTTTGAAGAAGGGCGGGTGAGAGAGACGGTTGAATGAATGCTTGTTCGTGAGCTCCTTTTTTCTCTATGTTTATAAACGGCCCTTCGCAATGGACCCCCAGCACAGCGGCACCGTCCCGTCCACCTGCACGCGGAGTTAAGAGAGGCAGCACTCGTTTGTAGTAATCTGATTCAGAGGTGACGATTGTGGGGACGTATGCAGTGACTCCATGTTGCACCAGGCCCTTGCTAACACGAGAGAGACCACTGTCAACATTGTCTTTTGTTAGGGACGAGAAGTCCACACCAAATGCACCTGTGTGTACATTTAAAAAAGAAAAATACTTAAATTGACTGATGCAAGGTAGAACTGACAGATCATGGAGTATTTATACCAGTGAATGCAGATATAAAGTGTCCTTACCATTTATTTGGATATCAATGAATCCTGGTGATATGAGCAAGCCAGAGCAATCGACAACGACATCGGCCTTTTTCTTCTCCTCATAAAACAGATGCAACGGATCCAGTATTCGTCCATTTCTCACCCACAGATCCTCTCTGACCAATCTGCCATCTTCTAGGATGAGATCTCCTCCCTTGAAGCGAGTAACCAGACCTTCTTTACTAGCCATGTGGTAACTTTTGTTGTTTCCAGAGTCTGTGTTGTTTCTAGGTGGAGGTAATCACGTGACATTTGGAAACGGTTTTGTGTTATTTTTTCTAACTTCAGTCTCTTTCCAGCATCTTTAACCTCCATACTCTTTCTCTGTATAGTGCTTGCCACTTGCTTTCTGTACTTTTGGTTGCAAAATACTTGCAGGAAATCAGCTTCTACGGAATTAGGAAACTACTTGCCAAGATGTCACGTGGTCCACTGTTGAAGGTTTACAGAGAACGTGAACGGAATGGTATAAAATTCTTGGAATTCATGATTATCCAGTAGATATTTCCGTATATTGGTTACAAAAGCGCTGCAAACCACAAAACAGAAAATGGCTACCATTTGATGGGAAATGAACAAGTTAGAGAGAAATAGCTAGTTCTAGTGGAAGCTACAAGACAATTGATCGTTCTATTTTGTAGATTAGTCCTTCAAGATCTGATCTTCTATTTCCTATTATTTTTCACTCGCTGAGAGTTGTGAAATTCTTCGTTTGCTACTACAGACGGAGCTCTAGGTTTGAATTACACCCTCCTAAAAATTGAAAAAAAGGTCAAGTAAAGGCTTTTGAAGACTCTCTGCCGGCTACTGATACTACAGCAAGTCCCTAAAGAAGCTTTAAAGGCGATCTATAGTGCCTATAATGTAATCAAGCCTTCGTTTGTCTGGAATATTTTTTTTTACCGTGGAGCAAGACAAGAAATCGCCCATGGCAGAAGATATCCCCCCTACTAAAAAACTACGGTTGGACTCCACAGCAAGTGAAGGGTCTGGTAAGTGCATAGAGAGATTTAATAAAGAGAACATTATATCAATTCTTTAGTGAAAGGGGGGCTTGGCTCATAAGCTAGCTAGCTAGCTAGCTGCTAAGTTTACTGTACTGGGTAGTGTCATGAAAATTCATAGGGTATGCACCAAGGGGTTTTATTATGCTTTTTCCAGCTACTACTAGACCAGCCCTGTTTTGCGTAGTATCCGAGCCACACAAACACCGTCTCACCATATCCCCCTTGTGGTGCAATTACCTCCACACTGACACATACATGCACGATGTATTATGATTATAATTTTTTTCTCTCAGCAGAAGTGCTGAGTCAATTTCTGAACGATTTAGACAACCTACCCGATCTCTCCTCTTTGGACGGTCTTGCTGGGAATGATACGAGTGGTCTCGTTAATTCAACCTTAAATGCAAATCCTTCTCTATCTCTTCAGCAGCAGAATGTTCCGAACGCCTCTGTCACTCTCACTCCAACTCAGAATCATCAAAGGTCCAACGTTTCCCCAAGTGTCACACCACCTGTTGCGAGTCAAGTACCCACCCCCTATAGTGCTACACCTCCTCAAACGCAGCCACCCTCTATGAACCACGCTACTCCGAATGCCACCATTAACATGTACAACAACAGCCCTCGTGGAGATGTCAATTCCTCGATGTATTCCAGTTACAATGCTTCGGGCAACGCTCCGAGCCCTCAACCGATAGCGGTCAGCACTTTAGGTGACCCCACACCTGCCCTACCGTCAGTCAGCTCCACCCCTGCTCACGGAATTGTATCCATGGCACCCTCGAGCTCGATGCAAAACTTTGACCCGATGGCCAGAAATGTTACTCCTATGATGACAAATTCACCTGGTATGTCTCAACAGCCTGGAATGGTGGGCGGGGCTCCCATGTACCCTAGCTCTGGAGCGAGAATGGCAATGCCTCAAGGCTACCAAGGTAGTCATCCTGGGATGCACCACCCTGGAATGCACCCCAGCCAAATGCGATTGCAACAAGGCGGAGGAATGATGGGACCGACGATGCAAGGTGCAATGACACGTCACGTTAACCACCCAGGGATGACGATGGACGGTGGACAAATAGGACGGCCTGGAATGGTCCCACAGATGAGCCCTCAGGGTATGCACCCTCAAATGCGAGCCCAGTACAACTACGTTCAGCAGCACAGAACAATGCAAAACCCCGTGCACATGAACCCTGGAATGCATCCTGGGATGAGAAGACAGGTGCACATGTCACCTGGTGGCCAGCAAGTAATGAGTCCTGGGATGAGAATGGCCAACCCTAGTGGAATAATGTACGGCAGACCTCCTGGAGCAATGTACAACGTCCCTCAGAATCAGATCCAAACCAACCACCGTGGATTCGCTCCAACTCCTGAGCAGACGTCTCATATGCAGCAGAGTAATGCTATGAGTCAGCCACCAGTTCCAGTCACTGGCAATCCAGCAACCTCCCAGGGTGGACCATTGGCTCAGAATGACTCTTCTTTCAACAGTGGACAACAGCCACATCAAGGTGAGTGACAACGTGTTTGCTATAATTTTTCTTTGAGCTGCCTATTGACTTTTGTAGAGCTGTACGTATAATGTCTTTGTTTGTATTGTACAGTACGCACTTTTTCTTTCTTTTTCTATTATTTTGTTAGGTTTAGTATACAGTAGCTAGTGCAAGTACTCTTTTCAGCTACATGTGTATCTGGTCTTCTTGGCTGAACATTTAGGTGGATGGCATTATGTATATTTTCATTGTGATAATTTTATATACTACTTTTTGTGTTTGTACAGGCATCCCTCAGAGCAGTGGCCCTCTTCTAGGTGGAGCTGTATCCCAAGCCCCTCCCACTTTTCAGCAGACCACGCCCAACAATGCCCTGCCAGGCTCAACTGGCGGGACCCCTTCTCTCCCAGGACGCACCAACATGCAGGGAATGACTTCTGTGAGTCTATAATAGCATTTATAAAGAAATTTTCGTGATATACAGCCTGCTCCGATTTTACATGTAGTACGCGTGTGTACAGTACAATTATCGCCTGCATAATTATAGTATGTACGTCGTGTGTACATGTACTTTGTGTGTAAATTTTAGTCGCACACATGTACTGTACATATACAATACGTGTGTGCAGTGTACATTCGTTTGTAAGTCCTGAGTTTGAATCTCAGCTTTATGAACTGTTTTTTCAAAACCGAATGTTTCTGCAGGTTGATGATAATCTATTGTCTCAGAATCAGCAGCAGCAGCAACAACAGCAGCAGCAGCAACAGCAGACAACCTCTCAAGCAACTGGGGGGATGCCTAACCACCGTGTCCCCACCCCACCCCCTCCTGGATCCATCCACGTACAGAATCTATTCCCGGGTGGTGGAAACAAGCTACCACCGGGGGCTCCCCCTAACCAGACCTCGGACCCTGAGAAGAGGAAGCAGATTCAACAGCAGTTGGTGCTCCTACTCCATGCTCACAAGTGCCAGAGGAGGGAGAGAGATCAACAGGCGAGCGGTGAATATCGACCGTGTACCCTCCCACACTGCAAGACCATGAAGAGTGTGCTCAATCACATGACTGAGTGTCAGGCAGGAAGATCCTGCACCTGTAAGTGCACGTAAATCAGGACTAACAGCACGTACATGTACATGTACATGACGTATTCTCAATGCTACAGATAACTGCATGATTATATTTTAGGAACTCGCAGCTTGCCAAACTGTTCGCTTTTCATACATCTACAAGCTCGTACAGTAAATTAAAGCAAAAACTTAGAACGAGTACATATACACTACACATATACACATGCAGGGTTTCATCTAGTAGGGGGGGCTGGGGTGGACCTTCCCCCCCCCAATTTTTGTATAATAATGACATCATAACATGAGTACTGTCTATGATGTGGAATATGTAACTAGATCTACTGTGATGCACTAGCATGTAATAGGGGTGTGGTCAACAAATGTGGGAGTGGCCAAACATTTTGCGGCATGCGTAAACCTTCCCCCCCCAAACTTTTAATCCTAGATGAAACCCTGACATGTACTGTATATTTGATGTGTTTTTATGCCCTTGTATCGATATACAGATGCACACTGTGCCACGTCTCGTCAGATCATCAATCACTGGAGGAACTGTATGCGTCCTGACTGTCCTGTGTGTCTACCTCTCAAGCACCCTACACAGCAACAGCAACAACCACAACAGAAACGTGAGTTTGTACGCGTGCTGAGAATATTCTGAATCAGCTAGTAGTTGTAAGATTGCTACATTGTAGTAAACCACTGGCCAATCCTATTTTTTACCTACTGCTGATGCTAACAATATGCATAGAGTCCGGCTCTTGTACTTTGTTACATGTAGTTAGAATTATAGGCAAGCAGAATAACTTGACGTTGTTTATTCCTTGTCACCTTTTCAGAGCTTACTGGAGGTCAGCCACTTGATCTCGTTGGGTCTCAGTTTCCAAGTGGCTCTCCGGACAGTGGGCTATTCGGACTGCCTCAGGGTGGTGGAATGGGACTGGGACCCACTCCCGGTGGTGGTATCGGGCAAAATTCTGGTTCCATAATGCAAGGGCCTAACATGCAACCTCACATGCCCGGAAGAGGAATGGACCCAACTAGAACAAGTAAGACTGGTTTTTGTTTATTCGTGTGAGTGGCCCATAACTATAATCAGTCACATTTTACTCTATTGTGGTTGTAGATAAGCACACAGCAGGCTATATTGCAGTACAGTGAACTCTAATACACTGTAATTATAGGTGTACAGTGTACACAGTTCCAGTACATTTAGATGAGTCTGTGTATAAATTACTATTTCTAATTAATGCACACCCACAGTGTTTCCAGGGCCAGGACAGGGAAACAACATGGGCGGCTACAATCCTGGAGCAGTTCCTGGCCTGGGAGGACCACCGCAATCAAGCTTCCCCCTCCCCATTCCACAGTGAGTCGGTCGATCATCTCAATAGATGTTTGAGTTCGTCTAAATTTGCAGTGTAATGCAAGAGCCTTTACTGTACATACATGTACATGTACATGTACACTGTATACAATGTGTTAAAGACAGTGTACATGCATGTACATGTATGCAAACTATAATTATTATTAAGTGTCTATTAATTTGTACAGGATCACGAGCAATCCCACTCAAGCGTGGCACTCTCTTGTGAGCCCTGACCTCAGGCAGCACCTCGTTAGAAAACTGTACGTTGTACAACCAAAGTGTTTGTTGTGTGCGTGTTGTATGTGTGTCCAAGTGGTTTTGTGCAGTTCATGTACATGTATGCATGTATGGGTACATGTACAAAATAATGACCGATTTCAACTAAACCACTTTTTTGTACTTTTATCTTCTCTCACTACTATAGAGTGGAGGCCATCTATCCTGTACATGATCCCACTGCTTTGAGAGATGCTCGAGTCAAGAGTCTTATCCAGTATGCCATGAAGGTGGGTATTATTTAGAATATCACATGCTGTATTAGTACACTGTACAGTATCTGTACTCTTATACAGTGTATTCCATGTACTGTAGTGTAGAGTTGAACTATGGGAATGTTCTCCCTTCAGGTTGAGAAGGTGATGTTTGAGGCAGCTCAGAGCAGAGAGGAGTACTACAAGCTATTGGCTCAGAAGATCTACCTCATCAGGAAAGAGCTGGAGGACAGAAAGAGAAACAAGAGCAGAGGTAAAGTGTTTTGTATGTAGCGTGTTCATGTACCTGCAGTGTCATGTCATGTTTGTACGTACAGTCAGTAATGTGTCGGGAAAGTATCCATTGAATGTACAGCTAGTACAGTACATGTGTGAGTGTACTGTTGTGGCAGATACATGTAGCTCCTTAATTATCCGATTCTCTCTCTCTCTCTCCTCTTTAGGTGGTCATATGATGAACGGAGGAGACCCTTCCCACCAGGGTTACCCCGGGCAACCCTCCTCCATGCAAACCAGTAGTGGCCAATACCAGATGCCACCCACACCAGCCTCCAATATGAACCCCCCCTCTGTTACAGGCAACTCCTCGCCCCATCCAAACATCAACAGCGATCTGCCCCCAGGGTTCCCTCCCACTCCTATCCATTCCGTTGACGTCAAGAAGGAACATCCCAACCCTAACGACCCGTCTGCTCAAATCAGTATCCCTTCTCTGCCTTCCTCGGTGAAATCTGAGTTTAAGACTGAACTTCTCTCTCCCACTTATCCCCCGGGCTCTATCACCGGCCCACCGCTCTCTCAACAGCAGCAGATCAAGACAGAGCTCAACCCGAGCATTCCCCCTCCCTCCGACAACATTCCCAGTGTGCCACAGAGTACTGGTGAGTTTTGTATAATATCAACGTGTTTTAGTACATACAATTTTTTATTAATTCTTTATCTTCTTTCACTGTAGGTGTTCCGAGTGTAAAGAGAGAGTCTATTTCTGAGATGCCGCCACCATCTGCCAAACCTGCCACGCCCTCCATCCCCATGGATACCAATACACCACGGTCCCCTGCTGTCGGTACTAACTGGATTAAATCCGATCCTGCCCTTAGAAAAGGTGAGCTAACAAAAAAATGACGACAAAATCTTTATCGACTTGTCTTCTTCCATAGTGTTCTCCATTGATGAGCTTGAGGCGGCACTGAGGCCAGTGTTTAGTGCAGTATGGAACCAAGACTTGGAGTCTTTTCCATTCCGGAACCCCGTTGACCCCATGCTGCTTGGAATACCCGTGAGTGTTGGTGTACATACGTGCATCATGTGGTGACATGCATGTGCAGTACGTGTATCATTGTGTACATGCATGTACTTGTATCATGTGGTGTACATGCATGTACAGTACGTGTATCATGTGGTGTACATGCATGTACAGTACGTGTATCATGTGGTGTACATGCATGTACAGTACGTGTATCATGTGGTGTACATGCATGTACAGTACGTGTATCCTTGTGTACATACATATATCATGGTGCACTTGTACATGTATGATGGTGTTACCGAGTGCCGACAATGCAGGACTACTTTGAAGTGATCAAGAACCCTATAGACCTCACCACCGTCTCCAACAAGCTCTCTAGCGGGGAGTACAAGAGTGGATGGGAGGTGAGATCTGCACACATGTACACGTGCAGCAATGTGTACAGTGGAAAAGTTATATTTTTGCTGCGTTACGATTCTATTAATACATCAGACTGATCTTACAGTTTCTGGAACATGTACTGTACAGATCGTACCAGGCTTTACCGATAAAATGTGCATAGAGATTTTGTCTGATTTCTGATCTACGTGTACATGTTCACTATAAGCATTATCTCTGTTTTTTCATGGCGTTGTTTTGTCCCCACAGTTTTGCCATGACATGTGGCTCATGTTTGACAATGCGTGGGCCTACAACAAGAAGACATCCAGAGTGTATAAATACTGCAGCAAGCTGTCAGAGGTCTTTGATCAGCACATCGATGGAGCCATGAAGCAACTGGGGTACTGCTGTGGCATGAGGGTAAGTGTACCGTACCCTCACTGTGTATCGTGTGTGTGTGGCTGGGAATGGATGCCTGCTGTCCTACTATACAAAGCTTTACCATTCTGTGAAATTTGATGTTGAATGAAATTCTTTGCGTGGTTCTTTGTTTACAGCCTGCACTGTGTACATGTGCATGAGGTATACTTGAAAACAGATTATTATATTTTACTGGTACAGTACATAAATGTCATAACTGTGTTGTGGTGTTTGGTGTCTAGACCTGGTGGTGCAGTTGACGTGTTGAATGGCTAGTGTACATACATGTACATGTACAGTCCATGTACTCTAACAATTAAGGGTTGGGTTCAGACACATGTATATACTGTATGATAAGGTAAAGGGTGTTAGAAGAAAAAATAGCTGTAGTACCTACTCACTGTGTATGCAATGTTACTCGTCCCCCCCCCCCCCCCCTCAGTACACCTACCATCCTCAAGTGCTCTACTGCTACGGTAAACCACTGTGTACCATTCCAAGGGACTCCCCCTACTATGGCTGTCAAAACAGGTACGTATACATTGAACCATTTTGCCACAGTGCACAAATGCATGACTATATCGTGCTGAACTACATGTACATTACGTGTAACATCCTTACATCGGCTGACAAATCTACAGTACACTCTAAAAGTTGCTTCTTAAGATATGTGTATTTCCACGTGTTCACACATCAGTACTGCTGCATTTCACAGTCATTTCTCCACTCCAGGTATATTTATTGCCCCAAGTGCTTCAGTGAGATCCAGGGGGACACAGTGACGGTGGGGGATGACCCTCTATCCGCTACTAGGATACCGAAGTTACAGTTCAAGGAGTTGAAGAACAACGCCATAGACAGAGAACCGTGAGTACACAGCTGGTTGTACACTACATGTATGTGTACTAGCTGTAGCTAAGAGCTGAGAGACTTGCTTTTGTGTATTGGGTGTACACAGACAGTACACGTTTATTTAATATTCTACATGTGCGCACTGTAGTTTAAGATATGTAGCACAGTATGTATTACTCATTTTATTGGCCCCAGATTTGTGGAGTGTGTCCACTGTGGTCGTCAGATGCACCAGATCTGTGTGCTTCACCATGACCAGATAAGGCCTGGGGGCTACCAGTGCGACAGCTGCCTCTCTGCTCTGGGCAAGAAGAAGAAAGAAAACAAGTTTGTTCCCAGGCGTAAGTTTGCTGTATTCACAATGAGCAGTGGTCTTTCAGTTGTACCAAATAGCTCTTAGAATTTAATTTATTAGCTCTTTGTGAACAGGCAAATATACGTACATGTAATTGTCTTGTTAACAATTTGTTGCAACCCTGCAATCCTTTTAAATTTGGTAAATGTATTAGAGTACAGTAGCAGTACAGTACGTACATGTTATCATGTATGTAAATATGACATAAAATTAATGTTTTACCCTCCCTCCTCTGTTGTCCATAGGCCTCCCTGTTACGAAGTTGAGCTCTTACCTCGAGGAGAGAGTCAATACCATCCTCGTTGACGAGAACTCTGGAGCGGGTAATATCACCATCCGAGTGGTCTCCTCCTCCGACAAGACGCTGGACACACGCCCCCTCATGAGGGATAGGTTTGCAGGGGATTTCCCCGCTCAGTTCCCCTATCGGACCAAGGCCATGTTTGTGTTTGAGGAGATTGACGGCGTGGACGTTTGCTTCTTTGGCATGCACGTTCAGGAGTATGGGTCAGACTGTCAGGCTCCAAATACCAGGTAATATTTCTATTTAATGCATACTAACTTGTATTTAAGTAAGCATTCGCTAACGTACATGCACATGTACATGTACACGTACACGTAGGCACGGACAGTGTGTAATACATGTACATTGTATGCTCATGCACTGGTTGTTCCTCGTACAGGCGTGTGTACATCTCCTACCTGGACAGTGTGCACTTCTTCAAGCCCAGACTCTTCAGAACCAAAGTCTACCACGAGCTTCTCATTGGTTACCTGGAGTTCTGTAAATCCAATGGGTGAGTTCAACTATCCCCTTTGTACATGTACAAGTCTTGTATGTACAGTGTATACATGCACAACTGTGTACAACAATAGACATGACCCCTCCCCCCTCCCTCCAGATTCATGACGGCTCACATTTGGGCATGCCCCCCCAGCGAGGGAGATGACTACATTTTCCATTGCCACCCCCTCGAGCAGAAGATCCCCAAGCCCAAGAGGCTGAGTGACTGGTACAGGAAGATGCTCGACACTGCCAAGGAGATGAACGTCATCTATGACTATAAAGTGAGCCTATATAGTAGTACCTATGCCGCCCCCTATTAACTTAGCTAGAGCTACGTGTATCTTTTTGGGTTATAATACTTGGGTACGATGTGCACATTGATTACAAGCTTGTCTCCCCTACAGGATATATTCAAAAACTGTACTGATGATGGGGTTACCTTGGTGACAGAGCTGCCATACTTTGAGGGTGACTTTTGGCCAAATGTTCTGGAAGAATTCATCAAAGAACTTGACCAGGAAGCCAGGGAGAGAGAAGCCT
This sequence comes from Halichondria panicea, assembly GCF_963675165.1. Classification (NCBI taxonomy): domain Eukaryota; kingdom Metazoa; phylum Porifera; class Demospongiae; order Suberitida; family Halichondriidae; genus Halichondria; species Halichondria panicea. The sequence goes on along the minus strand of NC_087392.1, from coordinate 1,452,206 downwards.
CAGAGTTAGCATCTGAGGTGAGAATCTTTTCCCCCTTAGTTGTTGGATTTTGCTTGCAGCCATTGAAATGACTTTGTAGCTGATTATTATAACATGTTGTATTTCTTCCTTAGGTCCCAAAGAAAGCTGGCAAGCGTGGCACTAACAAGAAGGGCAGTAAGAAAGCTAGTGGAGCTCGAAACAAGTCCACCAAAAAGGGTGGTATCATGCTGGGTGGTGACGACCTCTCCTCCAAGGTTTACCAAACCATGGATAAGCACAAAGACGTTTTCTTCACTGTCCTCCTGCACCCCCCCTCCTCTGACTCCTCCCCCCTCCCCGGGACTACAGACCCGGACCAACTCATCAACTGTGACCTCATGGACGGGAGAGATGCTTTCCTCACTATGTCACGTGAGAGGCACTGGGAGTTCTCGTCGCTGAGACGCGCCAAGTTCTCGTCCATCTCGATGGTCTATGAGCTACATACTCAGAGCGAGGACAAGTTCATGTACAACTGCAACAGCTGTCACTTGGACGTGGTGGCCAGATATCACTGCACTGAGTGTGACGTGAGTGTACTTGTGTGTGTGTGTTTGTGTGTGTGTGTGTGTGTGTGTGTGTGTGTGTGTGTGTGTGTGTGTGTGTGTGTGTGTGTGTGTGTGTGTGTGTGTGTGTGTGTGTGTGTGTGTGTGTGTGTGTGTGTGTGTGTGTGTGTGTGTGTGTGTGTGTGTGTGTGTGTGTGTGTGTGTGTGTGTGTGTGTGTGTGTGTGTGTGTGTGTGTGTGTGTGTGTGTGTGTGTGTGTGTGTGTGTGTGTGTGTGTGTGTGTGTGTGTGTGTGTGTGTGTGTGTGTGTGTGTGTGTGTGTGTGTGTGTACGTGTGTGTGTGTGTGTGTGTGTGTGCTTATACATGTACATGACTGAGCATAACAAATCTGGTATAGGGCATGTACAAGACATGTATATCATTCCTATAAACGTGTGGCTAATTGTGACTCTTTTAATAAGCTGGGTATTGCCTGAGCAGGCAAATAGAATTGTTCCAAAGTTTTTTGGAGCACGATTACAATGTACATGTACATGCATGTAAAGCCACACATGTACTCATAGTGATTGTGTTTTCATCTCTCTTGCAGGACTTTGACCTTTGCATCAAGTGCTACAAGGATGTTAGCCATAAACACCAGATGGTGAAACTAGGACTTGATATTGACGACCCACAATCTAACGAATCGAAGCAGCTGGACCCACAGAAAGCTCGCCAGGCCTCGATTGAGAAGTGCATTCGTGCTCTGATACATGCCACCCAGTGCAGGGACCCTCACTGCAAGCAACCCAGCTGTATCAAGATGAAGAAAGTACTCACTCACACCAGGGAATGCAAACTCATGCTTGCCAGAAAATGGAACCAGTGTACCATCTGCAAACAGTTTGTCCTGCTCTGTATCTCTCATGCCAAGAACTGCACTGACGATGCTTGTCGTGTACCTCTCTGTGCTACCATCAAAAAGAACCTCAAGGAGCAGCGAAAACAACGGACTGTGGAAACGAACCGATTTGCTCAGCAGAGGGTAGCACGTATGGCTAATATGCTCACCAGTAATGGCTCCTCTGGCGGTAATGCTTCATCTCCACAACAGTCATCCTCAACTCACGTCTCGCCACAGGGGAAGAATCCAAACCCAGCCGCTCCCTCTCCAGTTGCCCCTCGATCTGTCGGTAAAGGAGGCCCCAAGACGCCTGGCACACCCGGAGGAAAAGGACGAATGATGACCAATCCTTCGTCCGTTGGAATGGGTGGAGCCACTGTCCCTGGCCTAGCACAAGCTGGCAAGCCTGAGCAGAACATGCATCCTGTGCCTCCTAATGTTACTGTGACGCAGTCCCCACGGATGGATGGAGAGATGCAAATCAAGAAGGTGTCAAGTCCACCTATCGAGCAGCTGGTTGCAATGCTTAGAGACCCTAATAAAAGAGAAATGGCACAACAGTACCTTAACAGCAACCCTGAATTGAAGCAACGAGTTCAAATGGTGTTGAACAGTACTAGAGTGAACCCTCAGAACATGATGTATCACAACCCGACAGGTGGAAATCCGATGTACAACACTCAACAGATGCGAACGAATGCAATGTACCACTCTCACTCAAACTATGGGCACCCACAGCAACAGCAACAGATGATGCGATACCCCGCCAACCACCCTCAATATCCCATGTCCACTCAGACTAGAATGGCCCCAGGTAACTATCCTCCTCAACGAACTCCGTACCAGAATACAGCTCACCAGAACCACCCCACTCTCCAGCGAATGCTCACCTCAGGAACCCCCCAGCAGCAGTATGCCACTCAGCAACAGCAGCACTCTTATAATCCTCAGATGCCCTCGCACCACTTAGGACCCCCTCCCCAGTACCCCGCTACAATGGGGCAACACCCCATGCCGCAGACAGCTGGCTATCCTCAAGTGCTCGGCCAGCAGGCACGCCCAGTTCCGGCCCCCTCACCGATGGGACCGCAGCATATGCCCCAACAGATGCAGTACAGTGGTACCAATCAAGGCATGGTAATGGACCAAATGGAACCAAATTTTATGTATCAGCAAAGTCAGCCTCAACAGTACGCTCTGAACTCGTCAAACAACAACAACAGTTATTCCCAAGGTGACATGTTGAGTGCACTCACACCTCAAGATAGGCTCTCAAAATTTGTTGAGAAGTTATAACCACAATGGAACTTTAATACTGTAATAATGTCTAGTTTCATTCTTCTAACTGTCTTTCTGAATGGGCTACTCATTTCAAATTCATCATGGTTTGTATTTATAGTGCTCTCGCTCAGTGTTGTACGTTTTCTCTTCTCTGTGATTTCAATCTGTGTTTTGTCATAGACCTATGAACACCATTTAATTAAGCTTTCTGTCCTGTTTTATTTTGCACTCCCAGTTTAATAATGTCCCAACCTAGGTATGCTCAAAGATATATATGTTAGCATCTCATTCTTTGCTATTCATTCACATTCAAGACTTGTGCTGCACTTCAAACAGTCTGTTCCATTTTCTATTTGGGGAACAAAAATGTCATTTCATTTTTTGCTTTTATCACAAGCACTCACACCATAACAGTAATGTGTGTTACTATTTTCTCTTCTTTACTTGAAACATGTTCATTGTGTATTTATGTGCATGATGTTTGCTAATGATTGTGTCCAAGATATTTGGGGGTGCATGCGTTCCATTAGATAAAAATCGGTCTTCTGTGGTGCTTACTCTCTCAGTGTCTGACGACCTTTACCTAACAGATCTGAGCCGTGTAACTGCACCTACGACCTTTACCAACTCACGTGGAGCTGAGCAATGGGAGTCATCAGAAGTGGAGACTAGTCAGATAGCTAGAGCGCGTAGTAAGTAGCATTCTTCTAAGGATCAATTAAATAAAGGTACCTATCAAGTATTTAGGCTGTTCTCTCTTTATAGATGAAGCTGCGGTGCCCCGATCCAAGAGATATAGAAAGGACAAACGTGAGTGCATGTGATACAATCATACACACAATTATGTGTGATCCCTTTTAATATGCATTGATTTTCTCAGCATGGGACAGTGAGGACATTGACCACTGGAAGATAGAGGAGTTTAAATCTGGAGACATGTCACAGCCCCTAATTAATGGAAGAGAGCTCCTTTGCCACCCTCTTCCCCAAGTACAGAGAGCATTACCTGCAGAAGGCGTGGCCTCACGTCACTAAGGCACTCAAGGAGTAAGTAAGTTAACCTAGTATACAATGGTCCTCTTGAATGCATCTCTTGTTTCTGCATCTCTTCTCACAGGGTGTATCCTGTCGTCTTGACCTGATAGAGGGTAGTATGACTGTGTCCACCACTCGCAAGACCTGGGACCCTTACGTCATCGTCAAAGCTAGAGACCTCATCAAGCTACTGGCAAGGAGTGTCCCTTTTGAGCAGGTGAGAGTAAAATCATCTCACTGATACTTTATATACAGTATATAGTACGCAATAAATTATAATCATCACCGACATGGATCTGCCTATACATTTTCAAATAGTGGCTATTTTAATACTCATGTCAATACCGAAAACTCTAAAGGTGAAAACGGGCCATTTTGATAGCGACTTTGAATGCTTACAACTTTAGTTAAGATTGTTCACAATATTTATGTCTTTTGTAGCCCTTTGAAATACCTATCTCACATACACGTAGTTAGACTGTTAGTACTGGCAACCAATATTGGAAGATCTCTGCATTAATCGTTGAAATCGAATACAAACATTAGGGCAGCTGAAAGAGTCCCTAAAAAAATATTACCTGTAATTAACTGACTGTATTTATTCCATGTGCGTGATTCAGCTTACATGCATTTTTTTATGCAGTCAGAGAGTATTCCCACTGCTTTCACGCCCCCCACACTTCACACACGTGTGTGTGATATGACCTTGTGTGGGGTGGAATTTGCTCTGTGGGACATTTATGTACTTTACACTACTGGTGCTGCATTTCTGGCTTGAAAACACCTCTATTGGGTAAAGGTTGTCTTTCTTCTTCACTTCACAGGCCACTCGTCTTCTCCAAGACAACGTAGCCTGTGATATCATCAGGAGCAAATCACTGGTGCGAAACAAGGAGAGATTGTACGTCGACAGCAGCGTCTGATTGGTCCAAACGGTGCCACCCTGAAGGCGATTGAGCTGCTCACCCATGCATGCTACATCCTGGTGCAGGGTAACACAGTGTCTGCTCTGGGCTCTTTCAAAGGCCTCAGACAAGTGAGGAAGATTGTGGAGGACACTATGAAGAACATGCACCCTGTTTACAACATCAAGGTGAAGTGTACTGTATGAAGTATACACTTCAGTAAGCAGGTCACCCTCGATGATACAGCCAGGTTTATGTCCCCTAAGACATGAGTAGGCCACAATACAGCCACCGTTTGTCTGCCCAAGGGTGACCATTATAATTATAGAGACAGATTAAAAAAAGCTACTGAGTGTACAAATGCAGTGTATGACTGACAGAACTCCACTTATTAATAGTGATTGTTGAATATGTGTGTGGTGTGTGTGTGCAGGTCAAACAAGCAACTGTGTCTGAGCAGAGGAAAGCTGAGAGGCAGAGTGTGTTCCAACCTCCTCCTGTCTCGGTAGACAACAGAGTGTGTTCCAACCTCCTCCTGTCTCGGTAGACAAAGGCCGTTAGTATAATTCTTTACTATTCATTCACATTCAAGACTTGTGCTGCACTTCAAACAGTCTTTTCCATTTTCTTTTTGGGAAAATAATGTTATTTTGCTTTATCACAAGCACTCACACCATAACAGTAATGTGTGTTACTATTTTCTTTTCTTTACTTGAATCTCTTTACTTGAAACAGTTTTGTGTCTGGGGTGCATGCGTTCCATTAGATACAAATCGGCCTTTTAGTGTTTACTAATTAAGTGTCTGATTACCTTTACCAAACGGACCTGAGTAAATTCACTTACGACCTTTACCAACTCACGTGGAGTTAAAGATGGAGTCATCAGAAGTGGAGACTAGCCAGAGAGCACGTCGTAAACACCACTCTTCTAAGGATGAATTAAATGAAGGTCTGCGTACTACAAGTATAAACTCTATTAATTTTAGTCTGCTTCTCTCTTAGATAAAGCTGAGGTGCCCCGATCCAAGAGATATAGAAAGGACAAACGTGAGTGATTGCGGTACACACATAATTATGTGTATTTAATAGTGATCCCTTTATGCATTGAATCTCTCAGCATGGGACAGTGAGGACATTGACCACTGGAAGATAGAGGAGTTCAAGTCTGGAGACATGTCACAACCCCTAATGGAGGAGAGCTCCTTTGCCACCCTCTTCCCCAAGTACAGAGAGCGTTACCTGCAGAAGGCTTGGCCTCACGTCACTAAGGCACTCAAGGAGCAAGTAAGTCAACCTAGTATACAATGGTCCTCTTATCAATCCGTAGTATAATTGCGGTCAATATTTATTGTAGCCGTGTGTCACTGCAGCTTCCAAATTAAGCTCTGAAGTTCAGCTGTTACTGACGGCAGACTAATGCATCTCTTGTTTCTGCATCTCTTCTCACAGGGTGTGTCCTGTCGTCTTGACCTGATAGAGGGTAGTATGACTGTGTCCACCACTCGCAAAACCTGGGACCCTTACATCATCGTTAAGGCTAGAGACCTCATCAAACTACTGGCAAGGAGTGTTCCTTTTGAGCAGGTGGGAGCAAGATCATCTCGTTGATACTTCATATACAGTGTACAGTACGCGCAATTCAAGTTATGGCAGCTTGCCTCTAATTATCATAATTATTAACTGACTGTATTTATTCCATGTGCGTGATTCAGCTTACATGCACTTTTTTATGCAGTCAGAGAGTATTCCCCACTGCTTTCACGCCCCCCACACTCACACACGTGTGTGTGATGTGACCTTGTGTGGGGTGGAATTTGCTCTGTGGGACATTTATATAGTTTACACTACTGGTGCTGCATGATATTTTTTACTCTATTGGGTAAAGATTGTACTGCCCCTTCATAGGCCACTCGTGTTCTCCAAGACGATGTAGCCTGTGACATCATCAAGATAAAATCGCTGGTGCGGAACAAGGAGAGATTTGTACGTCGACGACAACGTCTGATTGGTCCAAACGGTGCCACCCTGAAGGCGATTGAGCTGCTCACCCAATGCTACATCCTGGTGCAGGGTAACACAGTGTCTGCTCTTGGCTCTTTCAAAGGCCTCAAACAAGTGAGGAAGATTGTGGAGGACACTATGAAGAACGTGCACCCTGTTTACAACATCAAGGTGAAGTGTACTGTATGAAGTATACACTTCAGTAAGCAGGTCACCCTCGATGATACAGCCAGGTTTATGTCCCCTAAATCACGAGTAAGCCACAATACAGCCACTGTTTGTCTGCCCAAGGGTGATCATTATATAGAGACAGATAAAAAAAAAACTACTGAGTGTAATCCTGTGCAGTGTGTGTGTATGGTTAGGTTAATAGTTTACCTGGTATATATGCTGAATGCTACAATAACATAGATACACATGCCTCTATGCACAGTGTCAATGTAGCAATTGCTTCTCTCCCTCTCCCACACATACACAGACACTGATGATCAAACGAGAGCTGATGAAAGACCCTGCCCTCGCTAAAGAGTCCTGGGATCGGTTCCTACCAAAGTTCCCCAAATCCACTGTCCCCAGACGCAAAATCAAGATTAATGAAAAGAAAAATTATACTCCATTCCCCCCTCCCCAGCCGGAGAGCAAGGTGGGTGTGGTTTACGGGTGTGGTCTGTATTGAGTATCTGCTCTGTGTGTAGCTGGACAAAGAGCTGGCGTCTGGAGAGTATTTTATGAAGGAGAAGGAGAGATTGGCTTTAAAGAAGGAGAAAAAGAAGGTATAGTGTTAAACATATGCATTATTAAGGGGTATGAATGTACCTATAGATGTGCGTACATGTTGTGTGTGACAATTTTTGAACTTAGTGCACTTAATAGTTATACGTTCAATAGTGGCTATTATTAATAGTGATTGTTGGATGTGTGTGTGTGCAGGCCAAGCAAACAACTGTGTCTGAGCAGAAGAAAGCTGAGAGACAGAGTGTGTTCCAACCTCCTCCTGTCTCGGTAGACAAGGGGCATAGCCAGCAAGACGAGTCTGAGGGTGGAGTGGAAAAAGTGGATGTGTCAGCTATGAAGAAGAAATTCTCTAAAGCTCTGAAGAAAGTGAGTGGTGGATGCGTATAGCTACATGTATTCATGCAATCATATTACACCGTTTATTCTGTAGGTTGGTGAAAGATCAAAGAAGAGTAAGAGTTCTTCTATTACATGACAATGGATTGAACTTATTAAACAATTAATATTATGTCCTTTTTTGTCTTTGTACAATCATGTTAATTCTCATCATGTTCTCGTAACACTACTTTCTAACCAATAATAAGTAATAATTACGAATAAATACACAGTTTAAGGATTATAAAAAGATTGAAAATTACAGCATCATATAATTATAAAAATCTAATATAGCGTATGTAATCAGCAAGTGAAAACTAGCTTAAGAATGGTTCAACCGCATGCAATGGGAAAAGTCCAGTAGTTCCATCATCCAGCATTCCATAGTGGAAGCCATCATCTTGCTTCTGTACAATAATGAGAACATCTCCTTTGGAGAAAGACAACTCTTTATCATTCATGGCTTCGTATTTCATTGTTGCTCGATAAAAGTTTGCATCCGAAGGTGATGTAGATACTTGTAACCCGAGGTCAGGTGATGCTGTACTTTGGTCTTGTGGCTTTACATCAGCACCATGTGACTTTTCATCAGGTGAGACAGAACGTTGCCTAGGTAATGGTGTAGGTTTTGTATCTTGGGAGGGGGTCTCAACAAGCCTTGGTACAGGTGTGGGTTTTATTTCCTCTCCACCGTTGGGCATGAGCTGTGGGAGGGCAGGTTCACTCTTCCTTGGTGCAGGCTTAGGCTGTGGGGGGTCAGGTTCTTGCCTAGGTACTGGCGTTGGCTGTGGTTTCTGTGGAGGGTCAGACAGACTCAGCCTTGGTGCAGCTTTAGGCTGTGAGGGGTCTGGTTCACTTTGCCTTGGTGCTGGAGTTGGTTTTGTCTCTTTCTCAGTCCCTATATTAGGGGGAAGTAGTCTCGACGAAAGACTGTCCCTCTTTTGTTGAGTAGGAGGAGTTTTCGGAGGGGGTGGTCGAGCAGGTTTGGTACCAAAAGAGTCTTGCTTTGATGTCGTGATATCTGTTGCTTCATCTCGTGTTGTTTTGGTGGCTACACTTGATACAGGAACAGCTTTCTTTTCGGCTCCTTTTTTCGAATCTCTTGTTACCATCTTCTTTAGTGACTGCATTAGATTTGAGCCCTTTGAACGTATGCTATGTCCCCGTCCATCTTTATCCTCTGGCTGAGCATCAGAGGAGTTATACAACACTCTACCTCCTGCAGGCACTGCACTAGCACCGCTGGGCTGCTCCTCAATCTTGTTAATCTTGCCTGAGGCAGCACTGGGGGGTCTAGGTGGGGGAGGCCGCCTCGGTGGTGCTGACCTTGCCGCTTTGTCGTTGATAGTGTTTTCAGCGATCTCTTGTGGTGGATCAACTTCTTCGCTTTCATCCTTGATCTTCGGTAGATGTGAGGGAGCAGGCACTTTTCTTACAGGCGGTACTGGTCTAGTAGCCAGACTGCTAGTTCTCATTGGAGGGGGTGGTTTTGGTTTAGGTGATTTCAGAGGCTCTGTATTCGTTTGAGCAACTGTAGGTGATGTCGGGGTGCTGTATCTGCGCAAGTGAGCTGGTTTTGGTGCCACTGATGGTTTGTCTATTGACTTTCTCTTCTCTGAATTGTTGATAGCCGGAATTGTTTCCTCAATTTTGGATGCCTTTCTTATTGGAGGGGGAGGGAGAGGAATGTTTGGAGGTGGGGGGATCATTCGACTGATTGGTCGCTTGACGCGTTGAACTCTTGGACGTAGCGAGGATCTCGGTGGAACAGGTGGGATCTTTACTTGTTTCGTTTCACTAGCAGGTGCCTTGACTTCCTCTGCACTAGTGCTGCTGGCAATCATTGTTGTATCTGAGGATGTGGCTTGATGAGAGGGTGTAACAGGAGGTGTGGCAACTTTGGCCGCACTTGGTGGAGGTGGTGGTGGCTGTCTTCTCTGTGTGCCCCCTGCAGTTGTTGTGAGTCGTTTACGTGGACGGATCATGGGTTGGGTGGAGTTAGGCTGAGCAGTAGAGAATGAGCGAGTTGTTTTCACCGCTTCCGCGGCCGTGCTGGTCTTGCGTATTTGTGGCGTAGGTGTTGGTGGCTTAGTATCTTTGGCTTTGGTAGGGGACGGCTCTTCTTTTAATGGTTCTTCTTTCAACGGTTCAGACTGTGTAGAAGTGGGTGGAGCCTGTGTAGTGGGCGTAGTTGCTGTAGGGGGAGGGGGAGGGGCTCGTCTAGCCTTACTGTCCAGACGTTTGCGAGGAGACCTTGACGGTGCTGGTGGTGTAACAGGTTTTGGTACCACCTACAGAACAATTGCAATTCATTATGTGCTGTGCACTATTTAGTATTATGATCAGACTAAGCTAGCTATAAGGAGGAGGGCTAGCAGCATTAAGCCAGAAACTAGGGATGTGAACTAACCTAAGCAAACAGACACTACTACTTGGTGAGCCTGTATTGGAGTTTGCAAAGAATCTCTGTAATACATCACTAAAAGCATTGAGCATTGCACGTTCCTTATATGGAATAAACACACTGTGGTTCTGTTATATACATGTACATGTAGATACATTTTTGTAGTGAAACATTTTCCATATAAGGAACGAACAAAGCTTAACACTTTTTTAATTCATGTTATGTGTTGCAGCAGTAATTAATCACAACTAACCTCTTCTGGCGGTTTTGTTGTTGAAGAAATCTCATCAATTTTTGTATTCTCAACAATTTTCTCCTCATATTTTGGCTCGTCCCTGCTCTTTGTTTTCTTGAAGCTTCGCCTCATAAAATCAGCGACGGCACCCATCCCACCACGCCCCTTTTCTTTCCTTCCCCCCTGGGCCACCTCCTCGTCTACTGCCAGGGTACGTCCACGACCGAATGATCGTCGTCTCTCCAGTGCTGCCTGGAGTTGGCCTGAGGGCAAACAGAGGCTAGTCATGACTCTTCGATAGTATTGTCAGTGACTGTAGGCCTATAGTACATGTAACTTAAATTCCGTGGATCCAATATTTCAATTTTATTTTCTGAAAAAGCTTGGAAAGAGACCTTTCAAACGGTGTTATCTCACTTTGATAAAAGTATTTGCCAATTTTCTCATACCCATGGTCCAAAGCCGAAAGCCGAAAAATTATGGCCCTAATGTTTAAACACATCATTTGAAAGGTCTCTTTCTAAGCTTTCAGAAAATCACAAAATTGTTGACATTGGATCAACGGTACTAAAGTTATGGCTGTTGAAAGATGCTCAACTATACCCCTACCCCCGTCTAATCAATGGTTTGGGGACTCTGTCAGCTGCCATACATGTATGTTGCTACATGCATGGCATGTAAATTAGTATGGCAAATGCATCTACTGAGTAAGTACATGTACATCCATGGCAATTGGATCACTCACCTTCCAGACCCACTGGTTCGCTAGCTGTCGGTAACTTCTCGTCGTTGTCTTCCTCCAGCAGAGGAACATCTTTAGACTTGTCACGTGACTTCTTACGTAGCGACCACATCTTCTTGAACGAGCTCCTACTCTCCTTTCGTCTCTCATCTTGAGGCTCAGGAGATTCAATCAGTGGCTAGAGAAGGAAATTATGATCTTGAATCAGACATGCTAGTAGTTACATGTACTTCCAACATAATTATGTGTACAAAAGCAGGCCTAGTGCAGTGAGCAACGCTCAGTGTACAGTACATGTACCTCTTAGAAATCGGTCCTTCTATATAAACCATGACCATGCAACTAAAACACTATGCCTACAGAGACTTTCAGAATATTACACAACCCATACTTACCTCGACGAAAGAGCCAGGAAACCATCCCTGTGTGGAACCGACTGCCCCGTACCACCAGCCATTGTCCTGGGCCCAATATACGAGCACAGTGTCTCCCTCGGAAAACACAAGGTCACCCTCCGTGTCCGACTGATAGGGGAAGATGGAGCAGTACTCTACTGCCTCCAGATCACCACCTGGTGGGGGGGAGGGGGCATGAAAATGATTAACAGGATTAATTTGAGTGCCATAAACTTGTTTCTTAAACTCATTGACAATGTATTTGTGTCATGTAACAAATCCAAGCATTCTGATCAGCCATAACTTAATTGAGTTCTCTATGGTGTGTTCAGTTAACGGACACATTTTGGGCTTTCCCCCCATTAAGTTGCCAAAAAAATGAAAGAGCTCACTGTTAGTATTTTAAATTGAACGAACAAACTCAAGTGGCCACTCAAACAATTCATTCAAACAGACAGAGACACCTACTGTACCTGCTTTCATCATCTCCTCCATGTTTGCTGGCTGGGTGGCCGACATGCTTTCTCTCGCTTCTACAGGAGCAGGACGAACGTACGACTGGGGGAACCATCCCACCCTCCCCTCACACACACCCTTCCACCACCCTCCGTCCGACTTCTCTACAACGGTGACAAGTTCTCCTTTCTTCAGCTCGAGCTCGATATCCGTAGACCCATCGAAATTATGTTTGGCTATGTATTTATCAGTGTCTGGCTCTCCGTTTTCATACTCCTGCAGTATTACATGATCATTATAATTATTAGAGTCACATGACTTGAAGCTCCACCTACCGGCTCTGATGCCCTTAGGGACTGAGGTGATCCCTCGATAGCTGCTGAATTGGCATAGAAGGCTACGTTCCTCTGACTCACGGGTGTGTTTGGTAGCGTCCCGCCATTACTCACTACCTCTCCTCCCTCATTAGAAATGATTGTAGCCTCTCCATTTTCATCACTATAAAGGGACAGTAATTAGTTCATGCACTCCTGTACATTTACATAGCTTACAAAACATACACAAATATAAATGCAGTTATAAGGTGAGTAGTACCAAATTGCTTTGGATCCACTCAACAAAAAGATAACTTGCCTATTAAATGTATCTAGGTAAGGTCGATCGAGTTTCCTCAGAGCACGAGGGGTGGAGTCAATATCAATCTTACGGTTCATCGTTTGTGACCTCTGAAGCTTCTCCAAGTCAATCTTGTCTTCCTTCTTTTTGCTGAAGGACAAGGCTCTCTTGTTGGGTTTTGAGGGGAGTGTCTGATGACGGGTCTGTGTGAGGGAGGGATGCTGGACGTTGAATGATGTTGAGGCCGCCACAATGGCCGATGCTGCCATCAAGAAGTTCTCTGTTGAGGATGAGTGTGTGTTGACATAACTAAACATACAACCTTATACACAGCTACTAAAAAATAAAAATAAAACGGAACAGCATAAAGTTCGTAAACTCACCATCCTGTTGTTTCTTTTTCTCAGCGTCTCTATCTATGTACTCCACATAGGTACGTGGGAACCATCCCTCCCCTCCCTCCGTGACTTTCCCCTTCCACCAACCCCCACCAGCGGGGGTCTCCATTAGTGTCACCCACTCCCCCTGCTCCAACTCCAGGTCATCCGGATTCTGGGGGGCATAGTTGTGGAGTGCTCGATAGTGGGGCACTGTGGAGACGAGGAGAATGTGTACAAGGGTGGAGGGTGGTACATGTACATGCATATCAGGTTTCAGTTAACTATAAGAGTAATACGTATCACACTGCACAGTATAATGGTGAACCTACATGGATTAACACAAATTAATGATTTGGCTTAATACTTACTGTTCGCTAAAACATACCATCAATAGCTCTCAATTTTGTTACAAGAGCATTCAAATCACTCCTGTCAGTTAGTTACCCTAGCACATGCATTTACACGTGCAGAACTATAGCTCACCTCCGAGTATAGGCTTGGATGGACGAACAGTCCCCATTTCAAGAGCTGCTTGTTTGCTCACTTTGTACTCTGACTTCTGTGACTTGCAGTAGCAACAACAGACGAGTAGGATGACTACACCCACTAACAGGAGAGCACCTAGCACACCTCCCACTACGGCACCAATGATTACAGTATCAGCTAAATCAGTGTATGAGTGTGTGTGGGGGGGGGAGGGAGTCAAACAGTTTAAGAGACTGGTATCGTTTTTCAATACCTGTTGCTGGTGGTGGTGTGGTGGTTTGCATCGTAGGTGTGGTCTCAGTCAGTGTGGTAGGGGGATTAATTGTCATTGGAGGTGGCTCTTCGACCATGCCAGCCAATGAGCATGTTGCCGTCTCCACGGATCCACCCATCTGCTGTACAAGAACAGCTGCTCGTGTTGTGAATGGCGACTGTGGACCAGAGAGGGGGAGTGAAGGGTCAGTAAAGACGGCCGAGAATGTCCCAGGGGTGGCGGGGAGTGAGAGGGGGCCATGTTTCCCTGTGAGATCACCAGTTGAACATGCCAGGGGGATGGTCGGGGAGCAAAGTGTTGGGTCACTGTGAGGGAGAGGAGGTGAATACGTTTAATAAATGATCTCATTCCAGAAACATGTAGATTATAATACATACAGAGTACATGTAGTTCATTAAAATGGGGCTGATCAATTATTACGTCGTTTTCGTTTATCTCTCAAAGGCATACTGAAAGAAGTGTACTATGTACACACCAATAACACAATATACTGTGTAAACACATTGCTTTAGAAAATACTGTTCATATTGAAATACTGTTTATATTGTAACATTGAAGGTGTTTTATAGCCACAAATACGAGCTCTAAAGAAACACACAGGAAGCCACAACAACCTTGGTGCTAGGTCAAAGACAGGCAGAGAATTGCAGTCCATGGGGGAATCTTGAGAGACCATCCTCACGCTCCAATCGAAGCCGACCACTCCGCCCACGGCCTGCCTTCTTGTACGACTGTTAACGGCTCGTCTCCTTCGAGACATCGGGGTGGGGCTGACACTGGGTGTTGGAGCAACGGGTGCTGTAGTTGCAGAGGAGAACACAAATATTAATCACAAATACATGTAGTAATAAATGAATGAATACGCTCACTAGAATGGCAAATATCTCACAAACAAGACCGATTATGCTTTTACAGTATTTTGCTCACTTGTTGGTCCAAACGGGAGCATACTGTCACCACTGCCAACGTCCACACTGGAACTGAACACTGGAATGGACTGCACTGTCTGGGATGGAAACACAGTCTGGAACGAGGACGCTGCACCCACAGTTGAGGTAGTGTCTGGAGAGGGGAATAGGCTAGTAGTAACCTCAACAGGAAGTTGCGTCATGGAGGGTATGTTGGTAGAACTGAGGGTGGGACTTGGAGTGGGCGTAGTCACGTTTATTATCTGTAGGATCATCAATTCCACGGTGATTGTCGTCTCAGAGAATGGATCGTCGGCTGGCTGAGTAAAAATGATCTGTCCTCTCAAGCTGGATGTATTAACAGATACCATAACTCGTAAAACCGGTCTGATTAGTTCTATATTTGCACAAGCCACTCTAGATCCATCAGTTCGATGAATCACAACAGATCGTCCTACAATGCTGTACAATCCAAACAAAGGCACGTTTGGGTCCGAATATGTTTCCATTAATTCATTGAGACCGCCTAGTCCTCCAAATTTCCCACTTAGATCTCCTATCTCGTACTCATCGCTAGTTAGTGGTCGCGTGATGCTGTCATTGTACACCACTCCAGTGGGGTTCCAGTGCCCCAGGGTCAATAAACAACTCTCAGGCTCCTCAGGAGGAACAGGTAGGACATGTACGTGATAGCCTCCAGCCATTCCAGCCAAACCTTGGAGGTTAACTGTCACGAATGTGTAGTCAAAAAGTGATAGCTGAGAAAATCGAATGCTGCCTGTTATCCCGTTTTCGTTATTAAAGTTCACAACAGCTTCCAGGGGAGTAAATCGAGTCAGATTAGCACAAGCTATTCTAGGGCCACCACGATTCTCCTGATGAATTACAATTGAGCGATTGACAATGTACAGCATGTCTCCAGATAGTGGTAGAGATAGATCGGTGTAAAACTGCTTAGCAACACGATTAACAACACTGTACGGAGAGCCTTTATTCGAGAGATCACCAATCTCACAGTTTTCTTGCCTTGTAGGGTTACACAAAATAGAATAATTGTTACTTACATCGACATTCAACGGGTTATAATGTGGTCCAGCAAGAGAGCAATCAGTACCGTTCACATCCAGAGGCTTCACGTGTACATGCCAGTTATGACCAGTCGAAGTTGAGTTCCCAGCTACTCGCAAGAGATTGGTGTACACAGAGGAAGTGTTGCTGTCAGTGTGGCCCCTGAAATGTACATATCCAGTGAATTGGTTTCTAAACGAAGAGATGAGTATATCGGATTGAGCCGTATCTGTATCTTGTGGGTAGTCAATGTTCGCACAGACCAATCTAGCTCCGCCCGAGAGGTGGACGACTATAGAGCGTCCAATAATACTATACACACCATGTAGTGATAGGGTGGAGTCAATGTATTGAGCAATCACGTTATTGGATTGAGAAATGTTGAGCAGACCAAACTTTCCACTCAAATCACCAATTTCACAGTTGCTTGGATCTTGAGCACAGTTCTGGGTGTAATTTTGATTTGAGTTTGCCCCCAAGGGGTCGTAATGGCCCCCAGTGATGGCCACGCCGCATGGATTAGGGATACCATTCAGCGGAAAGGGATACTGGTGAACATGCCACTGGAAGAGAGTATCATCGTGGAGACTGAGACCTGTATGGGTATGGGGGGGGCGGGTAATAGAGTAGTAGATTATGATTCTGACTAAGAGTAACAATTGATCTATGAACAAACATAAATGTACATGTATATACACATGCGTTTCAATTTTAATACAACGTAACTATAGCACCTTACAGTGTCATGTATATGTATATAAAATAGGCCTCTAGCTACACTGAAGCAAGCACACACTGAAACACACCGGTCAGATTGACTGTAATGGTGGTGTTATCGGTTGGTCCATCTTGTGAGAACTCGATGCTCCCGCTCACGCCTCGCTGGTTGAACTCTGACCTCACTCTCAGTCCGAGGGTCGGTCGCAGGAACAGAAACAGTAGAGAGAGAAACCACCAACACCTGCCATTCATCAACATCTTCATCTACCTTAGATCATCTGGGCACCAAAGAAAAACTTCACATAATTGACATTTACATTCTTTAGTACAGCATATACGAAGAAAATTTGGCCAAGGCTAGCTTTGTAGCTGGCATTGTAGCTGGCAAAATATTGTCCTTACAAGGATGATGTTGTTTGCTACAAGACAATTATCAGCTACATGATATATAATGTCCTATGTGTTTTACAGGCACGAAATTATCCGTCATTGTACATTATATTGTACATTGTATTAACACATGATGACAGATCACTTTACACGACACAAGTATTTGACACACACAGCAAGGGGGAAGCTTATACTGTACTTAAACTATTTCAGTAATTACATGCTAATCATTATTCACAACACATGACCACCACAGTCCACATATTAGGTTAAGTGGGCTTTCTGCAAACCTACCACTCAACAAAACCTCAGGCCAAAGTCGTTAAAGCTATATGTGCACTATTTCTACAGTACCCCCCCCCCCCCCGAGGCATATCTCGTAGTAGCAGTAACATCATGTAGCTCGTACAAGCCACAACGACTAGGTCTAACCAATATCCACCCACACAGTGGAGGAGTACCTCTCATGTAAACACAAGCCATATCTGGCAGAGACTCTTGGACAGGTAAGAAAATAGCACACACAGTTATTTATTATTTTGAAGTCCCCTGAGGGAACATTATGAATTTCTGTGGTACAGTTTTTTCATGCTCTATTGCACAGCTTAGACTGAGGGGGGCTTGTATTTAGTTACAGTCTTATACACAATAGGTTAAGTAATATGAGAAGTACATTTACATGCAGGAAATATCAAAACAGAGCCTTTAAGGGAATCTGTGTCCCAACAGTACTAGCACTTCAGGATATAGGTTCAGGTTGCTGTATATTCCCTCATGTTAAAGAGATGCTTGTGAAAAACTGTTAGTAAGAGAGTGAGAAAGATTTCCCACTCACTGTTGTCTCAGAATACTGAGATGGTTCACCATGTACCGACATCACTAGATCTACTGTATCGTATCTCTTGAGCACATTTCAATGATTGCATACTTATACTAACCAGACGTACAATCATGTATAGATACTAATCATGATCGTACTAATGATGTGTATCAATGAGCCAACTACGTACATTGAAATGTACACATTAAAAAACAACACGAATTGGAGATTGTTTTTAATTAATACACATGACTACTATGTAGCTACAATGTACACTGACTCTGCACACCAGAACACCATCAGGAGATGTAATGCATCAGACACACAGACCAAGAACAACTCACCTGCATATATGAGAAGCAAAATAAAGCTCCAATTTGTTCACTATTCATTCACTGTTGTATACACTGTCACTAGTTACACTGCACTGTCAATCTCAGAGTGCTAGCTAGCTAGGGGGGAGTGGTGGGCAGAGTTGCATAACTGGGTGTGGCTGCTTACTCTGCAAGATTCTAACTTTGACGACCTCTGCTTGACAACTATTCCCCACAGAGATTTTATGCGCATGTACATAAATATGAAGCACGTGGAACTCCTTCCTTTTCACTAATCATCATGGCTGTCGGTAAGAACAAGAGGCTAACCAAGGGGAAGAAGGGATCAAAAAAAAAGATGTGAGTATCTACGTCAAATATTGTATCCATATAAGTAGTACCTATGCTCTTAGTACAGTAAAAGTGCTCGTAGACTAAGGATTAGAAAGGATGCAGTTACTACTTGTGCCTATACCCACGCTACAGAATTGATCCCTTTACCAAGAAGGACTGGTATGATGTCAAAGCCCCGTCCATGTTTGCAGTCAGAAACATTGGCAAGACTTTAGTCACCAGAACTCAAGGAAAAAGTATGTTTGCAAGTGGTCGTATTTTTTCATACGCTTAAACTTTTAGGCAGTGTGTATGTATTTAGATCTAAAGTTCTTGCCGAGTTTGCACTGTCTATGATGATCACAAGTTATCCCTGTCTTAGTTCAATCGACAATGCGGACAACTCTGTACTGAGGCCGCATAAATATAGCTGTATTTATACTCATACGCTAGTTATTCCTTTCCAAGACGGCCCCTCTACCATTACACACTCTGACATTGTGCTCTCTCTTCTTTCCCACTCTAGAGCTTGCCAGTGATGGACTCAAGGGTAGAGTATTTGAGGTTTCTCTAGCTGACCTCCAAAATGACGAGCAATCATTCAGAAAGTTCCGTCTGATCTCAGAAGATATCCAGGGGAAAAGTGTCCTCACTAACTTCCATGGAATGACAATGACAACCGACAAGCTTCGTGCTCTTGTCAAGAAATGGCAGGTAAGGATGTGTGTGTCTTGTTGCGTATGTACTATACTGGCAACTGCTTTTGCTTCAATTACCTCCCATGCTGTGAAAGTCTACATTGCCTCCCTCCATTGTTAGGTAGAAAATATAATATCTTTTGATAGCATTATGCCCGATATGCTGCTACACAAAATTAATAAATTGTCTATTTTCTGTGTACCCTCCTTCCTCTCAGACACTGATTGAAGCTAATGTTGATGTGAAGACAACTGATGGATACCTCCTGCGAGTGTTTTGCATTGGATTCACAAAGAGACAACCCAACCAGATCAAGAAAACCTCTTATGCCAAGTCATCACAGTGCAGGCAAATTCGCAAGAAGATGGTGGAGACGATGAATCGAGAGATCAGTCAGATCGACCTCAAGGAGACAGTCAACAAACTGTAAGTAAATGACCATTCTTTATAACTATGTAATTATAGTTGTGTTTCCTAACCTACCAATATATATAGAGCACATCTGATACGCTGCTAAATTTTGTAGCTATTGGTACGTCCACTATAATATTGATCTTGTTTGATCGTTGTGCAGGATCCCGGACAGTATTGGCAAGGATATTGAGAAGAGATGTCAGTCCATCTACCCTCTGCATGATGTCTTTATAAGAAAAGTCAAAGTCCTCAAGAAACCCAAGTTTGATGGTGAGTTTTGAACTAGGTGTTCAGAATGATATCTATAAATGTAATACGAATTTATGCATAATAGATCAGCTCTGCCTTAAGAATCTAGAATTTACCCTCTCCACGCACACAACACACACAGTTGGTAGATTATTGGACCTCCACGGTGATAGTGCCTCAGGGAAGGGAGGCACTGATACTTTCGAGCCACCTGTACTGGAGAGCGTCTAGAACAGTCTAGGAACAGTTACATTGATGAGTGTGTTGTCTTGTTGAAGAGAATTTTATGATGTCTCATTTCAATTGTTGACCAAAATGTCTGTCAAGAGAATTGTCTGTGTTTACTGTCAATGCTTTGTGAGGATGTGTGGTGCATATAGTGACCCTATTTTTGTGGGCTTCAAAAATAGGAAATGGTCGACCATGATTTTTGTTACAAGTGATAATAAGGTCTATTAGAAAATATTCGTCCTACTCCTTAATGAGTGTGGGTGTTATGTAGTCCAGTGCGCATGTTCAATAAAAACCATACGTATGTTCAACATCAAAAGAATTATTACAGCTAAATAAGCTACTAATATGGGTAATTGAAGCCAGTACAGTTGGCACCACTAACACACACCAACAACATGCCAAGGCCTTGAATATGTGATACTTAAATTGGCATTCGTATTTACACCAACAATAGAAATACATGATTTGTACGAAAATTTACATAAATATACAAAAACTGAAAAATGATTGCACGAGTTACAAACTGAAATATGAAATAGAGTAATTATGAAATGTCCCTTATTGTCAATGAAGTTCACATGTTGCTCTGTGGGGAGGTACATCATCTTCTTGTCTTGAGCCCAGTCTAATGAACACAGTCTTCATTTCGCCTTTTCCTTTCACATTGACAACTTTGTATGTCTCGTGATTAACATAGGGAGAGAGTTTTTCTAAACAGGTCTCAGGCATGTGGATCTTGTTCACTAAACCAGTAGAGTCCATTCGACTAGCAACGTTCACCGTATCACCCCATATATCAAACAGCATCTTCCTACTTCCAACCACTCCAGCCGTCAAAGGTCCAAAATTGAACCCAATACGCATTCTGAAAACAAACCCAGGCATTTGTGTGTTGATTTGCTCTAGTACTTCAATGAGTTTCTCTGAGAAATCCACAAGTTCCAAAAGGTGCTTTACATTTCTTCCTTGTGAATCCAGTGGTAGACCAGAAGCAGCCATGTATGTACTACCAATAGTTTTGATTTTCTCGATACTGGAGAATTGCTCACGATCCAAAAGAGCATCAAACTCACTGATGATTAAGTTGAGCACTCGAAGGGACTCCTCATCACTGTTTGGTGTGTTCATTTGAAAGTCTCGAAAGTTGACAATAGAAGCAAAGATGACACCCACACACTCGTGGTCTTGCGAGTACTTTCCGTTAATTCGCAACTCCCTAGCAACGTGGTCGGGTATAATGTTGAATAGTAGCCAGTCGGCTTGGGCCTTGCGTAATCGAGCCAATCTCCTTCGAGCCGATGCCTCAATTCGAGCGATGAAATGGAGACGAAGAGACACTTCAGACATCCGATTGACAACCATGAGCAAAATGAGAACTAGTAACAAAAGTACTGTTGTTTCGGGGGCCACGTGCCTTGTGAAGTAGGTCATCACATACGATTCAGGGGACTCTGTAGGGAGGATGCGACCATTATGTGTCACTGACTCCAATCTGGCCGAATCGGTCGGAGTTGCAGACGTAGACAGTGTTTCATTGTACAGTTTAGAGTTGGCAATACAGAGGGTCATGTGAACGCCCACAATCATACCAATTGCCAGAGCAGCTGACAGAAAGCCTCCAATACATTTGACAAAGTAGCTGACATCCATGAATGAGATACTGCTAATCAGAACAAGAACTGTTATGAAGAAGGCCATTTGGACATGAGCCAGGCCTGCCACTGATCCAAATCCAGTCTTACATTGTGCTATGCTCACATACACAATAGTCATAGGGTAGTAGATCATGAAGAGTGCAACTATGGATCTGGCATACCAGTTCACAATAAAAGTGGCAAATTTCGCAAATCTCTTAGGGAAAAGTTTTGGGGCAAAAACAGCAGACACAAAGACCATGATTAGTATGTCAATAATCAGACCGAATACAACGACAGCTAGCAGAGAACGCCAGACTTCCCCAAGTGTGCCTTCGGAGTTCAGACAAACGACAGATCCAATTATGATTAGCAGGTAATTAATGAATAAAACAGTGGTGTCAATCATGTAGCTTAGCTTGGTTATCCGGAATCCCAACGTGATTTCAGCCATACCAATGTTAGAACCATCGTCCAAGTCTTGTCCGTGGTTTCGATAAGATGCTTCCAAGTCTGGGTCCTGATAGTACAGGGAGATAGCTTTCAATTGGGGGTCGAAATACGTTTCAAAGTTCACATTTTGTTCTTCCATGAGTTCCACAATTTTGTCATTATTTTCGTCTGTAGGTTTGGGTACTGGTAGCTCCACATACGAAGTGCATCGCTGTAGTTGTTTCTGACGAGAAAAAATGTCCACAATCGAGGTAGCTGGCTGCAATGGCCTCCCAACAGGGGCAGTGGTGTGTTGGGCCCGCAAGCAGGGACAGAGGGGGAGGGGCGCAGCCACCTTACGAACTGGAGACTCACAAGTAGAGAGAGACGGGCGAGCGGTTAATGAGCGGTATGGCTCCAACTCTACATCATCTTTGAGCATGCTTGATTCCATGTCAGGGTCAGTCATGAGAGAGGGGAGTTCGACAAAGTAGAGCTTGAGATCAGCAAGTTCTGGGACACCAGTGGGAGTGTTGAGTCTTTGGAAGGTGTAGTCGTCAGAGAGAAACAGCTTAGTGGCTGAGGAGATCAAGACTTTACCAGCACTTCCGGTCGATTCTACCTTGGTGGCGATTCGCACATCTTTTGACCAGACATCAAACTTGAATCGTTTCGTTCCCATAACACCACAGAACACAGAGCCAGTATGAATACCTACAACAGAGAAAACATCAATAGTAAAATTAATCTATTTAAGCTCGTAGTAATACATACCAATTCTCATTCTTACTGGGTGACCAGTATTTCTCCTGAATTCTTCCAGAGCTTTAACAATGGACAGTCCCATGTTCACACAGTTATCGGCGTGGTCTGCAGCTGGCTCAGGGCACCCAGAAACACAGAAATAGGAATCCCCCAAAGTGCTGATCTTCTCACAATTGCACTGCATGGCTAGTTCGTCAAAGGTTGAGAATACATCATTCAGAATCCCCACCAACTCTGGAGCCGAGAGAGAGGAGGAAAACTTAGTGAAATCAACAATGTCGGCAAATAAAATAGATACATTTTCCATGCTACAAATGTTAAATGGTGCGGATATAGACTGGAACTGTGGGTCAAGGCTTTCAATTCCCACTTTTGTCTTGAGCATGAATGCCATTTGAACTTGAACATTCATCAGATCTTCTGCAAATGGTTTTGGCATCATTGAGAGGATTGTCTTCTCTTCCAATTCTCGTTCGAGCTCAAGGGCCTTCTGCGACAAGACACACTGTGCTATCTTCCAAAAGGTGACTTTCTGTCGTAGCCGAGAAAGATAAGAGGTGCTCGCACTAACTGAAATGAGACAAACGTAAAACATGATACGAGCTACAAGTGAATTGACGTAAAAGTTCTGAGGGTAGTGAGGTCCACCTTCCATAACTCCGGGGGCCCTGGGAATGAATGTGAAAATGGCTAGAAGGGTTTCTAGAATGACAAGGTACAAAAGACACATGGTTATAGAAACCCAAAATGGCATTCGGGAAAGCATAAAAATCATCAGTATTATAATTGAGGTGATTGTGAATTGTGCCACATACGCCATGGTGAGGAATCCTTGTACTTCTCGATCAAAATGCAAAGCCAGTGCCAAAGCAAACGAGCAGAACATGAGAACAATGAATAAAATAACCGATAGTGGTACTGCAATAAACCTATAATATTGGGAATAGGTGAAAAACAGAAGAGCTATGGTGCATACAAACAACACTGCCGCTCCAATCACATAGCCAACATTGTAAGACACACTGAACACGGAAAGATTCACACTCAACGTGACTGGTTGAACTGAGTCAGGGGGGGTGAATGGAATGCTGGCAGCAAAGAATACAAGCCAGATGAGCGTAAAGAGACCAATAAACAACAGAGCAAAACGGAAACGTATTCGAAGAAACTCCATCACAGTTCTACTCAGATGCTTCTCGAGGATCGGAGAGTCGAATTTTTGGTTCCAACGTGTGTGAGAACAGCAGTGTTGTTTATCTTCGGTTTCTTCTTGGTCGTCATTTAAGGAGTCCTTTGTGTCCAGACTCTGGTTCCATGACGGGTTCTCGCTAGGTTGGAAAGAGCCTCTTCTATGACCATGATAGTGGTACATCATTTCAACATCTTGTGCAGGCAGATTTTCCAAGTTGATTTCGCATGAGCCACGCTGATTGAAAACAAGGCCTCCACTATTCACCATTTCAATAATTGAAGGCCGTCTTAGATTGGAGACTGGAGAAGGTTGTTCCAAAGAGATACTACCTCTTGGCCGTTGGAGAACATCTCTCATTCGATCAGACAAATTTAGCCCACCGTACTGTTCTATTTCTTTGTCAGTGAGAGCTTCAGTAACATCGTTATTTTGTAAAGGTGGGGGGCTAGCTGCTACAACTTGTATGTCTATTCCATCAGCCATTTCGTAGGTACAGTAAGAACACTACTAAAGCTACAGAGTCTTGTCAAGCACTTCATGTGGTTTGCATTTATTTTGCATTCCTTCATTAATTGAGTTAGCAAAGAGTACAACAAACCACAGGAAGCAAAGTGAACTGCTGCATAATAATATTATATAACTACTATACAGTAAAGTTTGTGAGCAGTGAGCAAGAAACAATGTATGCATGCAATCTATCTAATGATTGTCAGTGGAGCAGTTCAAGCTAGCTTCTTCTTCTTGGCTCTCCCGCGAGGTGTGGACTCACGACTCCTTTTCTGACCAGCGTGTTTATGTGGGGATGCACCAGTCACCTGCAAATGTAATGCATCAACATAACAATCATACTTACCTAGTATTATAATACGCATATATCATGTGTATACCTTGGAAGTATTATGAAGCATTATGCAATCTCTATAAGCTATCTCTCAACTTCTAAGCCACAGTAAAAGATCACAATGGGATACATTGGGTCAAGGTAATTAGTCTACATACCACTCAATCAAGGCACAAGCCACAGTACAAGCCATGGGCTATAATCAGATACCCCTACCTTCAACTTGGGACCTCTTTTGCGCTGCTTCCTTTCCTCCTCTTCTCTCTCCTCCAGCTCCTGGTTCTCTTTCTCAATGAGTGTGATGAGTGTGTTACAGCGACGCTGAATATCGAGAGCCGTCCGCGACTTGATGTGCCAGTCAAACCGAAACTGAGGCCCCTCTCGAACAGCAGTGAGTATTTGATCGTAAACATTCTCTTTATCGAATCCAAACTTATGGAGCATGCAAATCTGTAGGAAATGCACAGAACGAATAAAAGCATACTATTATAGCATTATGATTCGAAAGAACAGACTAATTGAATAAACTTAATTACCCCACCCCCACTTACCAGAAACCTATCTTCCTCCTCTGTGTAGTTCTTGCCCTTGTTGGTGCCATACACTATGTGCAGCTGGTGGAAGGGTGACTTGTAACGGCACATCTTCTCCTCCAGAGCCCGTCGAATATCTTTCTTGCGTTGAATTTTCTGCTCTCCCTTCTCAATGATATTCATGATCCTGTCATGGTCTTGTAGCTCGTCCTTGCGTTCCCAGAACACTTTAGAATAGTCTTTGACCTAAACATAAACAGACACAACAACTGTCTACACAGACTCGACACCATGGTGATAACACATTGTGTAGGATTATTTACCATTAGGGGTTGAAAACAGAAATAGTAAATCAAATATTTCTATCCCCCAGGAGTTCTCCATAGCTACATTATGTACATGAATTGTGCGTGTACAAATAGCCTGTGGCTCTTGGAAAGCTTAAAAGTACAGGCCAAACAAGCTCTCTCTACTCACCTGCTGAGGCTCCTTCCCCTCCACCTCGTTGCATATCTTGTCTATGTTCTCACGTCCATACTCCCCCACGGCCCTCACAAACTGGTTGAATTCTCGTCTGGTCCAGTTAGAAAATCCCGACTGAAGTAGCCCCTCCTTTTCCGCCGTCTGTTCTTCAGTGAGAGGCTCTGCAGTGTCGATTTTTTCTTGCTCTGATTTCTGCCATTCCTCGGGATTCTCAGTCTCCAGATTCAGAGGTACTCGATAGTTAATGGATTTCCTGCATCGAGAGTACAGTAGAGTAGATTGACTTTGTACGTATAATTATGTGATTACAACTGTGGGTGTCAGGTAGACTAAAGGTGGGCTCACAAAGTAATTAATATGTGGGAACCATGTTCAATCAAGAATAGAATTTGGCTCTATCTATATAGTAACACTACATGTACATAGATTCTAGTGTAGATCCCATGTTACACTACATGATTTGCAGTAGTCCACCTACTAGTACACACACACACACCTGAAAGCATAAATCTCCTGATCGAGTAGCTCAAAGAGCCTGGGAGGGAAGAACTGATAGTCCTGAACCACTGGCTGCTTCGGGGGACGAGGAGCTTTAGGGACCTTGGGTTCAGACATTCGTAGAGCATCCCTAAAGTAAGCATCCACAGCATAGTTGGCCTTTCTCCCTCTTTTGGGTGGCTCTATCCAGTGCACTAATCCAGGCTCCTATGAAATGGAACAAGTTCACAATAGAGGGTACAAGTGTGTACAAGCATAACTAGAGCTATTAATGGCTGTCACCGTGTGTGTTAGTGACCTTCACCTTGTGCTTTTCTCTAAAGTCCTCGCCCTCAAAGTGGTAGACACTACCAGTCGGGACATCAAGAGCAAAGTTCTTCAGTTGCGACTCTCCTAATCCTTTCATCTTCTCAGTCATCTCAGCAGTCTAGAGATCACGTGGGATGCAAAGGAATAGTACAAAATCAAGAATTCATTGAGCAAAGGCTAATCCTATTACAAGATATTAAGCTATGCACGTACATAGCTTCTCTAACCAACATACTGCACAATATTACAGGGTCATCCTCTCACCTTCTGCTCTCCTTTCTCCAAGATCTCCTCAATATCAGTATCAGTAATGGTGGACTCCTTTGAGCTGAACACCTTTTCTGCCCCATGTCGAATCATGGACAGCATCTCCTCACTACCGAGTCTCTGATGACCGTCCACCAGACGACCCTGTTGAATCACAATCTTGTCAAGATGTAACTTCATCTCTGCCCTCTCCACAATACGCTCTTCCACCGTGTTCTCTGTGATCAAACGAAACACTCGCACCATCTTGGTCTGTCCAATACGATGAGCTCGATCCTGACCACAAGGAAAAGAGTCACTTATAATGGTTGTTACAAGAGCACTGACACTGTACATGCATACCATACATGTGTATACATACCATACATACATACATGTACACCAAACTCGGTCAAGAACAATCCCTGAAACAAATTAGGACGTGTATAAAAACTTAGTGTAAACATGTACAGGAAGTGTGTGATTCCACTATGAACACTTACTGCACACCACTTAGTTGTTGTGCAAACATATGCTAACAGTACCTGTGCCTGCAGGTCGACTTGTGGGTTCCAGTCTGAGTCAAAGAGGACGACAACATCGGCTGTAGCCAGGTTGATACCCAGTCCACCAGCCCTCGTGGAGAGCATGAAGATAAAGAGGTCACTGCCAGGCTTATTGTATTCCTCTATGTAGGCCTACACGGGGAGAGAGAGAGAGAGAGAGGGGGGGGGGGTTAGTGGGGAATGAAGTAGTATTATATGGAGGTGGAAATTTACCTTTAAGATACTGAGTAAGCATTAGGTTGTAGTTGTACCATTAGTGTTACCTGTCTATCCACATGCGGCGTGTTCCCGTCCAGGCGACAGTACTTGTGGTCCCTCCACAGACAGTAGTCCTCCAGAATGTCCAACACACGAGTCATCTGACAGAATATGAGAACACGAGAACCCTCCTCTTTGAGCCGAGGGAGCAGCTTGTCCAGCACTACCAGCTTACCACTGTTGTGAACAATGTGTGAGTCCGTTGTATAGGGGGGGCCTGGGTAGAGGTAGACATTAGTCTTATAAACCTGAGTCCTGAGTATGTAAACCTGCACATGTATAATTACTCTCCCAGTCTCTGTAAAAGATTATTGGAACTACTTTTAACAATTAGCTCAGACTATAACCACAATTACATTAAAATTATACAATTAGCTCAGACTATGACCAGTTACAAAACAATGTTCAGCATGCTCTCATGCACACATACCTGGCTCAGCCCCGTCAAAGAGGTATGGATGGTTGCAACACTTCCTCAGCTGCATGAGGATATTGAGCACTCTCATCTTGTGCGACTTGCCTGCCCCGTTCACGACATCAATGTCTTTCATTAGAATCTTTGTGTACCATTCTCGCTGCATCTTTGAGAGTCCTACATAGATCTTGACCTCTTTCTTTGGAAGTAGTTTCTTCTCCACCTCTGATTTGAGTCTTCTCAGGAGGAAGGGACGAAGGACACCGTGAAGTCTCTCCACCAACTTTGTATCCTCTAGTTTGGAATGACTGAACCAAGTGTCGAAATCCTGTATGTGTGTGTGTGCGTGTGTGAGGGGGGGGTGGAGTGTGTGTGTGTGTGTGTGTGTGTGTGTGTGTGTGTGTGTGTGTGTGTGTGTGAGGGGGTGGAGATGTTGAAACTTGTTCTGGTATACAGATATTTAATGCATCTTGTACAGTGCACCCAGTGTGTTTGTTGATAATGGAACGTAAGTATATTTAATAAGCACCTCTGATGAATTGAAGACATCAGGGAGGAGGAAGTTGAGTAGAGCCCAGAGTTCGTGAAGGTTGTTCTGAAGTGGTGTACCAGTGAGCAGCAGGCGATTCGTGGTCCGGAATTCTCTCACTATTTCTGACAGCTGTATATACAGGGTAACAGAACACCTATATGTCAATTTGATAACTATGCAAAACATATAACCCACATAATATGATAAGCTTTGATGGCACAGATAGAGCAACAACCAAAAGGGTGGAATATGTGACACTATCTGTTATGGGATACCAAATAATTATGGCACCCACAACAGTAGCCAATAATTATTCTATAGCACACCCAATAAAAAGACACCAACATACAATGTATGAATAGGGGTGGTAGATTATGCCAGTTGAGCATAATAGGGACAGTCAGCATACATGAAATTATAATTTGAGCATATTAAATGGACATTCTTTGTTTGACAGCCACACATAATGTCTTACAGTACATACTACAGTAGCACAGTTACATTCTGCATGGTTGACTTGTCAAACCAAATCCTTAAAGGAACACAATATTAGATGTCATAGCTAGGATGATGTCATAGCTAGGATTAATATATTATTTTTGTAGGGTCAAATCGATAATGGGAGAATTCCTAAGCATAAAAGACTAGCATACAAATGTAATGGGTGAAAAAAAGAGCATAATATGTACACACCCCTAAGTATGAAGCTAACTAAAGTACATGCAGTAACATGCCTTTGATTTTTCATTCTTGATTCTGTGGGCCTCATCAATGACTATATATCTCCAGTTAAGCTTCTTGAAGGTGGACTTTTCCTTGAGTACCATCTCATAGGAGGTCACCACCACATTCCACTCCCCAGGCATGATCTCCTCACTGATAATGCGATGCTGGAGGGGGTGGAAAAAAGACACAGCTTGGTTGTGTAAATTAAGCTAGCATGTGTGAGCTATTTTCCTAGTGAGCATACGGAAAGACCATGGTACCCATAGCCTACACTGACAGTAGTGTCAAGCAGTCAATACAAAACACACCCTCTCCTCCTGGTTGCCAATGAGGCAGATGGGGATGAGTTTGGGGCACCATCTCTTGAACTCTGCCATCCAGTTGGAGAGGGTGGACTTGGGTACCACTACCATGTGAGGTCCGGGCACGTCTCTCATCAGACACATGTAGCCGAGCAGTGAGATGGTCTGGAGGGTCTTACCAAGGCCCTGGGGGGAGAGGACATGTATTATTTAAAATGTGGACTTGATATTTGCATACAGTGTATGGAAGTTTACATCAATGTAATGTTGTAATGTGGTGAGAGGTTAGCTACATGTACATGATTGTAGTTTCACTACCACTCACCATCTCATCAGCCAGGATCCCGTTGATGCCATTCTCATAGAGTGAGATCATCCAGTTAAGCCCTCTGATTTGGTAGTCTCGCATCGTACCATTCACAATATCTGCACACACGCAAACACACCATGACTTATAGAACACATACACAGAAACGTGTGTTCCTTTACCCCTGTCCAAACCGTTACCGTACACACAGAGACAGAGATCTTGTATATCAGAGATAAACACATATGTACTGAAGCTACAGCTGTGACTGACTGTACTCCATCAGACTGAGCAAACAGTACAGCTATGCAATCTAGGTTTGCTTACACCATGGTGACTCTGTGAACATAGTGATTGTCTTTCCCTCTAGATCATCCTCATCGATGAGCTCATCATCCTCGTCAGCTTCACTCAGACGGTGGCGACTGTGTGTGTGTGTGTGTTGGGGGGGGGGGGGGGGTTATTCATGACTGTACAGTAGGAGTAAATTGATTTATAGCTTGAGTTTGGAAGGTCAGGTTAATACAATAGAGAACTGTCATTACCTCAATGGCCTTACTCGGACCTTGGTTTAATGGGCCCCTAAGTAAAACTCCGATTCAACATCACTACGTGATCAGTCATACACATGTGTCAGAGCCACTGAATGCAGGGCACACATTTTTAACTCAAGAGCTATGCTAGTATGCTACTAACGTAGAGGATGATTCGTGACGTCTTCGCTCTTTTTTGTAGACTCCAGAGGGCGAGGTCATTTTCAGCGGTGACGAGGGGGTCTTCTTGGAGCCAGACGTGTTCATAAAATGAGCGAAGATCTCAGTTTGTTGGAGGAGGAAGTCAAATCTTCTAGTCTTGTCTTCCTCCTGTGGTGGGCAACATATAGAATAAATCACCGTTCACTATTTTAATACGTATACAGCACTGATCAGTAAAATAACTATTTGAGTGATCTTTTTCATATTTATAGTTATAGTTATAATAGAGTACTTCACAGACGCACTAGCTTTATATTGAAATCAGTGGGAGGTGGACTCTTGGCAGTAGGGCTGGTAATGGCTTCAGGAGCAGGATTTGGGGCCGCTTGGCCCTCTTCTGGCTGCGGATTATAGTCTGGGTCCATTTTTTACTTGCAACAAGCTCTAGATAGCTGTAAAATGCTCTAAACTTTCTCTTTGATCTTGTGGCTTTCGCGGGCAGACAATGTACCACCGTGTGCTAGTCATGTGACCTTTTAACCTTTTGACCTTTGAGCTTTCCTCCTATACTTGTACGCGGTTTGACCTCGAAGCAGATATTTATGATGAAACTTATTTTGGTTAACCACCTAATGGGCTTATATATAGTATTGCACAAATAATAGCAAGGCACCCTGTGTTATCGTAGATCGCTGAATGAGAGGGAATTCTTTAACCCGTAATTTTTTTTTTCAATCAAAGTTTTTAATAAACCTTAACACACACACTGTAAAAGAATGACTAGTTTTATACAACCAATGCAGAAATTACTTGCAGCTGTTATAGTACAATGAAAGTTATGTTCTTTTTATGCTAGTTTTTTTTCATGGCTTGCAACAGACGCAAAATGTAGAGAAACAAGTTGATGAAGTCCAGATAGAGGTTAATAGAGGCCATTATGTATTCCTCTGTCGAGACCTTGTGCATTATCATGTGTGTGTCGAATATGATGAAGCCACAGAAGATCAGAGCACCTCCCACAGTCAGCACAAAATCCAAAGCCTCGCTCCAAAAAAATATCTGTAGGGTATGGATATAATACAGGCTCTAGATATGTTTCTTAACTAATAAGTTTTAGCTGATACAAGTGATACGCTACTATAGATGAAAACAAAGGCGGCCTATAGAGATGTGCCTGTTATTATACCCACCCACCTGTAACACTCCACCAATGATCAGAACCCAGAGGAAGGCAAACAAGCTGCATGAAGACAGAGAGGAGGAACCTTACACGTAACTGTCTTCCTAAAGAATGCCACTCATTGCAACACAACTCACCTTGCTCCCCAACTGCTGAAATCGTATTTGCTCTGCATGGTGTAGGCTGTAAGCCCAATGAATACGCTGGCGGTGATAGCAAATGCCTTCAATACTAGGTCCACATCATAGTAGGTTATCACAATCCCAACGCTGAGGCCTTCAAGGAGTGTCTACACATTAAAATAAATGAGATACATACTATCGATTTTAGGAGTGCATGAATCTGTCTGATACTATAATTTACGACAATTGAGTGACTTACAAATACGAACAGAAGAATAAAGTTGGTGGGAGCTTCGTTCTTCTTAATAATGAGTGCCACTAGAACAACTAGTGTCCCTATGAGCAACCCAATACTAAGCACAACACTGCAGGCAAGAACAAAGATGGCAAACACAGCACAATACAAGCAATACGAACACACCTGCTCTGTACGACATCTTTGAGTGCAGGCACAAACATGCATACTGCACACACCAGCACAGTTAGCAGTAGTTGAGCAGTGAGGATCCCATACACCTTTCGCAGAAAACCTACATAATTATGTAGAGTTGGGCAAGACAATGTAAAAGGCTTTTACAACAGTAAGATCTGGTATCAACTTACTGAGTCTTAGAGCAATCTCAGCTTGCCATACTGACAGGGACTCTCCTTTCCCAGGCTTTCCTCCATTGAATACTGACTCAAGATCCATCATATTGACTCCTGGTTTGTTGATTCTTATAGCTTATTAAATTGGTTAAGATCGACACAAAAAAAGACTTTCAAGGGGTTGCTAGCCCCAGCCACCTTGAAGCACACATGTTGCAACAAAGCCCTTTACCGTCTCTCTGAGCTGAGTAGTGAGAGGAGATTCAGAAACTACAATATCTGCAGCAGCTTCAGAGCATTTGCAAGCATGGATCTCAGCCAGTGCTTATCTATCCTAACCAAGGCCAGCTCAGATAATGAGAAAATGGCTGCAATGCTGGTGGTAAGCTTTACGAAACCAAAATGCCCTGTAGCTAGCTGTATTAAATTTCACTGATTCTTTACAGGCTGCCAAGCTGATCAAATCTGGAGATATCGGGAGTGAAGATCGAAAAAAAATCTTCAATTCAATTGGATTCAACTTTTTGAACAGGCTACTTGCAACGAGTGAGTTGTACCTTATTAACTATTATGAAAATGTGGTTCCTTCCACAGAGATTAATCCAGAAGAATGCACTGATAATCCTTATCAGGCGATTGCTGTCACCATATTAGCTTGCTTCTGCACAGACCAAGAATTGGTAACCATTAAATTGCATCATTTGTACCTAAATTGACCAGCACTCACGTCCATAAGGCATTGCATCCTCAAGTGACCTCCAAAATTCCTCTGTTCAATGACTACTTATCCAACTGGTAAGCAGTACATCTCACCGTCCATGCTCGGGAGGTTATAAATTTTTCTCCAGTAAAGAGAATAATTTAATAGCAGAAGATGCTCTACAATGTCTCCAAGGAATCAGTACAACTTGCACTGGGTGCCGCCATTTATTGAGATCTGACTACTCCACTCTCCAAGCCCTGGCTAAAAATTATATCTGTCAAACCTCAGGTAATGTCCTTTATTGTGGGTCTGATGTATATAATCATAATTATTTTGCTCTTTAGTGTCTGCAGGAGGAAAAGATCTATTGCTACATATTCTGAGACAAGAAGACGTTAGAGCAATGGAGAGTTTTCCATCTCACTTGTCGTCTCTTATGACTGTGCTTGCTGCAGAGTTTAAGTCGAACCAGGTGAGGGAGTACATTGATTGATAAGAGATGGTGTTGTATTGACTGGGATGGATTTTGTAGGATGACCTGAAGTTTCAGCTGTGTAAACTGCTTCATAGTGTGATCCTACTAGCTGGAGACTCGTTGGTAAGTAGTGATTGTTGCAAAAAATTCTAAAATATTGTCCTGTACAGAACGTAGCCATGGGCGGAGCTGAGTGGGTGAGAGACGTTGCAGCTGGGCTAAAGGACATTCTGACCAGTAAGCTGGACTCAGTCCATCGTGACCCTGCCCTACACTTGGCCGCTCTCCTATGTCAACTGTTTGGATTGCAATGGGTGGAGCCTTCAGGTTCAAAATTCATGCTACTACTCGTTGACCTGTTCAAAGTGGTGAGGTCTCAATAATTATTTTTAGCCCTTAGTACAGTGCCTGTGTGTTAAATATGAAGCCAATGATCAATTGGATGTGCTGTAGTTATGCTTTAGTTAATGTGTCTGCTTTTGTTACCTTAGGAGGCAAGACTGGCAATAGATGGAAGAGAGGTGACTGATGTTAGTGAATCTTCAGAGCTGCTATGTTCTTGTTTCATTGTCTTTGAGTCTGCCATAGCTTACATCTTGAGACACAACGACATTACAAAAGGTACGACATACGTGCAGCCTTGTGAGTCACCCATACTGACTGGTCCCTTTTTCTCATTCATACTAGGAACTTCACTTACTGAAGAAGATCTTCTCCATTTGCATACCACCCTAACTGAGATATTCACATTTATTCTCCTCCTTCTCAAGCAACTTGACTCCATAACACCCACTGACACGCTCCTTGAAACACTCTCCATGGAGACGACCCCCCTCCTCATAGCGTGTGTGCGTGTGGTAGGGGCCTGGCTTGCAGAAGACAGCCTCTCACTATCTACAGATATTTACTCGTGTCTCCCATTTCTTGTTCGTCTTGCAAAGCTCACCGACAGCCCAGCAGCAGAGAGAGAGGGTAAAGACCTCCTCAAGTTCTTACTCCCTGGATTAAGTCACCTCACAGCTGAGGACAATCCAAGAAAGAGCCTCATTCAAGCTGGTCTGTGGGATGTATTGCAGGCACACTTGCAGAGACTGCTTCTGGAGAATCCTAATAGTCTGTAAGTGAATAATCGATTGTTTTTGGAACATTTTAGGAAGGATTTGTTTCTTAACAGTGATGGTGTAGCTGAAAAGCTGCGGTTTTGCTGTGAGGTGATGGTGAATGTGTGTGTCTGTGAGAGGAGTCTGTTCAGTGATGGAGAAGAAGCTGCCATTACCTCTGCACTCATCTTTAAGATATTCACCAAAGGTGAGATACACATACTGCTTTGAATACACAGTCATTACTATATTCATTGTACAATTACATTATAAATTTACATACAGTATACTAGGTATGGCAATGTATAGATTCCCTATAAAACATGCATGTACCATGCACGTAGTAGGTATGTGCATGGTACATGTATGTTTTATAGGGAATCTATACATTTTTGTGCATTCATTGATTGCTGTGTACAACGTTTTGTTTGCCTCTCCTACTATTTCCCACTCTCTCTCACATGTCCTCATCTGTGCCCCTCATGCACACATTCTGTAGCCCCTCCCTCATGTCCCATTTTGAAGATGAACACTCTTCTATTGTTCATTCTCATTGCAAACAAAACAGGTGAGTGATATCATAGAATGGTAGTATAATAAGGCAAATTAAAGTCACTTTGTAACTGGTCTGTATGGACTTGTACATTTCTCAACTATCCTAACACATCTGTCGCTTTCATTAGGATGTAACTCCTGATACAAATGTAGAGCATGTCTTTGAAATGTTCCTCCCCCTACAAACACTATACAATCAGCTTTAGTGACTAATACTAGTTGTAACATGGCTATGTAGCCAGAGTCTTGGTTGTGTGTAACTGACTCAAAGGTCTTCTCCCAGTCCTCTAATTTCAATCCTTGTAGCTTCTCCACAAATGCTTCCATGTCTGAGAGGTGGCCAAAATAATGTTTGTTTTTGAAACTGTCACTGCCATACTTTCCAATGTCTATAGAAAGGAACACCTGTGGTATGTGCTTGACAGACTTCACTACCTCCAAGCCTTGATTAGTTTGCTTTAGGCAGCTGGGAATAATGGCATGTGTATCTCCATCACTGATCTTGTGTTTAGTCAGTCCTGTCATTTCGTATCTGGCCATTACAGCCACGTATGATGTATTACCACCATTGTGACTTAGATACTGTTGAGTATAGAGTTCTGCATCGCGTAAGATTCTTGCACTTGGTTTTGTGTGCTCTCTATAAGCTTTCTCTTCTGGACAAATGTTTTCTTGAACTAAAAATCTCTGATTCTCTCCAATTCCTCTCCACTCGCTAATAAGAATCGACACTTTTTCATTTTCATATTCTCCTAAAATGTGTTCTTGAATCTCTTTCATAGTTAACTCATCCCCTGATAGGAAATTGAGACACACAGTACGTGCAACCACAAACCCTCTTGACTGCAAATAAGACAATCCTTTGCTGTGTAGAAACTTGAATTTGCATCCCTCAGCGTAAAGTTTCTTTGCTGAAGGGGGGTGGGGAAAGGGGAGTCCCCTAGCTCGTACGTCTCTTACATACGTTAAGACTGGGTATTTAGCTTGTACAACAATCAGTTTTCTGGGGGCT
This sequence comes from Halichondria panicea, assembly GCF_963675165.1. NCBI lineage: Eukaryota > Metazoa > Porifera > Demospongiae > Suberitida > Halichondriidae > Halichondria > Halichondria panicea. The sequence continues at coordinate 1,415,860 of NC_087392.1, read as the reverse complement.
GTTCTCACAAATTCCGCCCATTCTACGAGTGGAGCGTATCCAACATCTCTGGTGTACTCTTCCCAGTCGTGCATGTCAAACGTGTCCTCCATTCTGAGCATGCCCAGTTGTTTAGTTTCATCTAATGGGGTCAACATATTCGAGTTTTTCATGAACGGCTTAACAACCACCATGTTCAAATACCGGGCCCAACATTGTAGTTGTAGTAGGTTGCCTGAGGCCATTGTTTGTTGTTCGTATATGTCCAGTACTACTATGTACCCTCCTTCAGTGTTGTAGTCTTGTTTCAAGGAGGCTGTCTGTAGTGATGCAGCAAAAGGTGACAGAATGTTATTGTGTTCGGCTGTAGTGTTATTTAGTTCAGTAACATTTAATTGCTCTTGTGAGTTAGTTAAATTATGTCTCAGCATGTTCTCCATCTCTGTAACTAGTAGCCTCTCAATACTGTTGTTGTAGCTTGATGCTGTACGGGAATGCTCTGATCGACCTTCATTCCTGCTTGTAGTTAACAAGGCACTTTGATAATAGTATGAGCTGTTGGTCATTAATAGCAGAATGACTAGCACTAGAAGGATAAAAACTATCTTGATTTTGCCTGTGATGGTCATCTTAGCTTCTATAGTTAACTAGATCTATAGCTAAATAGCTAAATACAAAGGTGTATGTGTTAACTACCCTACCCAACTGTACCTGTAGCATGGAATGCAATTATGCAAACGTTTGGAATCCAAGCCTTATAATCATTTACACAATTAATATAATTATGGTGTTTACATCACCATTTTAATGTGATCGATACTAGTAACATTAACTATGCATGAATAAGTTCCAAATTGCCCTTCTGAGTACATACAGGCACTATATGAATGCACCAATCAGCCTCAGGGACTCTAGCTTGATACAATGCCAGAGCGTGCTTCTGGAACGACCCTCCACCCACAAACAGCACACACGTTGCTCTTGTGACAATCATCTTCTGGAGTAGTGCTATGTAGCCTGCATCGGTGGTATCCCCAATGTCTTCAAATGATCGCTCCCACTCTGCAACGCTCCACTTGTCACCATACATACCTTGAAAGAAATTTTGAAAGTCTTGCTGAATCGTGGCATTTTGTTTGAAACTTTTGCTCCCATATTTTCCCATATCTATGGATAGAAATGTTTTGCTCAGACTTTTTTTAGCAGAGAACATTTTCCAATGCTCAAGTGTCTTTGTTAGACAGTATCCTATAGAGCCTTGCCGCTTGCTTAGTCCGTTTTTTGATTTTTCAATCCTTGCAATAATAGCGATAAACTCACTGTTTGTTAGGTATTTTGTGATATATCTGTCGACATGTTTTAATAGCCTTGGACTGGGAGGCATGTGCTCCTGTATACCCGTATTTGAGCATCCTGAATTTACAACATTTATACGGCCAGAAGCAGCCAGTCCTTTCCATTGTTCAAAGTACACTGTAGTACTGTTAGGGCTGTGTGTGTTATATATAGCTTCATTGAATTCATCAATTGTTAGTTTGTCTCCATATTCAAAGTTGAAGCAAACTTTTCGTACAATATTGAAGCCAGCTTGACTGATGAGATCATTATTTGGCCATTTACTGTGTTTGGAGCAACCGTTTTTGTATCTGATTTCTCTTGGTTGGAATTTGTCGGGCTTTTGCTTCACTTCTGCTTGCAATGTTCTGGTCTTACTTTTAACGAATTTGAGTTGCACTATGATAACATCTTTTGTTGCTTCTTTCAGGAACGTCTCATATGATACAACCTCTGCATTTCTCATCCTCACACTCTCTTGGTTCCAATACTCCAGATCAATAAGATCACTGAACTTTAGCTTGGACTGCTGTGGTCCGATTGTTGTGCGAAGCATTGAGCTCACAGAGTAGGGTTCCACCACCTTAGCTCCAACCTTTCCTGCCCAGCACTGAAGATTTTGCAAATTTCTACTTGCAGATGAAAATTGTTCCCAGAAGTCACCAGCTACGACAAAGCCTCTTGTGGGATCACTCTTTTTTATGGTCTGTGTAGAAAGATTTCCTCTTTTAACTATTGGTAGTTCTATTTGACTCTGTGTAGAATGATGTCTTCTTCCAACTATTATTTGACTTTGTATAGCAACGTTTGATCGTAGGTAGGTATGAGTGAATAAGAGCACTATCGATACTACTGTACAGAGCACACCAACACTCTTGACTTTAGCTAGCATGTTGTTAATTGATTACGAACAAGGTTTCTTAGAGCCCTAGCAGCAAGTGTGGCATGTAAATTGCATTTGTGTTTGTGTTACATTCCTATGGTTGTTACATTCCTAGTTACAGCAGTATGCAGCTAGTCCTTACTTTTAAACTAAAGATGGCTAGGCTCTTCAAGAAAATCTTACTACTGCTGGTAGCTCTAGCTTTATTTTTAGGCCTTTTCATCTTCAATCTTAAAGCCCTCAAAGTGAGTAGCTCTCCCTCGATTGAACCCAATGACCTCATCCCTATTGTAAAACATGGTCGTAAGATTAAGGTGCACAATATAGAGAGTCATTATGAAGACACACCAGAAAGACTACTACAAGTTGCACCTGATCTTCTCAAAGCCGAAAAGATGATAAAGTCTTCAGCTGAGGAAAGAAATAAACCTTCCCCTCCAAAAGAGTCTCCTTCCTCTGATCAAAATACTTCAATTGTTGTGCATAAAGCAGTATTCAACTCATCCTCTGAAAGTGTACCTGTTGCAGTGATAGTTAGACACAAAGTGATGGAATCAAATCAGCCAGTTATAATGCAAAAAGGTGTTACTGAGATCCCTCCACTCAAAGTTGACCCCAACAATATCAGTGTCAAGAGAGGAGTGGTACTTGCAATCAACTACTATGAACAGCAGACAATGGCTTCTCGAAACATGTTTCAACTTCAGTGCTGGGCAAAGACGCTTAATCTAGATGTAGTTCAACCAGCCACCAAAGACTCCTCCCTACTGACTCCACTCAATGACCAAATGTGGAAGAGCCAACTGAGATTTGGGGATCTGTTCGATACGGCCGAGTGGAAGAGAGTCTCCGATCAGTACCAGTATTCATCTCTGATAAACTGGGAAGATTTTCTTATTGAAGGGCCCCAAAAAGTTATCGTTGTTTCGTTCAACTATCCTTCAGTTAGTGTTTTGAAAGCAAGACAGAAAGCTGGTGAACAAGTGCTGCATTCACCTCAAGGAGACCGATATAAGATTGGTTGTGATAGCAAATTTCCATCATCCTCTGAAGTCAATTTTCTTAAAACTAAAGGTTTTACAATAGTACGTCAAGTATGTTTGAACTTTTACTATGGTGATGAATTATCATTGAACGAATTCAACTCTCACATACTGGGTGATTACTCGAGTAACGAGGTGACTGTTATCATGGAGATGTGGAGGGGGATGGGCTCTGGCCAGCGTGTTCTCATTAGAGACTCTGGTTGTGCCGAAACCTACCCCATTCAAGAGATCATTAGTCCCAGTCAGCGGTTAGTTCATGATGCAGAAATTTATATCAATAGACACTTTAGTGGAGGGCCGTTTTTGGCTGTCATGGGTCGATACGAAATGAGCCTTCTCACTACACACAAGACAGTCCCCTACTGCCTCAAGGACACTCTATACAAGTTCCAGCAGTTTAAGAAGGACACTAAGCTCGAGAATGCATTCCTTTCAATTGACGTTGGAAAGTACGGAAGCAAGAAATGGAGGAAAGGAGCGCAACCAGAAATCAGTAATGAAGTGATGCATCTTTTTCAGGGTATGTACGGAGCTGGTGCCTCGATAGGAGAATGGGAGGATGGATTTGAGAGTGTGTCCGGCACAAAAGACGCGGGATATATTGGACTGTTACAAAAGGTGATTGTGACTCGTGCACAATGTGTCCTGTTTGTTGGTGGAGGAGCGTTTCAGAGACATGGACTGTTTATGTACAAAAACTTACATCATGATAGTGTATGTGCTAGAACTGTTGATCAGTGTACCAGCAAAAACAAGTTTAAATTGTGAGAATGTCTAGTGCAGTTATTTTTGTATGTCAATGAATTGATGAATATCACTCAAAATCTGTCCAACATCTGTTTATAAATACAAGTACTGATATGGAATTTTACCATTAATTTCAAAGCCATTGGGTTATGCATGGTGTAATGCAGTTTCACTGCTATCATCCACTTCCATTGTACAGGCTCAGATCAGCTCAGTCGACAAACTCAAGCCCCATTCAAAGAGACACTGACTTCCATTCTTCACTACCTTGTGTCCTTGCTGAGGGATTGCCCAGGTGTGAAGCGGCACGGAGACCAATCACTCTCAGCTACTTTGTGGGAGGATATCTCTGAACTATGGTTTATATCCGTGCAAGGTACATGGTATATCAAAGTATAAACTGGCGCCGTTAATCGATGTCATATGCCAATTTGTGTAGAGCTTTCTCGGTCAGCTCTATGGAAGTCAGAGCTTTTAGAAGTGGCCATTAATGGGAACTATGTTCAGCAACTGACAACAGTCCTTGCAGACATTGGAGAGGTCTCTAAAGGTAGGTGTGTGTTACTGTATGTGTCTGCCCCAAATTTATGTACTCTTTGTCTATAGGAAACGATCAGCTGGAGTCGGTCGCTACTGCACTCTGTACCTTCCTCCAGTCAGTCACACAGTGAGAGATTATGTTGAACAATCAATTTTGGCTAAATCTGAATCAATTTGTGCAATCAAATTACATGAATTTGCAAAAGTTTGATACGAGAATGCATGCATACTAAATAAACAAGCAGTGCAAAATTAATGTCGCCAAAAAATGATTTTGGCAACAACATTTTTAAGCAAAATGCATTCAGTTTCTTTGCTCATAAATAATTTGTCTCTAATTAAGGCCGCAAATGTTCGAGGCAGGGTACAGTGTACTTGGAGCTCATTCTAATTATTCGCAAGCACATCAAATGACCTTCGGTAGCGAAATATTGAAATATTAATTCTTATGGCTCAAGCTCCTGCGAGGAAACGATTGAGGCAGAATAGAAGCGAGTCTGAGGGGAGCCTTGACCTAGTACACATGAAGCGCTTCAGGAGAAACTCCAGAACCAAGCTTCACGAGTCGTACAGACTCTTGAACAAAACTGTACTACAATATCAAGTGAGTACATTGCACAATAGACGTGCAAGTTCATGGAGAATGGCATATATATATAAATTGTACAGCATCCTGTGACTGGACTGATACCGGCATTCCTATATGCTGATGGTACGCCTGGCTGGGCAGCTAACGATGCCTGGGTGAGGGACAACGTCTACAGCTGTCTATCGATATGGGGCACGTCCATAGCCTTCAGACGCCAGGCAGATACTGAAGAGGACAGATTGACAGCCTTCCAACTGGAGCAGGTACTGCCGGCCTTCGATCTGTTTATTGCAGGCACTATAATATGGCTCTGCTATGGACGTTAATGTGGCCATGGGTTACATTGTATATACGTTAGACACACGAGATTAAGGGCCAGTTTTCAATTAATGTATAATACATACAAGCAATAGGTGCATACCACTAAGGCTCCGTAGGAACATCTCTAATGTCTATGGTAGGAGCAACTGAAAGCTATCTTAAGTTGCAGATTAGCATTAGCATAACTGCTATATTTTTGTGACCTTTGCTATTACTATAAAATAAAATAAATAAAAAAGTTATAGGCACTCAATGATAGTTAGCAAGCTCCTTTATAATTATGTGTTCCTATGATGCAGAGCTCTGTGAAGCTGATGAGGGGGTTGCTCATGAGTATGATGTCTCAGGTACGTCTAGTCTGTAGCAACTCAATCTGTGGTGTTATACAATCGGGAAGAGCTGGCTATTTTAATACTATTTTTGTTGCTTTTTATAGGCGGACAAGGTGGAGATGTTCAAGAAAACACTCAGCAAAGAGCACTCTCTTCATGCAAAGTATAACATTAGTAAGTACATGCACTTCATATAATTATTCGACCACGGTATAGCACTGCATAGTGTTCTGAATACCTTGAAGCTTGTACTCCACTCAAGCCCACACACACACACTACACTCACACACACCCACTCATACACACACCCACTCATACACACACACACACTCACACACACACACACACACACACTCACACACCCACTCATACACTACACACACACACACACACCCACTCATACACTACACACACACTCACACACACACACACACACATACACACACACACACACGCACGCACACAGACAGCTGCTTGACGGTGGTGGGGGACCACAACTGGGGCCACCTGCAGATTGATGCCACCTCCCTGTACATCCTCACTCTGGCTCAGATGACAGCCGCCGGCCTACGGATCATTTACAGTCTGGATGAAGTGGCATACGTACAGAACTTAGTCTTCTACATAGAGGAGGCGTATAGGATACCTGTAAGTCAAGTAATAAAGATGCACTTTACTTAGCAGCCACTAGTAGTGCTGCGTTTAGATCATAATTTATTTAGTAGCTGTTGTTTGCTGAAAACTCCCCGCCTGTTTCCCCCCTCCCTCCAGGACTACGGTATATGGGAGAGAGGTGATAAGACAAACCACGGTGAGACAGAGCTCAATTCATCTTCGATTGGAATGGCCAAGGCTGCTCTTGAGGCCATCGGTGAGCTGGACCTGTTTGGTTCTCGTGGCAGTGAGGCTTCTGTGATCCATGTGATGAACGATCAGGTTGCACAGTGTGATGTAAGTGGAGGGAGTGAGGTGGTGGCGTGTACTAGCAAGTGGAGGGAGTGAGGTGGTGGTGTGTACTAGCAAGTGGAGGGAGTGAGGTGGTGGCGTGTACTAGCAAGTGGAGGGAGTGAGGTGGTGGCGTGTACTAGCACTGCTATAATGTATTACACAATGTGTACGGAACTTGTGGTTGCTTTAATTAGGTGGTTGCTTTAATTAGGTCAGTAATGAGTGCACATATAAGTGTACATGTATGTACTCATTATTTAACTTACTTATATATACAGACAAAGCTCAACTCGCTTCTTCCTCGTGAATCAAGTTCCAAGGAGATTGACGCGGCCCTGCTCACAATAGTTGGTTTCCCAGCCTTTGCCGTCTCTGATCCCTGTATGGCCCAGGAGACAAAGGAGGAGGTGATCACAAAGCTGCTAGGGAACTATGGCTGCAAACGCTTCCTCAGAGATGGCTACCAGACAGCCAAAGAGGTATGTTCTCATTGCACGAAACTGTGTGTACTTGTAACTCAAGCAAGGAAGATCCAGTAATCTGTTGCTCAGAACAAAAGGAGTTGTATCACATGACCCTCTACTATATTCCAGAAAGCCTAGCTACTTAATTATAATTATGTCTCCTTACTCTATCGAAATTGCCCCATGTGTAGGACTCTACCAGACAGCACTACGAGCCTGCAGAGTTGAAGGTGTTTGAGAATATAGAGTGCGAGTGGCCTCTATTCCTCATCCTGCTCCTACTGGACTCTCTTATCGAGGGCAACCACATCAAGGCTCAGGAGTACAGGGCACAACTCAATAAGATTGTCCCAGTGAACGAGGAGGGACTGGCCATCGTACCAGAACTCTACCTCGTACCAAGAGAAACGGTGAGAGAATTAATCAACTCATCAAATCATTCCACGTTTCAATTTCTGTATTTCAACTATTTTCTGAAAGCTAAGAAAGAGATCTTTAAATAGTGTCATCAAAGTTCATCATTTGAAAGGTCTCTTTCTAAGCATACAGAAATTTAATAAAGTTATGGCTGTTTATTTGAAAGGTCATGATTCAGTTTCAGTAACTCCATTTATTACACCCGACAGGTTGACTTGGAGTACGCCCGCCCCCACAGTCAATCAAGGGTGATGGGTCCTAAAATCCAGCACATGTGGTCTCAATCTCTCTTCATTCTTTGTAACCTCCTCGAGGCCAACCTCCTCAATATTGGAGAGATAGATCCTCTCAACAGACGATTTTCCATGCTCCCTCGTCCCGACACACTGGTACAAGGTGAGTGGGTGGAGCCATAACCCCCTCCCCCATAGTCAAGATGTTAGCATTCTTATCTGAAATACAAAATTTTAATAATTACATGTCAGTGTATGTCAACTGTGCTTGCATACACCAATCAGTAAAAAAGCGATACTTGTAATAATTATTATCTGCAGTTGTTGTGCTCTCGGAGGACAGCAAAATGCGGCACAAACTTCGTCAGGTTGGCATCTCCACGGAAACTATCCGCCATCTTGAGCGTGAGCACAAACACCCGGTCAAGATCCTGCCTGCCAAATACCTGATCAAGGTGTACGAGAGACTGGGAGTGAGTCAGAAGATGGGTCTCTCTGGACGACCCCCTCACATGCTGGGAGTCATCGCCACAAGCCAGCTATACACTCACTCCAACCAGACTGTTGTCTTCACACCTCAGGTACATTCATCGAGATATGAACACTGTTAGATAAATGTATACATGTACGTGTAGTCAGAGTCCAGCATAATTATTGGCCTAGTATTACTATTATTTGTACCTCTCTCAACATTAGCCTTTAGCTCTCTAGAGGTCCATTTCATAATAAAAATAGTTTGTTTGTTGTTTCCTCTAGCCTCTGTGTAATAAGATACAGAAAAGGGAGAGAGTTGCATGGGATAGTGGGAAATGAAGAGGGAATGAATGAGGTGTAGCTGTACTCTCTCCTATTGTTCTTACCTGTAATTATGCGTCCCGTTTCTTTCGTCTTTGTTTCCTCCAGTTCCTGGACCACGAGGCTTTCTACATGTGTCTAGACAATCGTCTATTGGCGGACCTCATCAGAACTGACCTGGCCTACCTCAAGTCCAACTGGAAGCTCATGGGAAGACCTACCATTGTACTGCCACTGCTATGGTACCATGTCACTGTTGTGGTATTAACTCTAAATTCTGTCTCCTTAGAATTGTACTGTTACAGTTTATATATTCCCAAGGCAACTAGTTTCTAGTCTAGAGCATGTACAGATTGATTATTTCATAGCAACATTTCTCTTTTACCAAAAGGGAAAACCTAAGCTTTCAAAAAATCATAATCAGAACAACTGTAGAATCAAGACACCGTGTGATTATACCACTGCCTGGTTTGTTGCTGCAGGACGATGCTGGGGGAGGAGTTGACGTGGGATAAGTCACCCATGATCAAACTACTCAACACTCTCAACAGCGGCTACACGGCAGGGGTCAGGGTTCAAGTTGGCCTGATGTCTGATTTCTTCAACACTGCAAGCATCAGAAACCTTCACTTTATTAGTCGATCGGAAGCAGGTGAGGAGATTCATGTTGATTGGTTCGTTATTGGGTTCGGAATAATCTATGTATGTGTACAGTGTACAGACTGAGTTTATGTACAGTGTGTAAATGTGTTGCTCTGCCCACAATGGTAATTCACTCTACACACACGCACACACACAACGTCTTAGTCAATATTCTAGACATCTCTCTTGTGGACCAGAAGTCTTATCGTATGTCAGGGTTGTTCCAAAGAAACAGTACATTGATGGAGCACACTGGGAAGCCTCTTTCCCTCCCTCTGAATCGAGCCCAGGACTCCATTAGGAGGAGTAGGGTCACTCCCCCCACTGCCAGACGCTCCATATCTAGGGATGACAAACGAGGTACAGGGGACAACAACTACCCAACATATTGCAATCGTCTACATAATTATTACAGTATGACTATAATTACCTTCATCCAACAAAAGGGGAAACTGGTATTCTCCTAAAATTGGTATTATTACTATTAATACTGAATACGTGTGTCCTCTCCTGTTCAGGTGCGATGGCTAGCACACCAGAGGAGCCCATGCTGAGTCTGAGAGTAGCCTCAGCCTACAGTCGCAGGAGACAAGGCATCTCTGAGCGCCTTCGTACGGACCACACCATCTCTCCGTCCATTTCATTCGGGCAGCTAGTTCGTAAAGAGAACGAGAGTCTGGCAGTGGAGGAACTAGTGAGGAGACTGCAGGTGGACAGTAATATCTTCAATCAGGCCGACTACCTCAATAGGATCCATGACATATGGTGAGTGTGTGAGTGTGTGTGTTGACCTAATGCTAGCAATAATCGACCCTTGTAGTGTATGGGTTGGTGGGTCTCTGTGTTGGAAACTGAGTGGCAATTCAATGTTGTGTTGTGCATACAGTGTGACATGTGTTTGTAGGATTTACATGTATGAGTCTTACTGTATTACACAAATGACCAACACATGTGCTATATTAGGCGCTTTGATTGATAATTCCTTAGCAATTCTAAAGTTTGTAGTTGGTATCAACGTATGTAGTTACTTATACAAGTGGACACACGTATGCTTATGTTGCACCCCACACACACACACACACACACACACACACACACACACACACACACACTACTATCTATTTATTTTGACTAATGCCTTGTGCTAATTCTAAGAACCAAAAATTAGAGGTTAATGATAGTTTGTGCTTGCCACCTAGAAGAACCACATAGACCCATCCCCATTATCAGATACTACCACCACAAAACCTGGCCCAGACAATACAGGCCTGTACAATGTACCTTATAATTAAGCCTCCCTCAAGGTCAGATTTAGTTTACACAAGTACACAGCCATGCACAAGCTAAGTTGAAGTATTACAGCAGCCAAGTCTAAGATAAGTTCTATACTTTATGTCAGTATTACCTCAAATGTGAATATAGCTTACAATCAGCATGGCCCCAAGTGAATAGCTACAATAATTATTCAGTATACTAGTTGTTTTGAATGCAACAGATGAATGGGGAGTGTTGGTGCACCGTTAAAGACTCTTTAACCCATCATTCTCGACTCTCAAGGTCGGGCATCTGTTTGCCTTTTCTACCTGTATGGTTTTGTGCCGTTTGCTCTTTTGTTCTCCTTTTTTTTTTGCTTGCCTAACTAGATAGGATAATACAAGGTCTCAAGGATCCACCACTAAGTTTAATATTAGGGCATCAGATGCCAACCTTTTTAAAGATTAATTTAAGCGAGCATTCCGTTTGAGCTAGTAACGCGAACAGTTGACACAATTTCTCCCACACAAATGATACTTTTTGTATACCCTCAAACACACACACACACACACACACAGTGGTATGGACTATCAGGTGTGGATAGAGGGTGCAGAGTGCACAGTCAGCAGTTTACTGGATGAGCTCTACCAGAAGGCAGGAATGTCTAACATGTGGTCTCTGGTCCGCCACACTGCCGGTATGCTGCACAAGAGAGTGGAGGACTTGGGAGCGGTGAGCAGGGCATTTGTGGAGGACGTGTGACCACTAATATGTGTCATTACGTTGCTACTCAACCAAGGTATGCATATTTTTTCCAGGCTGCCACTGATTTGCTTGTGAGACAAAAGAATTTTTCAGTGGGGCAACCGAATCATGAAATACACATTGAGAGGTGAGACACACTGCTGACTCTATCACCGTACCTCTATCACCGTACCTCTATCACCATACCTCTATCACCGTACCTCTTTGTCTAAAACTATCTCTTCAGTTACTAGCTAACAACAACATAAATCATTCTCCTCCAGACCCTGCAAATCACTAGAGCTGCTGGACAAGATTGTAGCTGCTTGTGAGAGCGATCACACTGCAGTGGCTCTGACACAGGAGATCATTGTGTATCTGGGCATGTTCATTCGTTCTGAGCCGGAGCTTTTTACTGACATGCTCAGACTGAGGGTGGGGCTTATTCGCAACGTCATGGTCTCAGAGCTCAGTCGCACAATGAGCTGCTCAGGTACCCTCCACAACTGTAGTTACTGAATCAACTAGTATATATAGTGTGCTACTACTGTGCGTGTATTGTTTGTATATACATTCTAATGCTTAGTCGGTGCATGTATACACACCGTTCCCAAAGTGAAAATGTGATTATATAGATGGATATTGGTACCCTAGTTGTTCATGTTTCTGCCCCTCCCTAGTTGAGGACGCTGTGGATCGTCTTCATGAACTGAGTCCGTTTGACGTGAAGCACCTCCTTCACCTCATTCTCAGCAGGAAGGAGTTCAGCGTGGGAGAGAGTGAGTGGCCTGGCCATGCAACCACAACATGCATATTGTTCATACAAGCTAGTACACTGTTGTTACATGTGAACACTTGTTGGTGGACATGTTGTTGAGGTCTGTATAGAGTTATTTACAATCACTAAACACGTGTTATTGGGCTGTGTTTTGATACAATTCCCTGAGGAATTTGGTTTTTCCCTAAAAAATCCCTGGCCTGCATGTATTTGTACATGCATAGATACAGTATTTAATTCCTCTTTAGAAGCACAATTTTTAATGGTCTATATGCCCACTCCACTCCCCCCACACACACACACAACACAGTTCAGAGTCGTGAGAGTAAGGTGTATGATGGTCAGCTGGTCAATTCAGTCGCTCGACAACTCTCCATTGTGGCCCCTAGCAAGCAGCGTGTCAAGGGGAGGCTACAGAAAGACATCAAGGTGTGCTTTATCAAAATGAATACTCAAGCCTCATATATGAATTGAAAGGTAGTACAAGAAGTCAGTGAGATTGAAACATGTGCCTCGGTACTAAATTCAACTATACGCTGTACTTATATGCGCCCCTAGCCTTCTGAATAATATTATGGTCCTCCTTATTTAACACTATTGTAATAGTAGTCGTCTTCCTTTAGGAGCTGGGCACTAGTATGGACGTGGAGAGCCCTATTGAGCGACGACCCAACCGTCACCTCGACTCTGGTCACTGGCAACGAAGGAGGAGACTCGATGGAGCTCTCAATAGAGTGCCCGTCGACTTCTACTCCAATGTTTGGCACATTCTAGAGAGGGTGAGAGTTTGACAGTGTGTGGAGTGAGTGTGTGTATGTTATAACGGTTGATTTTCTCTCCTCAGTGTAAAGGTATATACTTTGCAAGTACAAAAGAATCAGAGCTTCCTCAGCACCCAACCATTCAAGAGGTACATGTGCATGTGTACGTAGGTACTGTGTTACTGTGTGTGTGTGTATGTTGTATGTGTCACTGTGTGTGTCACTGTGTGTGCATGTACGTGTGTATGTAGGTACTGTGTTACTGTGTGTGTGTGTAATAAGACTTGTTCTGTGGCACACCAGATGACGCCTGGGGAGCTCAAGTTTGCACTGCTGCTTGAGTCTAAACTGAACAATATTCCTGACCCGGAGTATCGACAGCTGGTAGTGGAAGTTCTCATGGTTGTTGGGCTGGTTGCCATGTCTAGCAGTCAGCCCTCGTTTGGCCACTCCCCCATCGTGGTGGACCACCTCATCAACCTTGCACTCCACCTCTTCCTTCAAGACCAAGTGAGTAGGCTAAATCTAAAAGGAATCAACATCAACATCATTACATGTGCAGTATGCCAAGCATGTTAATTTTGAATTTGGACATTTCTATCTACATATATTTTCTCAAAGTAGCTCCTAAAAACAGGCCCATTTCAATTACAAGGAACCCTTCTTTATTTATACATGTCACATGACTCCTGCTCTCCCCCCCCCCTTACAGAAACAATGCGAGGGTCCGGCTACCAAGTGTTGCTGTGTTCAAAAGGGGAGCTGTGGAGGGCCAAACAATATCTGTGTGCATTTTTATGACAGTGCCCCCAGTGGTCGCTATGGTACAATGAGTTACCTGGCCCAGGCAGTGGCAGACCAGCTGAGAGGAGCACACCCACCTTCCGACCAGTGCAAGATTAGCTAAGCTAGGACTATTTATATCAATCGACCTTAATTTTATTCATATATTCATAATAATTATTAATAATTATTGTTTGTGCTTGCTAGTTGGTTTGATGTATACTCTGAATGCATGTATGAATATTCGCACATCAATTATTATCATCTCTATAATTATAATTATTACAGACCCTATAGTACCACCCCTATTTCCATGCATGCAAGCAAATAGCCCCCCCCCCCCATCCATGTATGCAGCTAATGAATTGCTTCACTGAGATAAGTTTGAGATATCAATTTATTCACACAAAAATTTTTAAACGTTGAGCTAAAAAGGGTGGCATGCAAGGATTAACGAAAAATTGTGTAAAAAAATCGCAAATAAATTGGGTGCCTATAATAACAGATAAAGATATGCATAATTAAGTTCACAGCTGGTGATAGCTTGTTACAATTTTTCTTGTGTATATATACAGTGGTTAGTCGTCTGCTTTGACCTCTGCTTCACCTACAGCACGGAGAGAGATACTAGGATAAAATTAATATGTTGCCAATAGGGTAGCAAAATGAGCACCTACAGCACGGAGAGAGATACTAGGATAAAATTAATATGTTGCCAATAGGGTAGCAAAATGAGCACCTACAGCATGGAGAGAGATACTAGGATAAAATTAATATGTTGCCAATAGGGTAGCAAAATGAGCACGAGATAACTAAAGCTATAATTATATACTGGTATACATGTATATACCTTCAGCTGCTGCAGGAGTTTCATCTTTAGGTGAATCTTCGGCAGGTGTGTCGTCCTTTGGTGCCTCTTCAGTGGGAGTTTCGTCCTTTGGTGCCTCCTCAGCTGGTGTTTCGTCCTTTGGTGCCTCCTCAGCTGGTGTTTCGTCCTTTGGTGCCTCTTCTGTAGGAGTTTCATCTTTAGGTGCCTCTTCAGCTGGTTTGGGTTCTTCAGTGGTCGGTGTTTCAACATCAACCTCCACGGTAACGACCCCACCCTCGGCCTCAGCAGGTGCTGTCTCACCTTCAGTAGCAGCAGGAGCTTCCTGTAGTGATTACACATGACAAGGAATCACTTTTGGCATTGATAAACATACCTCTGTCTTCTCCTTCACTACTCCCTCCTCTTTGAGTGTCTTATCAGCATCAGCAGCCGCAGAGTCAAAGGCACCCTTGATAGATGCTCCGGAGATCAGTTCAGTTGAGATCACTTTGCGTCCTTCAGTGTTCCACTAATGAATTGACACAACAATCAACAGTGAGTTCACACACAACACATGGTTGTACTCACCTTCTCCTTAGCAGCTGTTAGCTTCTGAATCCAGTCACTGCACAAGATGGTGATAACATGATGGTATGTCCATAAAAAAAAAGAATACTACAATAACACCTGCTATAGACAATACCAAGAGTTCATTAGGACAATACATACAATACAGATAAGCCTATTAGCATCAACACCCTTCCCCAGGTCCAACATGAATGAACTCACTCTTTCTCCTCTGGTGATTCAGCCACAATGAAGAAGGCTCTGTAAGGGGAGCACACTACAAAGCAGCGGTTGGCAGTGTCGTCAGGCCAAGTGGTGGTGGCCTCTGCCTTGGGCTCAGACACATCAGCACAGTACCTACACAGTGACAGAGGGTACAGTGAAAGCCATAAAGACACATGTATAGGGCTAAACTGAAACAACAAACAATAAGGTAGAACCAACAATTAATAACATGCATTCTGGGACAGAACTCACTTCATGTAGAGTGCTGCATCCAGGCTAGACCTGCTCTCATTCTTCCACCAACGCAGTACACTGTCCTCCTCATCCAGAGACAAGTACTCCCGCTTCCACTTCTTGAACAGCAGTCCTTGCTTCTGTACCCATCCTTCCTTTGATGTTCTGTAGTCAACTACCTTGGAGGCTTTGGGCTCCTTGGGTTTCTTTGGTTTCGCTATAGAAAGGAATGTCAATAATAAGGTTGAAATGTACGTCTATAGATATACACTGTTACCTTCTTTCTTCTTTTCATCTTTGGGTACCTCTTCTATCATCTCTTCTTTAGGTGGCTTCTCACCATCTTTGGGTGTCGCCGCCTCGTCTGTGGGTGCGTCCTCAGTAACAGTGACCTCGGTGACCTCTGTCACGGCTGGCTGGTCATCAGTGGCAGCAGGTGTCTCGTCTGAAGTAGCTGCTGGAGTTTCTGCTGGTGTCTCCTCTGAAGTAGCTGCTGGAGTTTCTGCTGGAGTCTCCTCTGAAGTAGCTGCTGGGGTCTCCTCAGTAGTGGGAGGTACTATTTGTGCTTCTTCCTCTGACATGGCTCTGGAAAAATGATGATTAACATTTTCAAGCTATTTAGCCATCCTAGACAAAAAGGTGCTTATCATAGTCGCATAAGGCAACTCCAAACATGAATACGTTATATTGCATCATCTATGAATATCGTTAAAGGAACACGTGCTAAAGAGGAGCATTTGTCTCTAAAAAGACAATGTAATTATCTCTTGTCCTACATAAAAGCCTATCACATGGAACAGCTATACATGGTCACAAAAGAGGTAGATGTTGTAGTACACATAAGAAGCAGAGGTCCTACAGTTGCAGCAATGATTGGCACACACTCACTGATAACAAGCTCAAAGCACAACAGCCTTTTGACACAAAGTCCATGTGTAATGGGGTAGGGTATTCTGATTAACAACTGTTTTCATAAGCTCCAATAGCCTTCAAGACAATTATTATCCTTTTATGCATTAATTTTAACAATGGGCATTCTACCACTATTGCAGAGTGTCTGTCACCAACAAAGGCCTGGCACTATAATTAGGCATGCCACCACTGACAGGATGGTCAGTGATCTCATAATTAGACCTAAAGATTCTGAGAACACCAGATAAGAACAGCACAACAAAGGGAGATAGGAAACTCCTTCCTGTTAATTATTAAACTCCACACCACACATTTGACAAACTCATAGCTACATGTACCTAATAAGGACACACTTTTCAAGTAGTTGAATAGCATATAGAGCTGCTTCAATTTCAGCAAATTAAATGCAATAAGCAAACAGAAGACTACAAACAATCAACGTGCTAATTAATTTTATTGTAGATGATTTGATTGTTATCTGGATTCCAAGGAACAATCTAGTTATTATCAAAGGCAGATAAATGTACTGGAGAAAAAGTTGCACCTTTTACAAAGTTTGCAAGTAACTGCCCCACCCAAATTGTGTTACAAAATTGAGCTAGCCAGGCTATCCTAGATCCTCCGTTGCAAAATAAGTGACATATTGTATCTACAGTATTAACTCACCTCGCTGTAAATACACACAGGCTTTGCTTGAATTAGCTGCTTGGACAAAAGTTTTCTCAACTGCAACAGACAAACGGACAAGGCGTGGAGGATTGGTCAGGAACAGCAACAAATTAACTATTGTGTGCGCATGACAACTGAACCACATCAATAAACTCTAAACCCCAGTTGCTAATGACAACTTTTCAGATCCAGAGCCTTCAAAGTCATCATCACTAAGCCCAGCAGCATGGATTTATGTCTCAACCAAGTGTTCTACACACAGGTATGATATCCTGACCTGCATTGCTCTAAATAATGTATGTAAAGATCAGAACTCCATCTGCATAATTAACGTACACCACTACGTACACGTACACATATCACTTGCATCACTGATCAATTACATAGCCTGCATTCATTCAAGCGTAAATGGAATGCTTGTAGTATAAATTATACGAATTGTCATCCCTGTTTCTTCAGGTTGGTACCACAGTGCCTCAGACTATGAAGGTTCTCCCATCAGTGAAGAAGGGTCATCAAAAGGTACTCCAAGCACTGTTGTCGTGCACACATCTTATTTAAGCATATTTCCAGGTAGCTATTGGAGACAGCACTGGTGTTGTGACCATTTTTGAAATGAAGAAAGGAGACACTCATGTGAGACTCACTGTGTATTCAATTGTTGCTGTGTTTATGTTGAATGAATGTATGCCTTTACAGAATGTGTTCAAGGGTCTGCCTGGTCCTGGGATAACAAGATTGGAGTTAGGTGTGAACTGATAATTTTACGCTCACACACACACACACACACACACACACACACACACTCATCCCCTCCACACACACACACACTCCTCCCCTCCACACACACACACACTCCTCCCCTCCACACTCACACACACTCCTCCCCTCCACACACACACACACTCCTCCCCTCCACACTCACACACTACACTCTGTACAGGTGGTTCTGATGCAGGCTCTCGAGACAAGGTATTTGTCTCCTCAGAGGCTATGATTCGTGGATTCTCAAGGAAAGGGAAGCAGTTTCTATCCTTTGATACCACCCTCACCGAAAGTGTTCATGGGATGTAAGTTATTCTGTTTTCTATTTCAATCGCTGTTCCTATAGTATTGTGTCTTCTAATGTGGTTGTTCCTGTGTCCTGGTGCATTTCAGAACCTTGCTTGAGTGTTTAACCAGTCATTGCTGTAACTTGTCTCCTTGACAAAATGCGTAGGTGTGTTGAAGGCAGCAACCTATTCGTGTGTGGGAGTTACGTGTACAACCACTATGTGGATTGCCGGGACACCAACTACTACCTGAGCTCAGACAAGATCAACGACATCCTGTGCCTCCCCCCTAAACCTGACCTCCCCCTCTGTCCAGTCCTGGCCTGCCAAGACAATACCCTCAGAGCACTCAAGGTGACTCCTACAGTATGTATGTCTCACAGTTACATGCGTATGTATGTCTCACAGTTACATGCAGCATCACAGCAAACTACTTTTCATTCTAATATTTTTTTTATCATGTTTTTACCATTTAGGACTCTGAATTGCTGTATGAACTGGAAGTTGCTGGGCCGCCTATGTGTATTGCTTTGAATAAATCTGACGGAGGTAACACATTACCTGGTGCTTAGTAATCATGCTTACTGCTGTACCTTACCCAGGAGAGGATGGGCAGGAGGTGCTCTATGGCACTCAAAACGGAAAGATGGGGCTGGTCAAACTCACACCTACCGAACCAAACTATCGTTGGGACATGCTCAATGAGCGTAAATATGGCGGCATTTCGTGCATCAGTACCTGGGACATCACGGGAGACGGTGTCGCCGACATCATTGTGGGGCGTGATGATGGTGTGGTGGAGGTGTATGGCTTCGAGGACAGCGATGAGCCACGGCTCCAGTTCACACACGTAAGCCCAGTGTGTGTGTGTGTGTGTGTGTGTGGGGGAGGGGGTGTAGAATAGAGGGTGGATTTGGGGTATGTGGTATAAATGGAATGTGTCTAGGGGTGGATTTTTTTAATAGCTGATAAGATATGCGTAAATTTCTTGTCAACAAGCAAGACTAAACTGTATGTATTATCCACCTTCTATCCTCATCTCATTGATATTCTCTTGGTAGAGTTTGAATGAGAGTGTGACGTCAGTATGTGGGGGGGTGGTTGGCTCGTCTGAACATGATGAAGTGATTGTGGCTACTTACAGTGGGTGTGTCCTAGGCCTCACTAAGGAACAAGTAGCAAAGCAAACACTGTCCCAAGAGGTACAGACCAAACTAGCCTCTCTCAAGTAAGCTCACCACTTCACTTTCTTCCTTTGCCAGTTACACAGTTGTTTTGTGCATGTATTGTATATGCTGCTAGGCCCATGTTTCTGTGGTACACTCAATACTTGTGCTGTATGTAGTGTGCTCGATTTTCCATTATTGACCAACTGTGTGTAGAGAGGAGGTGTCCTCACTGGAGGGCAAGGTGCACGAGGCTAAGGAGCGCTACCAAGAGACAGTGTTCTCTGCCAGAGAGACCACTCAGACTCTCTCAGCCCTCCCCCAATTTCCAATCAATGACAAGTTCACTTTGAACCAAGATGAGGCCTGGTACACACTGGCCATTGAGATACAGGCCCCCATTGAGACTGTTATGTTACAAGTGAGTGGCGTAGTCATAGCATGTAATTGAGCTTCCTATGGAATGCTTATTTTGTTATGATTGTTCTTGACTTCCAAGTCATTAACCAGCCCCATGCTTATACTCCCCTTTTAATAGCCCATAGATCTAAACACATTATGTGATATCAGAGGAGGTTGGACACGATTACGGCAACGACATTTTTCTGAGCTGGCTCACATTCTAGACAATGATTTCAATTTAGCTTATTTTGTTAGCGTAGTATCAGAGACTGAGAGCAGACTATTATTTGGACTTCCTGGTGTATAGCATTCTAACGAGTTATCAGTGCATAGAGTGCAGATGCTAGTCTGCCAGTACCATGAACGCTACATACAGCACCACTGGACTATACTCTACCCTATAGTATAGCTAATCTTGCTCCAATCAGGCAAGCTAACCCTGCTCCAATCAGGCAAGCTAACCCTGCTCCAATCAGGCAACAGATACAGCTACATGTAGTTAGGTGTTATAAGCTCAGACATATAGCAAACTTTTTTTTATAGTTGTTCAGTATAACGTGAGCAATAATCTTAGGAATCTCACATGAATGATGACGCATGCCCAACCTCCTCTGATGTGATCTTGTGAACAGCTTGTTAAGAGTTACCAAGTGTCATTCATTCCAATTATAAATAGGTTGTTACATTCTTGCTCCTCCCCCACCTGCCAGAGTGATGTGCCCCTGGACCTGCAGGAGGTGGACACAAGCTCAGCTGTTGTCAGCTACACTCCTCCAGACACTGACAACGATAACTACCTCCTAGCCACATTCAGATGTCACGACACCAACAGACTCGAAGTTAAAGTATACAAATTCAGTAGTATCATAATAATTACTAATGATTGTAACGAAATTTGTTGATAAGCTATATTTCGTGTATACGCATGTATTAGGTTATGAGATACATGTATGTGACTACTATATAGGCGAATCCATTCTGTTACGATATTCCATCCCCAGGTACGTTCGATAGAGGGGCAGTACGGTACTCTCCATGCTTACATCGTTCCTCTTATGGAGCCCAAGTCGTGCAGAGTGAGACAGTATCAGATCAAGCCTCTGTCTCTGCATCAAAGGACTCACTCCTTCGATAGCACACGGTGAGCTGTGTGTGGGTGGGTGTCCCTGCCATTAGTGTAGTGGTGAGCTGTGTGTGGGTGGGTGTCCCTGCCATTAGTGTAGTGGTGAGCTCTGTGTGTGTGTGGGTGCCCCTGCCATTAGTGTAGTGGTGAGCTGTGTGGGTGGGTGCCCCTGCCAATTAGTGTAGTGGTAAGCTGTGGTGGGTGGGTTCCCCCTGCCAATTAGTGTAGTAATGACCGTGTATAGTGAGTGCACGATCATCACTGGCAGTCTGTGGATTTGTTGAAAATTAATTGATGTTGCATACCATATTTGTCCCTCTAGCCCCTGCAATGTGCTCAAATTGACTGGTCCCTTTAGCCTGGGTGAGGTGCATTCATGGATTAGGATTATTCTCCCCAATATACCAGACCAGCCAGCCAACGTACCTGACCAGTCAACCTCAGACAGTACTAACACTCTGCACTTCAAGTCCACGTTCATTGACACAGAGCTGGAGGTGGTGTACAGAAGAGGAGAGGCCGTGTTTAGGTCCGACAACATCTCAACCATATCTGTGTTGAAAGAGGTCTTGTCTAAAGAGACCAGTTCCAGGAAGGTTTTAGTCAAGATCACACACGGTGAGATGATGTGTATGTATGTACAGTAACATGCACCGCCCACACACACACACACACACACACACACACTAGAGCTTGATGAGGACTCGATATCCCACGTATTAGGAATTATCTATCCCAGACTAGAGTCACAGCTCATGCTGGCTAAGAATGTCCAGCTCATAGAGGCACTACAGGAGGTCAAAATCCATGAGGAAGACACATCATTCCTCTCCCCACAATGCCAATACATTCTAGGTAAAGATCGTTAAACCAATTCCTCTCCCCACAATGCCAATACATTCTAGGTAAAGATCGTTAAACCAATTTATCTTAATTTTATTTTATTTTATGGTATCACCATTACCCATTATCCCTTTCCTCAACAGACAATGCCCAACAGATGACAAAGGACCTAAAGCAGCAGCCGTCTTTGATAGAAAGGCTCTATGGTAAGCAGCTTGTTACAATTATGCAGACCATGCCTTTACCCCCCCACCCACTCAGCCCTGATAACAGATCTGTTCATGGACCATGCAAGCTTCAAGGGACAGAATGTCAAGAACAAAGTACCGGAACTGTTAGAATTACTGGACAATTGTGACCTTGAATCTCTTCTCGAATTCTTTCATTCCTCAAAATAAATAAATATATTTTTTTGTAACTATTACTGCAACCCGATCACTGTTGAACATAATGATAAACAAGCTGTGCAAATGTTATTAAAAAGAAGTGATATTTTAAATTGTTGTCGACTGTGTAATAGGGATACAAACATAAAGTTACAAGTTCTAGCTATGCATGAGCAGGACAAGTTATAACTAGCTACAAGTATGTAATGTATAGTTTCACATAAATATGTCATCAACATCATTGAATAGGCAATAGTCCAAAACTTCCCCCTGACTGTCCCTCGCTGCGCTCGAGATTATCCTGCAGAGGGTGTCAACATAGGTACTGCATGGACACAGAGGAGGTACGACACGGGTACCTCGCTCAGGCTTGGTCACGTGCAAAATTCAACAGAGTCATTGTTGCAATTATCGAAATTACTCATGTCGGACCTCCTCTGGCATGGACACATAACAACACAATGCAGACCACTAATTATCATACTAAGAGGATTCTATATGCACATGGCTGTACGTGCAGCTGCATGAGGCTTTCACTTTGGGATAAAGGAAACACAATTACCATATTATATACACTAGTTGTGCTTCACACCATTTAAAGACCCTCACTAAAACATTCACCCACTCATACACTTAGAAAGCAGTCAAAATAACCAGCAAAGAGCACATTCCTCACTAAGAAGCTCACTAATGGCGTCTGAACCACCAACAATTCGTGGAACTGTACATGATTAATCATACTACCTCATTCCTTAATTTGCATTCTTGGCTTCGTAAAGTTTCCTACTTACAGTATCAAAGACGCTGCACTTGTAAGACCTCACCTTCGCTGATCAGTGTGGGAATGAGTAGGGGCAGAGTCGAGTGATTGTCTCTCTGGGAGTGGCCGTGAGAACAAGTCACACAGTTGGTCTTGGGGCACTGACATCAAGGGGCTCTGAAAGAAGAGAAAACGGATAAAACGGTTATGTACATGTGTAAGCTGGCATACATGTATATTAGGAATTGTAACAAGTACGAAACCAATAGTGAGCATTTAAACGGGTAAATAAATATACGAGCTAGTACAACCTGGGAAGGTGTGGTGGTGCACTCAACAAACGGTTGATTAGGACTGCTGGACTTTGCTTTGCTCCTAGACACAGCTGCTACCTCAAACACACTCGGACATTTATCTGGAGTGCAGGACTCGTCTTTTTTTATAGTTCGCCTCTTCTTGGCTGGTGGTTGAGACGGAGAGGCTAGCTCCTGTTGCCTCAAGAAAGCTGTCTTGCTGCGAGTCAGTCTAGAGGAGGGGAGGAGGTCACAAGGGAGGGATATGTTTAGTGTCGTTTCGAGAAGGGAATTATCGTGCTTGGTTGGCTCTGGTTGCGAGCTTGTAATGTTCTGCTGCACCGTCTTTTTAGTTCCTACGCTTAATCGAGGCTTTCGGACTGGTTTTTTATAAGTTGGTCGGTCATGACATCTGGCTTCAGAGCCTACAGTCAATAATAGTGTGTTGGGAGATTGTGGGCTGACAGTATCAGTGTGTTCCCGAGTGTTGTGGGATGAGGTGACTGGAGGTGACTGGCTGCTATATACAGTGGCACGGGCGTGGGGGGTACTTGTGGTTTGTGGGAGGTCACACCTAGACCCTGATGAACGAGAGGATTTAAAGTCGTGCGATCAGTTAACAATTTCCCATGGCAGTGAGCCAAGTTCGCTTTGTATTCTTACCTACATCACTTGTTCGGGTACAAGTCGGAATGTCTTTGCTGTGTGCAGTGTCAATGTTCTCTTTAATGGCCTGTGAGAAGTCCCGTGCCAAACAAGGCAGGCTTCTTTGCACAATGGACCTGGACTGGAGCAAAGAGGTACAAAGAGAGATGAGAGGATACTGCAAATTCAACACTTTGGAACAATACAATTAATTAATTGGTGGCTAAAAATAACTGTAAGGTTAAGGCTTACCTTTCGACTTGTAGCTTGTGTTGTGCCAACAGTTGGTGGAAGTGAGTCATTAACACGGTCTGCACACAGACAGAATAATTATAGTCAATTGTATACAAGGTGTAATACACAATACGTTAACCCTTAATGAAATTAGACAGTGAATACAACGAAGCACAAGGATATTTGGGTTAGCATTACAGACGATGTTTGTTTTACTATGCATACAAGAGAAAAAATTAGCTGAAATAAGTTTGTTCTACTCGATATTCGGACAAGTATAGAGAGTGGTGCAATTAATTTAATGGACAATATTTCCCATAACTTATCCAACATTTATGCATGTATGTATCTGTCTGAGCATTCATGTATACACTACTTAATTAAACTCATCAGCGCAAATAAAATGCACAAGCCAAGAAACAAGTGTCTCCAGCAAATGACTACCTACTGCACCCATTTGTATGAATTGTATGAATGAATGCTAACTTAATTAGAGCAAAGTACCGTAGCTATTGAGATAAGGGGTCTCTTAGTCTCGTTAAAAAAACCCAGCCAATCAGAAGGCTGCCCGTAGGAGGGAGGGTGGGCCATACATAGAGAGCCAAAGTGAGTAAATATGGAAACAAATTAAAAGTGGGTAAATGAAACCTAATGCCAGTAAGGTAAGTGGGAGAGGAGAGAGACACAAATGGTCAAGTTTCGTAATTGGCAACTAAAAAACATTTTACACTTATATAGCTTGCTTGCTTTCAAAGTGGCTCAAAACTTATGAATCCTAGTCAGTGCAGAGGTAGCTAGGCAGCAAGAATGCTCGTAAGTGAGTTAGAGGCACTCTAAGATTTCAAATTCACCAACTCATTTTCAGGGCCATTAAAAATATATATTACTGTGTAATACCTTCCTACTTTGTAATGTCAAAAACAATTAGAATGCATACTTTCAGTTGACAAAGAACTAAACTTTCAGGATTCAATTCAACTGCCGAAGCTAGCGTGAATCACGTACTGGCATTCCGAGGACACAATATACAGTACTATAGAAACCGTTTAACCACATAGGTCTGAAATGAGACCCACAACACAAAATTAACTCAAATTATACTATAACGCATTTTAACAATCGGTAGCCAAAGATACGGCTTCCAGTGAATGCAAATATAATTATCGAGCACCCATATTTGACACAAGGGTACGCTGCGAAGTGTAAGGTCATATAGCGGTATAATGGGGAATATACAACACAGCCATACATGTACACACGCCCACGATTACACCGAGGAAACATTTGGCTGAATTGAAAATGTAATAATTTTGTTTATAATACAAACAATTTGTTGAACGGTGCCAGCGAACAAAGACACAATTAAAACACTAAACTATTATACAATAGAGCTACTTACTCAGACTTCTACCATTGACAAATTCAAGAGGTCTTTAATTCAATTTCAGCTAGGTACGTCCATATGTCCCCAAGTGTGTGCGCTGTGGAGAACATTCCTCAGCCGACCAATCACACAACAGGCTCACCACAATGTGCACACAGGGCTAGACACCACGAGTAGACCAAAGGAGAAGAGTGGTCAATTACTCGTAAGAGGTCTCCCCGAGACAAAGCAGGAGAGTGTTATGTGAGAGTGAGCATAAACACCAACACCTGTTGAGGTCACCAGAGTCTAAATACAGATACCATGGGAACTCATGCATTTTTTACATGTTCGTAACTAGAATTGGGACATAACAACTACAAATGGTTATGTCATTTTAAAAAGGATGTACATTAATTAAATTAACTGTGACCGTTGTTGCATTAACTGAATGCGTCCAGTAAAAAAGGAAATTAAAATGACCATGCAATAGAGGACACTGTGACAGAGTCTATTGATTCCTGTGGTTAGAACGCAGTCGGACTGTCTCTTGAATACTTAGCAATGCTGTCAACAAATAAGGAAGCCTAGCAACAGCTCAATGGAACGCGACCTGACCTGCGGGTTGCCTGGTAGTCTCATTGTATTAACTATTATAAGCTACAATGAAAGGCCAGTTGTGTAAAATAAGCTTTGCTTTGAGTGGGCCGAGTAATGTGCTGATACCTTCTTGTTGGTAAACATGTATCAGTAAGACAATAAAAGTGTTATCCAAAAACGGAACGCTCTCTCTTACAAGTGTGATCAAGCCATTCAACTCTATCCCACAGCAGATAGAAAGAAATACTGCAAACAAGGCAGCTCAAATATCAAAGGGTAAATTTAAACAGTCTCATGTGACTGACTCAGGTTGGAGTTAAAGCATTGGTGAGTGGGCAAGATGCAGCTAAATTAATGTCAGATAAGTAGAGTAGCCAATTCCCACTTGGATACTGACCTGTGTGGACCACTTAGTGGACATGAAGATGCATATAAGTGTGTGCTAGCAATATGCGTAACTTGCTGCATTTGGTCACTAAGTGCTGGCTCAGAGGAGGTAGGACATGAGTACCTCGATTAGGCTTGCTTAGGCTTGGTAACGTGCAAAATTCAACAGTAAAGTCATTGTTGAATGTGACTAATTAACTCAATTTTAGCCTAATCGAGGCACTCGTGGCAGACCTCCTCTGGTGCTGGCTAGTGTAGAGAATGCATGTGATAATTATACAGAGATAGCAAGTGCTGTGGTCTACATTGCTACGTTACTACAGAAGATGCATCTTATTCTATGAGAAATTACGCAACATTAATCAGTGATATTCTTTGATACAAGAGGGAGTGAATTGCAAACAGAGTTGAGTTGTTATGAGAGACAACGAGCCATGAAGAGGCTCCTCGACACTCCGACCATCTATACACGTACGTCGTCAGCAAGTTAGGCACTGATGCATATTATATGCCAGTATAGTAGCGCACACAGATGTATTACTAATTTGAGCAATGTAAACAGAGAAACCCACCCCACAAGTTGTATTCAATTACTGAAACTTAATACTAACTGGCAGGGGAGATGCTAAAAGATATACCCGCACTAACGCACACAGACTGTACCTTGTACTGTGATTTATGTACACCTCGTTTATTGCTTAATTAATCATTGTTGTACCGGATAATTAATTAATGACAGTGACAATGCAAATACTGTAAGTAAGCCTGGGGAGTGGAACCGTTAAAACAATCACAAATTTATCAAGTACGCAATAACATTTCAGGAATACAAGATCATTAAAACAATTACATAACAATCGACAGGAGTGCATGAATGCAATCAACAATAGCTAAAAAAATTATAGATTTTCGCCAGGACTTATTGGGAAAGATTAAAGGCCTCTACTATAGATAGTACTAAACTGACGGTCCAACCACCGAGGAGCTTAGCAGTGCATTACAGTATATTGCAATACTTGGTACCAGTAATACCTTGAGATGCAATCCATATCCTCTTCAACTTTGCAGTGATCTGACTGTCTGTGAGGAAGGGAAACTTTGCAGCATACGCACGTCTCCTTTGCTTGATGAACTCCTTGCTGCTGGTGGCCATTTTCTCCAGACACGTTTTAGTTTGGTACAGGAAGTCAATGTATTTCCTGTCTGTGTTTGTATAAAGCCATTAAAAATTGGCACTGTTGTCCAGATTCCGAAGTCAGAAATTTGCTCAGGCTTACCTGAAGGTCCTCGATTGTTTACCTCACAGCTATAGCTGGCTCTATAGCAGACAGGCTGGTCCTTGTCTCACGAGCTGGAACTCGTCACATAGTCTTACTATCCGACATTTTTCACTAACTCTGTGAGCAGTGCTCCAACCCTCCGCTGTGCGGCCAATCAAGTTTTATTTCCAAGTATTCTGTTGCAGTGCAACGAAGAGAATCAACTGGATCAACTGGATCATAATTTATACCTACACAGGACAAAACCTCAAGCCGAGATCTCCGATCTAAAAGACTCTAGCAGTCAATAATCACAAGCCTCATCTACCTACACACGAAATCACAGGACCTCTCACTAAATTCATTTTCTTTCTTCTATATTAATAAAGTGCGATGTCTGCTGCAGTTCTCAGTTGCCTGCCTGTTTCCCAACAAAATCCGTCAACCTATTCTGCCAACGAACGATTCTACACCTTTGGGACCCCTAGCCCTCCGAGTGTAGCTTCCCCATCCGAGTACAGCTACTCCTCTGAACTAGAGGACAGCGGCTTCCACTCTGACGAAGAAATTCAGAAGGTGATTTAGCATTATCCTCTTGTAGTTGTTTACTAGTGAAACGTGTGGTTATTCATTGAACTGCATGCAGCCTTAATGCATGCAGTCTGGTGACAAGATTCATGTTCTTGTATCAACTAGAGTAATTGAATTTCCTCAGTTGCCAGGCTATTGTCTAATTTGCCCACACCAACGACGGTTGCTTTATGTCTCTTAGGAATATCCACCCACATAGCCAGTAATAACCTTCCACACTGGACCTTTTTAGCCTTCTATTGATGTTTATTTTCAACTGTATTTTAATGATTCCCTCTCTTCACTCGCAGGCTCGATACGAAATGACCAAATACCTTGGCAGTCAGAGCGACGATAATTCTTCAAATGCTTCCGATTTAGACGAATTTTTTCGCGATTTCGAGCTTTCTGATGAGATCAGCAACCCTGCCCTCAGTCCTTCTGTCAAGTCTGAGTATTGCCCCAGTCCACCAATGGCTTCAGAGGAGTTCCCAATCGAAGTCAAGACTGAGCTTACCTCTTCTTGTGGGATCGCAAGCCCTTCTGGCATCAAAAGCAGCCACCCTCTCAGCCACTACCCCTTTCAGTCATTTGGTAACCAAGCTTCTCCACCACCTGCTGACTCCAAGGCCTTGGTGAGGTCTCAGCTGCCTGATTTTGCTGGCATCTCGTCTCCTTCATACTCTCAGATGAACATCAACGTCAACACTCAAGTATACACCCAGGCACCCAATGCTGGACAAGTGTACCCTCCCTCCGTTCCCCTGTATCATTACTCCGGCGTGAACTCCAACCCCTCTTCGCCTATGAAGGAGCACTTGGGTTTCCCTCACCTTATGGCACCTGGAATGGCCCCCTACAACCCCTATGATCTTGTAAACGCTGTCTATTACTATGCCAAGCCACAGAGGAACAAGCGAGTCCACCGTTGCAGCTATCCTGGCTGCAACAAGGTCTACACCAAGAGCTCTCACCTCAAGGCCCACCAGAGGACCCATACTGGAGAAAAACCGTACAAGTGCACGTGGGAAGGCTGCACATGGAAATTTGCACGCTCTGATGAGCTCACAAGACACATGCGAAAGCACACTGGAGTCAAACCATTCAAGTGCCCCCATTGTGAGCGAGCTTTCTCAAGATCCGACCATCTTGCTCTCCACCTGAAAAGACATCAATGAACTGTGTGTAATATTCCATCTCCTGCAGCCATCGATTGCTTACATCAAATCTGAACAGACATTGTATAGCTCTGTGTGCTTGTTGTAGGTCACCCATGTCACTTACTGCAGCAAGGGCTAAGATGCCACCTTTCACTTTATTGTTGTTGTTTTTGTCTCTGCTTACCTTTTAGTTATAACCAAATTTTTCCTTGATGTACACTTTGATTCATGTGTAACTTTCTTTTGGCCTTATCCGAATAGACCAGACTGTTCACCCTTCTACTCTATTCAACTGACAATGTGTTCAACAATTAATTTGCGAAATGAGAATAATTATTTTGAGAACATGCATGCACTCGCAGTACATATACACAAACTATTAAAACAAAATACCATCTGATTAGATCTATATGCAGTTGTAATAATTAATTAAAGCCTCTAGTATTACTTTGTTGGGCAAGCTTGAATAGAAAGTTGGCTCATCTCTTAACCATGGCCTCCATTCTAAGCCAAACAACAACTATTGTAACTCTGATAATCCATTCACAACAATCTGTGGTCAAGGCAACATGCTAGTCATAATAGGGAATAGGAACTGGCATTGTGTAGCTCTCTATTGAGCAGATGAGAGATTAATATCTATATAGTGATGTTATCCCCAAAACATTATTCTATACCCTATTGTTGGTGGTTAGTGTTTCAGATGAGTTACAAGTGGGGGAGTTTGCAATGAATCTCACAGAACGCAACCAGGAATCATGGCTTCCCTTGCCTGCACGGTCTCTAGTAACTATACCAGTAGACAGAGTTTGCAGGGTTAGTAAGAATGATATTTTGAACAGGATACATTGAAAATTTGTATACGAGAAGAGCATACATATTATATATGTATACAAAAAAAAGGTACAAAGAAATCTAGAAATAGACGACATTGACATCCAATATGAAAATACAAAACTAGATTCATCAAGCGTCCTTGTTTAGTGATACATTGTTCTCCATATCGGCAACATGACACGGCTGTATATCATCAACGGGCACTGCCCCTGAGGCAATGCTGAGTGTGCCTTTGGGAAAACTCTCTCCAGCCTGGTGCTTGAGAATGTGCAGGCCCAGGTGGTCAGAGCGTGAGAATGCTCTACTGCAGTCTCGACACTGGAACGGCCTCTCTCCAGTGTGCCTGCGATAGTGCCGAGTCAGCTCGTCCGATCGTCTAAACGCCCAATCACAGTCCTCCCATGGGCAGTTGAATGGTTTCTCGCCAGTGTGAATCCTCTTGTGGGCCTTGAGGTGAGAACTCTTGGTGTACATCTTCATACAGCCAGTGTGATTACAACAATACATTCGCTTTGTGACTTTCTCTCCACTCCTGCTCTCAGTCTGCACTCTACATGGGAGAGAACAGTTGCATGAGATAGGTTGCAGATGGGTAGATTACATTCAGAGGAGGTCCGACACGAGTACCTCGATCAGGCTAAAATTGAGTTAATTACATGCAATGACTTTAACGTTGAATTTTGCCTTAATCGAGGTACTCGTGTCGTACTTCCTCTGGCTTACATTCATGTGACCATAACAAGTACTAAGTAGGTGGCTTTTAGATACACCGGATGGAATGAATGGCTACATAAAGGTTGACAAAGTTCACTGTACATATTGTCTTATCATTGTGCAATTACACACTAGCTTTCAATAGAACTTGAGCAAGTAGGCACACAAAGACACCACAGGTCTGGTTGGCAGCTAAACATAGGCAATACCTGGCCAGCACTAAACATGGTAGTTGTGTGTATAAGGTGACAATAGCCACGCAATGTACTGCATAATTGGGGCTTGAAAAGAGGTCATGTACATGTAGTCACTTGAGACAGAACCACTAAGCTTGAGAATGTAGCGGAAGAAATTGAATTTTGTTTGAGAACAAGTCTTTGCCAAACCAAAGAGGGTCTGGTTGCCAGAGTAATGGAACTACCACTTCATTAGGGGAACCCAACGGAACAGATGTACATGGGAACAATATCATTTTGCGTCACTTTTGTCTTTTGTCTGGTGTATATTCCACTCACCACAGAATGCGTGTAATGCACACGATAAATTGAGCATGGCAACTTAATCACATATAAATTCAATACTGTAAAATACTTGCGGTCCAGACTAAGAATTTGGATCAGTTTCTCCAAGGAATTTAACATATGGGATTTAATAGGCATGAAATATCTTCATAATAAACCACACACAGGTACATAAACAAACACCTCAAGCCTATTCAGCACATGTGAGCGGATTTAGTCTAGAGGGGAATTTGGCAGAAATGATGCTAAAAATTATCTGGAGTGTGCAATAAGACATCCAGTGTATTCCCACAGTGCACAATAGACCATAGTTAGTTAGTAGGTTTGTGGTCACAAGTAGTGTCTAGTGGTGAGACAGACTGGACTGGTGTAACGCGGGACGACAACAAGAAGCTAATGTGTGGAATCAAACATTGGGAAACACTTGCGCTAGGATTAGATTAGAGGACCCAACGTAAACGAACTAAATTCAAAGTGTATACTAACAAAGACGACACAGGGTAATTACAGAACTATACCACAAAGCTACAGTTTGCAAGACTGTGTGTGTATCCCCTTCGCCATGTAAGGGAGAAGACAAAGGAGTGTAGACAAAATGGCACTGTGCTGAAAGTACCTGCAAACCCACTAATGTCATTACTGGCTGCCAAGAATTCAAGAAACCTTATAGAAGCAAGGTAAACAGTCCCAGAACTAAACTTTCCCTAGCAATTTAGCTTTTCAACAGTTACACGTAAATCAACTACGTAGGACGTACAGCTCACTATACATTCAGTATGGAATATAAACACAAACAATGATCATAACCGGACGTGATTGAGGGGACTACATTATTGCCCATAAAAAGTCAATAATTGGCACACCTAAAAACCAGTTATATAATTTATACGTACTGTTTTGTGATGATAAGCTCTCCACTACGTGTTCTTGCAGTCGTTGTACATGTAGACTGACTGTGTGTTAGCATGGTGTGTGCGTTGGGGGGAGGAGGTTAATTAATACATGTGCACTCACTAACAAGCCATGCAGCTACGATGCAACTGTTCCTACCACTTCAGTGGAACACCTTTTAGCGAAATGAGATGTGAAGATACTAATCTCCATTTTGTGGGCCACCCATTGCCACACTTCCACACTAGCTACCTCACAAGCTCTAACTTCCCAGGGCAGAGCAAAGGCCAGCCCAGTGACTGATCACACACTGCCACTACCAGTGGGCAGCCAACAGAGGACACTGCCTCAGGTCATATTCAGCAGCTGTAACCAATTGAGTGTGCCTATAGATACATGTGAGGTACAGAGGTGCTCATGCAGTATTTGATCACCATGGCGCTAAGTTTAAAGTTGGAATAACGATACAAAATGAAGAGTATCTTTAGACTAAATGTCGTATAGGCCAAAAGAATACACAAAAAATCAGTGGAGCACATACACCAAACGATTGAATAGAGCAAAGAGCAACACATAAGTGAATGCAGATTTAATATTTAAACAGTGTCTTACTAAGAGTGCACTTCCTTAACTCTATAGGTAACAAATTGAATTTACTTCAAAGCATACGTCAATCATGAACATGCACATAGCAGAACAAGAAACCTGACATATGGAAAATAATAGCAACACAATACCACTGTGTTAGCAAACTAGCGATTCCTGACACGGGTCAGTGAATCTGTACAAACTCCACTCGTAGCTAATGCACGTTTGGCAGCTAGCCATCTTATATTTGAGCACTGACCAGACTAACCTCTACAAGGCAAGGAGACTAATCTTCTCT
Source organism: Halichondria panicea (assembly GCF_963675165.1). Lineage (NCBI taxonomy): Eukaryota > Metazoa > Porifera > Demospongiae > Suberitida > Halichondriidae > Halichondria > Halichondria panicea. The sequence goes on along the minus strand of NC_087392.1, from coordinate 1,382,762 downwards.
TTATTGAAGGTGCATGCATGATTATAAGATGCCTGAGAATTGTTTATTTTAGATATAAACACTTCAGGACATTTACAAAGCACATGCTCTTAGTTCCGGCAGTAAAAATTTATCTTTCAATATTTGGGGTTTTGCCCTGAGGCTAACACTTCGTATACACTCTATGCAAGGGGGGGGGTCTAAAGTACAATTCCTTATATGAGGGAACAAATGGTAACTAACGATAATTATAATAGGAACACTTTAGCTACCACTAATATATACATACAATAAGAAGGCTTGCCAGAAAGTGTAGAGCATGTGGTTAGAATTGGCAGGCTGTAGTACACGTAGGTGCACTCTCAATGAGTCTTGGTTAACAAGTGTGCAAGGTCCATGTTCCTAATCACCCATGTGGTTTCAAGCTACATCCCACAACAACAGATTCACTCATTCAAATGAATGTTCTGATATCCGATAATGATCACCCCAGCCTATTCAGAGGCCAACAATAGAGCCTGAATAGACCTATACAAAAGTGCAAAACACAAATATTTTGCACTTGCATTTAGTGCTAAAATTATTATTTCACAACAGACAGGCAATTAAATTTGCAGCAATAGTTTCCAACACATCAAAGGGCATTATCTCTATTGCTAGAGTGCAACACCTTGATAGTAAAGTACAGTGGCTCCAAAAATTGGCAAAATTGCAGTAATTGCTTGTGAGTTAAATGGGGAACTATGAAGTTTAGACTAGAGTAGTGACAACTTGCTGACGAAAGGTGATTACGTCTCATTCCGTTCACATAGCTATAACATACACGTAACATGTGCACTCGTATGATTGACATCACTTACGGAAGCGAAGGTAACCGACGGCAACCGATATAATCCATCCATTTAACCAGTGTACTTGATTGGATTAAGACACCACACTTGCAATGCTTGCCAAGTAATTGATTGAATCATGACGACAATATTATTCATAAATAATTGTTATTAATGTTACGTGTGCACAACTCATTTAAAATACCAAGTGTGATTTGTACAGGTCATTAATCCAAGCTCAGCGAGCCAAATCAACCTTTTAAGAAACAAATTACGTGCATCACAGTCCAATTACGTGCTAGCGTGCAATGAATACACGTTATTGAGTATATATAATTATAGCAAGATCACAAATTAATGTACGCTAGTACTTGAAAAGTATACACTGAGCCTATACTAGCTGATGCCTATACACTAGCTGATGCAAGCTTAACAGCCATGTTGTGAGCTTCAGAAACACTCAGGGAAGTACCAAAAAAGATCCCTCGCAATGCAAGGCATGCATTTAGGCACCCACTAATTCAGGCCAGACGGGCTTTGCTTGGGCTCTGTTGAAGCTTCCCCTGAGGGCTTCCAGCATTGTCAGGTCTCTGTTGAGAGTCCCTAGCTTGTAGGACGGGGGAGGCATAATGCACCGTTGTCTGTATCATAATAGCATAATAATTATAATGTGCAATAATCAGCACAGGGTAACCATAGTCCCTCCCAAGCAAGTGCTGCAAAGGTAGGCTATTATATGCCAACTTAGTGAAGAGACCATTTAAATTATTTTCTTAGCGGTCATATTTCAAGAACGCTCTAGTGTGCAATAATTATATGCAAAACGAACATCTAAAGTTTTTTAGCGGTCATAATTATTTCAAGAATGCTCGTTCAATTATATAGAAGGAACGGTTCATGCAGATAGAAGCAAACATGACATAACTAAATGTAATTGTCTATGATGCAGACAAGCCACAACAGATCACATATCGTAGGAAGCAAATCGTTACATAGGCAGTAAGGTCAACGGAAATATTGAGGGCACCCAGAAACCAGAGCAATAAACCAAAGACCCCACAACAGACAAACATCACCCATGGTAACACGGTTGACTCCCCCAGTCCCAGTGGGAAACAACCAGCTCCACATCCCATAAGGTGGGTAGCCACTTCCTCTCTGAGCAGCTGTATAGCCTAGGGCAAACAGGCAGTCATCCTTTTAGGAAGGCAGCAAACTAATGGAATTAGTGATTATGATCGATTATAGGAAGGCACTGGGGGACTAGCATGTCCAGTTTGAATAGCCTGTATTAGCATGCATGGCTACTATTTGTAAGTGTAACCAGGCTCCATAGATTTTTGTTTCACGAACAGAGAAGCCACTATTAATAGTGTGCTAGCTACCACAGCGAATTAAAAAACATAACATTTCTTAACAAAAGATATTTATTTAAATCTATTTTTAAGGCTACTGTTGTCCGTCAGCTAAACTAATAATACGTATAATGTGCTCAATTTTGTCATTCAATACCGTACAATCACGTCTTCACAAGGGCTTAATACAGTCAGCAGAGGTCAACTACTTCACTATTTGCCAACAACTAAACTATGTTTACATCGAGGATCGTTTGGTATGAGCAGAAACAGTGGCTTCTCAATCAAGGCTCCCTGAGGTAGGCAAGGGAGACTCATATCGGTATCCAGTAAATTAATTACAGCCGCTGCCAAGCAATAGGTGCTGATGAAGCAATGAGAGTAAACAAATGACACACAACAATTAACAACATCAAGTTAACGTGCAACTATAGCTATTAATATAATGTATGCATACGTGTTTATATAGTTAGAGGGATTAAAATTTTTTAATGTCTAAATATGCCAAATCAAATTTCCATGGGGAGACATTGCTACGAATTCCATAGAACTACCGAACTAACAGATTTCAGGAAGACTATACGAAATAGTTAGAGGAGACCAGCTGCCAAAAGTTACGAAAGTTCCCCAAAACAAATTCACACCATTCATCAAGTTCAAACTCTAAGTACATTGTACGTGCACTAACCATACCTAGCACCACGTACATATACCGTCCGTAATACTAGAATATATTGCGAGTGAAAAACGTTTGCGAATGAGCCAAATCAGCAGAAAATTTGACCCTTTACGATCTAACTATTGCGTTCTGGCAAGGATCGTGTGTATTTACTAGTAGGTTTTGCGCATATGTTTGATGCTCGCAAAACATTCTAGTAATACGGTTGCTACGTGCCCACAGATAAAGATCAACAGGCTAGAGTCTGTGGTTGCTCATCCGTGGTTTACATTTGAATTTCAAACTCTTTCAACCCTCAACTATATAAAGAGGGAAACCATCTGCTGTAAACCACAAACATTTGAACGTTGGTTGTTTACACATTTCACAAAAGGAGAGTGTGGTACTAGAGGGGGCGGACAGACCATGAATGATTAATTACCACGGTAACAGAGACCACAATGGATTGCTGTCTGGGCCTGTCCACCCACATTATAGGAGAAAAGGAAACATGTTTGTGGTTTTAATAGGCATATGGCTTTATCCTTCTTATGGAAGCTATCATGTTCCAGGGAAATTAAAGCACGCTGGAAGAGCTAGACATTATGCAGAGCTATGTAAGTAACAGTGTATATGGAATGCAACCAGAAGGAACACATTAAGGGTCTAGACTCAATAACAAAGAGTTGATAATTGGGTTAATACGTACAGTATGGAAGGTACTAGGGTGGATTGGGACTAATGCGGTGGGTGGTATGGGGATTAATTCAGCCATTAACGGAGTTTTGTTTTTCCTCTTTTTGGTCATTATTTACTATGCTAACTTGTGATAGTCAAGTGTACACTGGCCCACTCAACCATGATAGCTTAACTGCCAATAGGGGCCCTATTAGGACTGAGCAAAAACTCTGCCAGAAAATAATAACAAATGACTTACTCTCAAACATGAAAAGACTTGCAAACTTTGCCAGCATTTGTCACACATACAGACGGAAACTTAGGAGTCATCTGATCTAAGTAGAGCATGCAGGAGGAAGGTATTTGGTGATCTAAGCAGCTTAGGTTCCAGGAATTTAAACCCTCTATAGGATAAAACACATTGCACCACTGCCACTATCTTTTCATCAGTGTCAGCCAATATCCCTACACATGTAATGGAAACATAATTACTCAAAGAACAACCATAATTATTATATAGAACACATCCAGCTCTATAATTAATTATGGTGACAATCCGTCTAGGTCAGCAAACTTTGAGAGGCCAACAAAAGAAAATATACTTTCGGTAGCTCCTAGAGAGCACGGTGTATGCTTAGGTCCTGTAGGATCAGGGATCTAGGACAGACCGAATTACAAGACATATTGCAACATTGTTAAAGTGTAGCTATTAAATGAGGCATCAGGGTTAACCGACATTAGGCACTTGCACTGTATTTAATTTTCATAGTATTTGTTAAGATCAGATTTCAACCAAGCACTAAAATGCCATTAATAAGATATTAAGGCCTCGGGGCTTCTAGAATGACCAGGCTAACCGATTCCCTTCGTAGGTAAACAGGAAGCGGTCTAATATTACCAGAATCAAGTATATAGTGCATTCCAATTGAAATATATAATAAGAGTACGCAACTAATACGCATAATTATACAAAGGAGCCTTTCACTGAGAATGGTAACCCAAGAGAGTGAGTGTTGAGTGTTTTGGAGAACAGCCAAATTGCACAGTGTGAAACGTGACTAGGACATTGTGCATGAGGCATTGTGTCTAAAGGTTCTCAACAGATACCCAATACTTAAACAGTGCTTATATAGTTACACTATACAAGCACTATTCATAGAGTAAGCAAAGACAGTATATATAATTATAAGCATCAATTACCGTTACTATGGCAGCATATATGACGTACATAAATGCATAGCAGGAACGTTGTTCTCGCTCATAAGATTCAAGGTGTGACCGCTCAAATATGTTAAGTGCTTTTACAAGATGGGTAGGTTGCATAATAACCATGCATTCAACATGTGCATGCAGAGAGAGCCTAATGCAAGCTATCCAGAATGAATAGACAATCTGGGAATAAAAGGTTGGAGGACGTGGGATTGTATTACAGGATTTGCCTAATTACCTTTTAATTAAATCCAAGGGGGGGATTGTAACTCTATACCGAAAGAAAAAATAACTTCAGTAGGAGTGTTAAGAGCTGCACAGTCACGTACAGTCACGTACAGTAGATGTGCCTGGTGTGATATGTATTTATTTACTTACATGGAGTTGGTCAGCAATGAGCGAAGTTGTGGTTGGACTAGCAGAATTTTCCGGGACATCTCCGCCATCTTGTCACCCTCATCACTGTTCACACTGTTCACACTCTTTCTGGGGGTGGGGGCAGATGTTGTGCGTGATCGTTTCTGGGGTTGTGGTTGGGCGAGCATACTTTGCGGAGACGTCTCTGCCACCTTAACACCCTCATCACTCTCTTGAGGGGTGGGATCGGATGAGTATGATTGTTTCTGGAGCTGTGGATGGACCAGCACAATGTGTGGGGATGTCCCTGCCTCCTCCCCACCCTCATCACTCCTTACACTCTCTCGAGTGAATGAGTGCGGTTCCCGTCCGCTGAGAATAGCCATAGTAGCCAGAGCACTGCTGGTGAGGTCAACCCTTCCATTCTGTGTGTGAGGTTGGCAGAGAGTTGATGTTTTACTACACACAAGCAAACACGATGTATACCAACACACAGAGACATACGTAAACATCGGCTTGCGTCAGGTATCACAAAACCATTGTTTACTATATAAAGACCACAAAAACACACACCACAGGGAAGGAGGCGGCTCCACTAGCAGCTGTGAACATAGGCAGACTCAGAGAGATGGGAGCCATGCTAACAGGAGCATCGCTGGAAGATCTGGGGAGTAGAGTGTACACAGGGACATAGCCTCCAGGTTGCAAGACAAGGGACGGGACGGGAGCTGGGGTAGTGGGTGGGGCTTCTTTAGGGGGCGTGTTCCCATTAATAATCCCACTATTATAGGTTAAGGTTGGGAAAGTACTCTCCTTTGGTCGATTCCCATTAACTTTATCGAGTGTGGGGATCTGGATGGTTGGGTAAAGATCATTATAGTAGCTACTAGCAAACGCTCTTACCCTAGTGACTTTTATTGGCTTGCGAAGATTCCTCCTTGGTTTGTTTACTACTATCACCTTCTCAGGGGGGCCTCCATTTTGTTTTTTGGTAGGTAAGAGGTCTTCCACAGCTGCAAGGAGAGAAGTTTGTTACTAAATTTAGAACCGGATGAATATAAAAAGAAGTAACTGCCTCAGGGCTTTGTGGTGAGAGGGTGGGGATACATGCAATGCACTTATGTCTGAATATGGAACAGACGTTTGGCAGGGGCACCACAAATAGGAAGCATGATGGGCTATCCATAAATTTGGTCAGTGGTCAGATGAACCTTTACCACAACTATCCACCCTGATTGACATAATTACAGACACTATATACTACTGTCTACGTGATCAATGCCCTTTCATTAATTAGAAAAAGAACCATGCTCTTAGCCCTATACATTATCTAATTACACAGTATCACTTAATAAAGTTGGATGACCGAGATCCCAATGGGTGTCATGATAACATTCAGAGTTACGAAAAGGGTCAGAATATTCAAGAATATTCATACCCTGCAGTTCCACCCATCGTGAATACAGACCCATCAAGCATGCACCACAAATCAAGCATGCATGCATGGAGACCAGCTCCACCCATATCATGCATGCCCCAGTCACTTCCATAGCATTAGCTTACTGAAATCCATCTTGTTTACCTAGCCTCGAATCCAGGCCGATTAAAATACGTATTTTAATCGGCCTGAATTAGAGGATAGTTTTAACCAATCTCAATCTAACACATACCCACAACAATTATTTATGTCTCATTATTAACAATAAGAACGCTTTGAAGCAAAAAGTTTGGCGACTTCACCGTGTAAAGTAGTACTTGCAATCATTTTGGAACATTATAGTGCAGTAAGAAGTTGAGGGAAGTTGAGGGCGTTAGAAACAAGACTTAGAAGTTAATTAATTTGCACGCAATACTACAACATTTGCATTTTACAAGCCCTAGCCGACAAGCTCTGAGGATTTGAAATGGAATAATTATGGTTTAGATTGTTAATAACTGATTGTTTTTCAGACAAAAGGCCTGGAGCTATGTAGCTATGTATGTAGTTATGTATGTTTGGGTGGAGCTGAGCTGCCACGGAGCCAGACAATACTAGTGCTGAGAATGTTTTGATAGTAAGCTACCATGCATGAGCAAAAGCAATCTAATAAAGCCTCTCTGCAAAAGTTAGAGGTTAAGCTTATGCCTATGGGGTACAGTGCAAGCAGAGTTAATTATAGACTGGGGGGAGGGGTCACACCAGCCACACCCTAGTTAGTTGCATGCAACTCCACCCAAATATTAAATTTTATCTTTTGTCCTATTTTTTATGCATCTATTAGCTTTTATAAGTAAGATCACTCAGTAGCTAATGCATACATGCATACTTGTGCATGGGGTCAAACATGCCATCTTCTTCACCTTCATCTTCTACAATTTCAGAGGAAGATTGCTTCAGAATAAGTAGCTCTCTCTGTGATTCACTCTTAGCCTCCATTAGAGTTCACAAGGTCCTTAGGTAGCAGGCAGACCGTACAGTGACTGTGTATGTAGCTCAAGATCGCGTACATAGGGCTAGGGCCAGCTAGGGAGGCCCCAATCGAGTTCAGTAAGGTCACTTTGGCTCACATGAGATTTATTACTAAAGACCACGCCTCTCTACCTGCCCCTACAGGTAAAGAGGCGTGGTCTCCAGTCTAAAGAAATCCTAATGCAAGACCACCATTGAGAAATGCTGACTGGAAAGAAAGGTCTAGATTGTGTTCTACTGAGCTGACTGGTCTACACTCATCACAGCATATATATTCAAGGAAATATTTAGTAGTTGGAAAAACAATTTGAAACGTCAAACAGTAGTCAGAATGGAGTTGCCTGAGGTTGGAAGTCACTGTACAGTATCATCGTGTAATCGTTTAGGTAAGATCCTGTGTGTGTGTTTAGAGCCACTAAGTACATGTATATCCACCCTCTTCAGATTTCCTTCCATTTGAATGTGATGCATGTCACAAGATATTCTGGTGAGTTTTTCATTTAAAATAGCATAATTATTAAATTAACGTTTCTTTGTACAGCAAAGACCACCAGACGTACAATGAACACAACTGTACCGAAGGTCTTGATAAGGTACAAAATTATTCCCCTATATATTCAATATTCTTAAAAGTGACATGATTCTATTCCCTCTAGAATGTGGTTGTCCCCACGTGTCCTCTGTGCAATCAGCCCGTCCCTGTGGCGAGGGGGGATGACCCTAACATTAAGGTCAATCAACACATACAGCAAGAATGTAGAAGTGATAAAGCCAATAAGGTAAGCGTGGCTAGTGCGTATTGTAGCTAGATGTGTGTGTGTGTGTGTGTGTGTGTGTGTGTGTGTGTGTGTGATGATGGTGTGACTTCCATTTGTTGTGTGTTCACAGCTTTACACAAACAAGTGCTCCTTTCCTGGCTGCAAGAAGAAAGAAGTGAGTGCCTATATCAAGTGCTGATTGTCAGCATCTCAATTATATCTCTTCCTACAGCTTGTTCCAGTGACCTGCAATAATTGTCGACAAAATTTCTGTTTGAAACATCGATTAGAGACAAATCACAATTGCCAAGGCCCTCAACGGTACGTGGTACTACCCTCGCAACTCTAAGTAGTAGCATTTTATTACCTACTATACACTATCTAGGAGTAGGGGTAGACCTGCTTCAAACAAAGCCAACCCCTCACGATCATCTGGAGCTGTCAGGTCCAAACCCTCAGCTTCTCGTAACCCGCAATCCACCTCACTATCACAAATCGGAGCCGACCTGCACAAGTAAAGTGTCCATAATGTGTATGTGTGTACTTGTTATGAATTGCTTTAAATTGCAGAGAGAGACTTCAAAGGCAACAACAACAACAGAGGCAGCAGCAACCACATTCATCACAATCTAATAGCCACCTCGTAAGTTTCTTGTATGTTCTTTGAATGCACAATACGTTATATACTCGTATAATGCTTCATACACACACATACATGTACATGTGCATACATACATAAACAGCTTTGTGGATCAATTTCATCTCTTATGCTTTCCTTCCTCTCCAGAGTGAAGATGAGGCTTTGAGACGAGCCATAGCTGCCTCTATGAGTGACCAGCCATCCTCAAGCTCTGCAGGTCCTTCACCACGCCCCCCTCAGGAGCACACCACTCAGCCCAACACTGACGAAGATGAAGCTCTAGCAAGAGCTATTGCAGGTATAATTATATACAATACAATATGCATGCTCACTAATGAACCAATGTATGATTGTGTGCCTTAATTAATTGCCTATAATTAATAATTATTCTCATAATAATTGTTACCAATAGCTACCTCCTTCTGCAGCCTCCCTCAATGAACAGCCCCAACCGAAGCCGAAAAGCAAGCCAGTAAGTTTCACACAGCATGTGGCTAAATGTTCCTGTACATGTATTATGTTTTCTCTACTCTATATGCAGCCCCAGCCCCCTCAAAGACAAGACTCCAACTGTCTAATATCTTAGATAGCACAATGTGTGTTCATCTATTTTCGTCAAAACTGTGCTTTTATTTCAATTATTTGTTGTGTGTATAATACATGCATTCATTCAATGTAGATTGCAATTGACAATAACCGTTTAACTGAGAGACACATGCATGATTATAGTTATACAGCTTTTTTCTTCGCCCCAAAGCCTGAGAAGCCCATCATAGCTGACAGTTCAGGGTCCAATTCAGCTGTATCTTCATCCTCCTCTCCTCTGTCCTTTCTCTTGCGTTCTCGTTTCTTCTCTTTACGATACTCTTTGTACTTCTCCTCCTGTGTGTGTGTGTGTGTGTGTGTGTAGGGGGTGGGGTAGGTGAGCAGGTGTGCGTGAAGAGGGTGGGTGTAACTTTGGGCAAAGGGTGTTGAGTAAATTGAAGTGGAGGGTATGTGCAGAGATACAAAAGAAAGGGGATTGGAAACGACCGCCCACGCCCTATGTAAAAGGACTGACATCCGGTGAAGCACTCCGTGTAATTATTGCGCTCGCAAATAATTACATGGAAAAGTTTTGTATCCCTGGTTTCTAGCTCTCCTATCCACTAGAGATCACTCAGGGCCTGGGAGATACTTGAGAGAAGTAAGCTTATACCACTGACAAGCTCTAAGTCCGTTGTCTTTACTCTGTTTCCAATTTTTTTGAGTTTAGCTTGAATTACTCCATGTCAACTTTTCTCTGTCCCTCCTGTGAAGTCAAAACAGCAAAGGACATTGCTTGACTTGGTTATTATGTATCTAAGTGCTACATAGAATGGCTTCATGCTATAAATAAGCTGTACTGTTCATAAACGTTTGCAGTATAGTCCTTCAAACTGCTTTAGTATACTTTTAGACACGCCACGGGCCTGTCCCTCCTACGACTTCATAGTAAAGGCTATTTCTTCTTGCATAGCATTTATTTGTCTAGTAATAGTGGCTGCATGGCTTAGTCGACTTTTTAGAGCTAAATTCTCTTTACTTTTTAGAAAAATCAACATTAAAAATGATCAATTTCACTGTTTCTATGTACAGCACATTGTAGAGCAGTCAAGACTGGTAATGAGCATGCTGACTATAAATATAATCCTTTGTAGTTTTAGCCACGCCCTATAACACGGAATGCTTCACGCAAAAATTTCGTAAAAATTTCGTTTCCAATCCCCTTTCTTTTGTATCTCTGGTATGTGTAAAATACTTACATCTTCTTTCACTTCTTTCAATCTCTCCTCAAAATCTAAGAGGACAAGCACTCACAAATGAGAGAGAAGGATATCCTACCTAAACTCACCGTATTTTTTCTTTTCTTCTTCTTTCTTTTTCTTGTTGAACTCGAACCTTTTTCTGACCTGATCCACTGTGCTCTTCTCCACCTTCATAGACATACCCATGTTCCGCTGGTCTGTAAAAAAAAAAGACAACATACTTAATGAGTAACATTTTTCACTATCTATAAGTACAAAGGTACACACAGAATAACATTGTCGGACCAAAACTTAATTAAAGCTCACGTTTTTTGCCATTAATATGATCGAGGAAGTTGATTGAATCCTTGACTACACAATCGCACACGTTACAAAAGTACCTATAGTGGGTGGGGTGGATTAAGAGGGGAGTAGTAAGAAGTGAAGGGAACTTACCCTCCAGTCTGTGCCTGAGGTGTGTTCTTAGTGATGACAATGGAGCGGCCCAGTCTAGAATCAAGATCAACCTGGGATGGTAATAAATAAGTATATGGATATTTGATGTATAATTAATTACTCTATAGTCTCTGGCCTTCAACATCTCTCGTTTGACAGGCGCCGACGGATTCTCTGTATAAATGGAACGTAATGTGCATGGATGGTCTGCATGGCAACGTACTTCCTTCTCGATCAGTATCAGCTCTATCTCGTGCTAATTTCTCATATTTCCTTGAGTCCCATGTCCTCCTAAAGCTGTCGCCACCACCAAGGTCAAGCTGCAGGACAGAGGAGAACCTAGTATTAAACAGTATTGCTGTAGTCACAAAGTCTACCACACTCACATCATCTTGAGAAGAGCCTGCCATGGATCCTTGTCCCCTTGTGTATAGAAGATACTGTACTGAGTAAATCCTCTCTGCTAAGTTTTAGATGGGCGTGGCCTATTTTATCACGCCCATCTAGGCAGATTGACCTTTGAGCTTTGCTGGAAACCACTCCTATTTTAAAAAAAGGGAGTGGTTTCCAGTCTAATTAGTGCACATCCATCTAGTGCATGCCACTGTAGACTAGTAAGCTAGCTAGCTGTGATTGCTTGGGACCTTCTGAATATCAGTACCAGATGTCTGACAGTGAGAATGAGAGTGATTTTGCCAGTGCTGAGTCTGACCAGGAAAATGAAGAGAAGCAAATGATCACCAAAGACTCTGGCAATCCCGATCCCCAAAAAGAAAGCACACAACAACCGACACCAGACAATACTCTAGCCAATGAAACACATGAACAGTCACCAGAACAACCATCGACACCGGTGACGACAAACGATCAGCACGATACCACACAAGACACTAATGTGCCAATCTCAGAAGAAGCTAGCGCTGCTCCAAGCAAAGAAGTTCCCCCTAAAGTCGAGACAACAGAGCTGACTGTTGAAACGACTGTTGAAACAGGACCTGATGACAAAGAGGCATCTCCTGAGACCAAGTCGCCTGTAGATGCCCCTAAGGAGTCTGGTGGAGGGTGGGGGTGGGGTGGCTGGAGTAATAGCCTCTGGTCATCTGTCTCCACAGTCACAGAGTCTGCTCATGCTCTCGGGAGTAAAGTATGTGGACTACTGTGGTGTCTTAGTGTTGATTTAGATTTCTTGCTCAGGTGACCTCAGTGATAGCCAGTGTGGAGGAAGGTTTGGGTCTTCCCTCTCCAACAAATTTGGCTAAATCTGATGATGCAGATGAAGAAACAGAACTAGCTGTTGTGGAGCCAGTTGAAATGAAGCCTGTGTTGGAGGAGCCCCATCACGTTCCTGAACACAACCCTCAAGAACAAAATGAAGCAGTGTCGTCTGACCCTACTTATGGTGGATTCTTGTCTGGTCTAGCCTCTGCGGTTCAGTCTACGGTGAGTGTGTCCTATGATTATTGTGTCCTTTGAGCTCTATGAGTTGGATATTAGTCAAAACACGTGGGCAGTTGTTGTAACTATTGCCATTATTCCCTCCAGGGCAAGGGCCTGGTGTCAGGTGGGCTGGATGCTCTAGAAACATTGGGCAAGAAAACAATGGATGTTCTCTCCGAGGGAGATCCAGGTATGTAACAATAAATAAATACCTATACTATTAAAGTTGATTAACTTTAGTCCAATAGCGTTAATTTTATGATTTTCTGAAAGCTTAGGAAGAGGCCTTTCAGATAAGGTGTTAAAATCAAAGGTATAATTATGGCCCATTGGAGAATACCATCTGAAAGAGCTCCTTCTAAGCTTTCAGAAAATCACGTTAATGGATCAAGTTATGGCTTACTGTTCACTTTGGGCTTGGAATAAGAATTTCTACATGTAGCTTAAGTTACATGTATGTAATTATGTAATTATCGGCATTCACACATCTTTCACAGGCACTGTTACCCTAACCAGTTCTTCTCCACAGGCTTACAGACTAAGCGTGCCTTACTGACTGGTCCAAGCTCTCCCACTCTCTCTCAGCTGCTTGAGGAGGCCAAGAACACACCACCACCATCGACTGATGGTAGGGGCGAGGGCGGAGGTGAGGCTCCTCTCACCTACTCACGACTATTTGATGAGTACCATGGCGTGGTGCACCTGGAGGCTCTGGAGCTCCTTTCAAAAGAGTGTGCTGCAAAGGTACATACATTTGAGTACTGTGTTCTCTGCAAAATTGCAAGTTTTAAATAGTGTAATGCCCAATATTTCATCAATGATTTGTGAGTTAATCACACTAAGATTAAGCTATAGCTTATGCAATGTATTTTTCTCAGGTGATGGGTCCAAGTGTGGCCGACGAGGACATGGACAGACTGAGAGAGAAGATGGAGGAACTGGAGACACACTTCCAAGTGGAGGAGGAGCAGGAAGGTGAGGCTCAACCATTAGTAGATGCCAGCTACATTGTAGTGTGTAAAGATAACTCCCAGCTGAGATACAATTGTTTGGTATTGTTGATAACTTTAGCCATTACTCCCTCCAGCCCTAGACGATGATAGCAGTAAGCTAGCCGAGGTCCTGGAGCTGTTTTCCAACTCAAGGTTTCCTCTGAAAGTGGACAAACTTGTTAAAGTGAGCACTAACGTTATCTATTGTTAGTATCACCTCTTGCATAATGTCTCAGGTGAGCAATGCCTGGAGGTACAAGGTGGAGCAGACCACACCAACATCACAGGATGTCAAACCCACACACAAAGACGGTGATCAACCAGAAGTAGAAGAGAAGCCTGAAGTAGAAGAGAAGCCAAATGATCTGAAGCCAGTTTTCCAGGTAAGCTATTGTAATGCAAGCTATAGCCTCGTCTCCACTTCTTCTGAGTGGTGCCTGTGAAGGAGGCTATGCAAGCTATAGCTATTGTACACTATTCTCCTCAGACACTGTATGCCAATGGCTTGCGTAGTCTGGCTGAGCTCACTTCAAGTTCCATTGAGCTCTTCAGGAAGATTTCAGAACTCACCTTACTGCCTGATGTGAGTGTATAATTATGCTGACAGTGCGGTGTGATATGTATGTTGTGTGATTGTATGTTGTTACTGTAGGGAGATAAAGGTGACCCAATAACACAAGCAAAGAAGTTGAACAGGTGAGTACATGTAATGTGATCTAGTAATCATCCTAGCCGACATTTTTCCCATAGACTGACTGTTTTGGTATCATCTGAGCTTGACTGTCTAGCGTCTGTTCACTCAGAAGCCATTGCACAACTGGTAAGTGTACTGTTAGAATAATATTGTGTGCAATAATGGTTGTTTTGTTGCAGGACATGCCAGATACCAACTCCAGTGTAACCAGCTTGTACCTTGAGGTATGTGGTGCTAATAGTGGGGAAGTCCCTGGGAAAGTCCCCATACATATGTATTCCATTTGTGGTACAGTTTTCTTTGCTGTATTATTATAAACGTAAACTCCTTCTTTGCTGCAGGCCTCTAACAGCAGTACCTATGTGCAAGATGCATTTCAACTGCTACTACCTGTTCTCAAACTCATTCAAATTCAACAGCTTTCATCAGAAGTGCCCCAGCCTAACGTTCTTTCAAGAACCTAGCTAACATGACTCAGACACTATTCACTCTATTCAGTGTTAGTGATGTGTGTGCACATCATGGATTGATTGCAAATTGCAACTAGATCTACCATGTATCTGATTCTCCATAATATAAATCATTTTTCTGTTACATGTATTCTGAAACTGAAAACACTTTTGTCTAAACTTGAAGTGGGAGTGGCATACTGGAATTACGGAGACCAGCCATCCATCGTTGTGTATATACGTGTGTTTATAGCAGCTACTAGCTAGCTAGCTATGGCTGGACTAACTTTTCTGGATTTGATGCTTGCTGATGCGCTGGCTGGAGGGCTAGCTAGAGAGCAAGCTAGAAGAGAGAGGCCTCCTCCAGACAATGTGTTTGTGATTCCCAAAGAGCTCCGTGCATGGAACCAAATCAAAGAAGCCTGTCGCAAAGAGAACATGGTGTTTCTGATGGACATAACTGATGGAACTAGTGAGAATTGCAAGAGAGTGGATGGTGTGTTTTTTGACATGGCAAGAGAGTTTGATGGGCTGCCATTCTTCTTGGTCAAAGTGGGTCCATTTGGGACCTTTGATCAGGTATAAAGTTAATATAATAATAAAATATAGATCTAGCTAGCTGAACTACATAATCTGCTTAGCTAGACAGCTCGATCTAATTCAGTTTGCATGCACACACAGCTACGTCAAGATCTGGGAGGGATACAATACACTCCGACCATTCTGATAGGATTCTACGGCGGAGAGAATCTGAAACGGGTCAAGTACGAGGGTGAAGGAGAGATCCGAATTGGACTCAATACGTAAGAATTTTCATGGGCAAATACAGTATTTTCACTGTTGCTTGTTTTTTCTTCCAGTGGTCGCCTAAAGGCCCAAGTCAAGGAGTTTATGGAGATGCGAGGCAAACTTAAGCTAGTGGAGCATGTGGCTGAGGGTCTAGCGGAGCAAGTCAGCAAGGATATGTCTCAGAGAGAGCAGAAAATCAGAATGGAATACGAGCATAAGATGAAGAGGTTAGTAAATCAGAGTACCTACCATATGATGTGTGGTGTGTATGTTGCAGAGAGTTGGCAGAGAGGGAGGAGAAAGTTCTTAAAGAGGCTGAGGATAAGAAACGACTGGAAGAAGAGGAGCAGAAGAAGCGACACGAGAAAATCAAAAAGAGTGCTGAGATTCGTCGTGAGTCACGCCCCCAGCATCTTGAGGAGCTGTTGAAGATGGACCTGGACACTGCCTCCATTAAAGATATGAAAGCCATCATGATCAAGATGGGAATTTCCCCTCATGACTGCTTTGAGAAGACCGACCTCAAGAAGAAGCTTTTGGAAAGCGTGCCAGAACTGAGAATAGCCACAGAGAGGAAGGGGTCCATTTCTTCCAGAGGCAGTGTGTCCAGCATGGGCAGTGCATCAGGTAAAATAATGACTAGTTATTATTCATATAATTATACCACCCTCCCTCAGGCCTCAATAACTTGGACAGTCCTCTCACTCAATCCATGGATGACCTCAACTCCAAGCTAACCAAAGAAAAGCAGGCTAACGTATCATTGCGACAGGATATGTCCTCTCTGCAGCAGCAAGTCGATGAGCTGAAGCGGCAGTTAGATAGGAAAGAGGTGGAGCTTGGCAGAAAGGACACAGAGCTTTCTAGGAAGGATACGGAATTAAGCTCTCTGAAGCAGAAAGTTATCAACTCGCCACAAGCCTCAAGCAATGGTCGTCCACGTCCGGAGCCTAAGGTAAGATGGGTTGCCGGCAGTACATAGAATTATGATGATAATTAATTGTTGTAGCCTCGTACGAGATCGACAGATAATGGCCGAGTTAAGGAACTGGAGACCCAGCTTCTTGAGACGAGGATGCTGTACACCACCAGCATTGAAGACTACAATGTGGTTAGTTCATACACAATGTTTACAATGCGTGGTTTTGCACACAGTACGGCACTTACAACACTGTAAACGTTTTTGCAGCTTCGAGTGATTCATGATGCTAAGGAGGAGGGGATGGTACTAAGTGTTACGTGTGAGAGACCAAATATTCCCACAAAGGGCAGAGTGTATGCTATGAAGGTGCTCACAAACTACTTCCAGACACAGACTCAAACACAGGTACTGCAATGTTAATGTGGGATTTGCAACTCGATCCCTTGCATAGCTCATGAACTGTTTGCTTTTCTCTTGATGTGTATGTATGTGTATGTGTATATGCTGTTTTGGGATTCTATTTTTGAGAAATAGTCTGTGTACTTTGTACTTTAGGTCCGGACCCAGTTTCAGACTGAGTACCAAGTTCTCTGTCAGCTTCCCTCTCACGAGAACATCATTCACATGTGGGCTTTTTTCTTTGATCGTGCCAACCCTGACGTCATCCCTCAGTTCCGAGCTGTTGGTAGGAATGCTCGTACAATGTCTCTCTTCCTACTAATGGACCAACACTCCATGAGTATGAACGAACAAGTGTCCACACTGGTGGACAACAGAGGACCTACTGTAAGTCTGTAGTTTATCGAGTAATCATAATTGGTGTACTTACAGCCCAACGCTGTGGTCAGGTGGTTCAAACAATTATTGGAGGCTCTAAAGTTTCTAGAGCAAAATTGTATTGTCCATCGCGACCTCAAGTTGGACAACCTACTGCTCAGTTCAGATGGGAACCTGGTGGTCAGTGATTTTGGAAAGGCTATTCTGCTAGACGAAAGCTTCACTATTCCATACACACACGGTAAGGTTAATACCCACTACCAGGAGTTTGAACTCCTACCACTACCAATACTACATGACTGTACATGTATGTAATTCACTAGTAATGATTGCTGTCCCATCCTCCCTCCCCGGCCCCCAGGTGCTGAGGTTGGTGGCAATAATGCTCATCTCTGTCCGGAAGTATTGAACGCCAAGCCTGGTCCAAGAAAGACCATCAAGTACAGCAAGCAACCTGTCTGGGCCGCTGGAGTGCTAGCATATGAGCTAGCCGGTCATCCCAACCCATTTGAGAAGGGCACTATTGACCAGAGGGGATACAGCATTGATCAGTTGCCTCCTCTGAACGACACCTACTGCAAGCACACTCGATACTGTCAGCCTCTCCCCCAAGCCTTTAGTGCCCTGGTGCAGGGCATGCTGCAGCCTGAGGCCAGTGAAAGACCCTCCCTCTCTGACTGCCTCTTCAGACTTAAGAACGTTAACTAAAGTGTACGTGTAGAAGGGTATTTATTTTGTATACCCAAGCTATAACAGTTTTTGTAGTTTTGTTTGTATTTTTTCTACTGCGTATCTGTGTGTGTATTTGTTATCGATTTGAGTCTATTGATGTGAATTATTATCATTAATTTTTGCCAATTTATATGCATATTTAATTAGAAGGCTAAAATCAAATCAATAAATATGGCAAATGAATGTCAGTTAAGTATTTATCTGGTTCTCTCTTTTTTCAATCCCTCGCTAGACTCGGCAATACTATTCATCCAACATTTGACCTCTGGAGGGAGTGGTGGGCTCAGAAAACTTTCTCCTACGATATTCTCCATGACAACGTCCATATTCACTCCTTCACCTCGAACTACCATCTTGACTAGAGCGATTGCGTAGATAAATTTGTCACTATCTCCAACAAATCTTTGCTCCAAATAAAATCCATCGTTCTTCCAGCATAAGATCTTGGTCTCAATGGTGAACCGTTGCCAAAGCAACAAAGACCTTCGATATCGTATACTGATTGCACTCAAGGCAAGTCGTCCCTTTAGTCTAGATAAGATCGTACGGACATCTTTATCAGAAAAAAACTTTATTCTTCCGAAATCCATCTCTCTCAAATACTTGGAGTTGTTCATGTGCCACCACATATCGATGTCAGATGGAAGGACCATTCCATTGGCTCGACTCACAGAAAGTATCTCATCTTTTGAGGATCTTTTCCTTTGTTTCGAAAGAAGTTCAACACCAAACTTGATCCCTCTCACAAAGTACCAGACGTCCACAAATGCAAAGAGAGCAATTAACAGGCAGGAAAGAACAAAAAAGAACATCCTTGCTTGTGAAGTTGGGTTTATCTGAGTTTCCAGTAGTTGGGCGTGGCTTGACCGTCCCTGACAGGGGTCGAGCCACGCCCAACAAAGTTTCCAGCATAAAAGATGGGTGGGGCTAGTAAGTCTAACTTGGGAAATCCCCTTGGTCATCTCTCAATCATCACGTGTCTTTTGTCCATGAATAAAGTGTCTTCCAAGTCATGGTGGATATCTATGGTTTGAAGTCACACAAGATGGTTTGCAAGCTCCACTAAGCGTCTAAGATCGTCTTCTATCGCCTCTTATTTCTTCACAGTATATTTTAGTAAGTTAATGGCTCTGTCACGTGCAATTAAGTACTCTAACAATAATAATAAATGTCTACATCTGTAGCTGTACTGTAGTATGGTATTGCTTTAGCTGGTCAAGCATAACTTGTACTTGCTACCACTTTTAACCAAAATGCCTGGCATATTTGCATGTACGGTACATTTTTGTATATATTATGACAAGTCACAAGGTGTTCAGTGTTGATTCCACCCTCTTTCAGGTTCCTCCATTGTGATACACCCACACTCAAGCTATGTCCAAGCCTTCCTTTCTGAAAGTTGTCCTATTAGGTGATGGTGGTGTCGGCAAGTCCTCTCTCATTCAACGATTCGTGAGCAACAAGTTTGACCCTTCTCTCTTCCACACAATCGGGGTGGAGTTCCTCAACAAAGACTTGGAAGTTGACGGGGAACGATTCACACTGCAAATCTGGGACACAGCAGGACAGGAGCGATTCAAAAGTCTACGGACACCTTTCTACCGTGGGACCGATTGCTGCTTACTCACATTCGCTATCGATGATGCTCAGAGCTTTCAAAATATTGCAATATGGCGGAAAGAATTCCTCTACTATGCAGATGTCAAGGATCCCGACAGCTTCCCATTCGTGGTGCTAGGCAACAAGTGTGACTTGGTGAGTGAGAGGAAAGTGAACAGTGACGAAGCAAGTGCGTGGTGTAACCAGAACGGTAAACTACCGTACTTTGAGACCAGTGCTAAAGATTCTGTAAATGTGGAGAAGGCGTTTGCGTCTGCCATTCGTCGAGTGTCTTCATTAAACCAAGGCGGTTCAGGCAAGAGACAGGACTATGCTGTAGATCTGAACAAGCCTTCTTCGTCTAGTAAGGGTTGTTGTGTGTGAGTCTTTGTTTCTGTGATCCATAGTGTATTTTTATTAGAGTTACTGATTTGTTGTGCATACATTTTTGTCTTCACCATAATAATTTATTATTGTGTGTTTGTGCATGCGTCATAACCATAACATGATGTCAATAAATGATTTATTATTATTATATAATTTCTGCAACAGAAAGTGAGTGAAAAGGTCGGACAAATGTGCAAGCAAAATAAATAAAATGATAAATGATAAATGTATGTTAGTAGTGTTGATTAAAATGAAATAATAACAGTTCACAATATGACACAGCATCGGCTTTCAGGTAGTCCGGGAGCTTTCGACTGTGAGGACACACCTGCATGTAAAGAGAAGACTCTTAATAACGACAACATCCCCATTCACATATATAGTGTATAATTATACAGTACAAGTAATGGACGATTTCAGGTTGGTTGATTGCTAGTTAAAAGTTGAAGTGCAGTCAACCACGACCACGCACTCTGTGTGTTTCCTGTACTACCATATATCGGGTTTCGAATGTGACGTTCTTTTGATTGCGAATTACGAATTTTCGCATATTAATCGCAATCGGAAGAACACAATAATATATTATTAGTGAGCATGCACAATCATGCAATTTCCCATATTTGTATGCAATTCACAAAGGCAATCAAGCTTGTACAGTGTCATTTGCTTATAACCTCGCATTTTAAACCCGATATACAGTAATGCAATTAGTGGTAATGGTTGACTGCACTTTAAACTTAATGTTTTGCGAGCATCGAACTTACGCGAATTTTGCGAGCGTTGATCACTTTGAAGAAATAAAACACCTAAACTAGTACTGGTAATACACGATCCTTGCCAGAACACAATAATTATTTAGATTGCAAAAAGGGTAAATTTTTTATTTGCAAAGGTTTTTCACCCGCAAAATACTCTAGTCAACCAACCTGTACTACAGTATTATGATTAGAGGATCTGATAAGCATAAACTACTACCTGACGAGGAATTTTCTGGTATTGTCTCTCTAATCACCATATGTAGCACGGTTGTCTTGCCAGCTGGAATGGACGACGCTGTGTGTATGTGGGAGGGGGAAGGGAGTGAAGTGGACTCATAATTATAAAGTCATTACATGTAGAAGCATGACTTCATTTTTTTACACACACACCAGATGCTGTGGACATAATATGATATCTATGGGCTATATAGATAACTCACAAGACAGTGTGACTGTTGGTCCTAGAAATCGTCCTCGGTAGATGAACCTCAGCATTTGTGAGTTGTCTGGCTTCAACACAGAGCTCTTCTTATCCCATTCTGAACACAAACACGGAGAGAGAGAGTATTACAGTTAGTCAAGCAACAAACAAGCAAACGCACACAACATTGATCAATATTACATTCCAAGCACTGTACATACATGTACATTAACACATGCACAGACCATAGTTATGTGTTCACTTAGTTAGTCTACACAGATAAAATCTCTCGTGAATTTCACTAAAACACTATGAGTATTGCACGACAACAATCATCGACACAGAAAAAGGCTAACACCTTAATAGAGTGCTAATTATGAAAAAATCATACCTGCAGGCCAGTGCTCGTAAATGTGTTGAGAGATCTCCCTACTGCTGGCTGAGGGTAGGAAGAGGAAGTTGTGGGAACAACCATCCACCAACAATATCTTGAGGTCTACCTGTGACAAGGAAATGAGCCACATCAAATAAGTTGAATGCTTGCTTTAGAATGTGGACAGCTTGTATATAATGTGTATGCAGTTATTAGTACAACAGTGTACACAGTTAGTACCGTAAACAAGGGAAGTTCATTAGTTGTGAATGTCCTAAAAAGGAAACTACTTTAGACGAGTCATGGGTTAGAGAATCCACCACAAACCAAATACTTGACACCACATTGCATAGCAATTAAAGACTCACCTGGTCGTTTGGTAGCCGTTCCAGTAGCTCTGGCATTGTCTGCTTAATACGATGAATTTTAATACCACAGCACTTCAGTCTTGTTTAATAGTAAACCTGTAAAGTGGTGCACAGAGTAGCTAATAGATATTTACCTAAACATAGGCCTACTCTTATTAATATAATTATGAAGAGCTTCCTCATCAACATATATAAACTCCTCACCTTGATCTTAGATCCTCTATAAATCAGCAAACCAGTGCAGTAACATGAGTTCGAGTAGTGACATAACACGACAATATAATGAATTTCCTTTAGAGGTGTTGCATGTAGGAGTGGTTGCTTGAGTTATGATGTCATGCTGACACTTGCATAAGAGGGTGGGTGGGGCTCGTTGCTTGCAAAAGATGGGAGGCAAACAGTCATCAACAACTGGAGTGGCATCCAAGAGCAACTTTAAGGGTGCGCTGACAGCCAACCTTGACAAACATAGAGACACTGTTCTCTACTGCTCATTTAGTCCAGATGGAAAGCTACTGGCCACCTGCTCTGCTGATAAAACAATAGTAATCTGGGACACTAAGACTTTCAAGATGAAGCAACAACTAAAAGATGGGCATAGCGACGAGATCACAGCTGTTAGTTTTTCATCAGACTCCTATCTACTCCTCTCTTCAGGCAGAGACTGCAGAGTGATACTTTGGGATCCAAAATCTGGCCAAATGTTGCAAAAGGCTCGCCGGCATCAAGGAGGGATACTGCATTGCTCTTTTGCACCCGATGACCACTTGATGTTTTCAACCGCCTCAATCGATAAGACAGCAGCTGTGTGGCAGATAAAAGGCCCCAAAATGGAGAAGAAAGAACTTGTGGGCCATAAAGGAATCGTTTTTCAAGCGTGCTTTTCTCCAGATTTAGTCACGTTGGCAACCTGTTCAGAAGATAAGAGCATCATTATTTGGAATCGAAGGACTTGCAAACGACTCTGCAAATTGAGAGACAAATACAGCCGTATTTTGACTTGTCAGTTCTCGCCTGATGGGACTATGATTGCTGCTTTGGTTGACGGTGAGAGGGTTCGCATATGGAATACAGTGCACAGAGCGATAGTAAACGTGTTGGAGGGTCATCACATCCAGCCAATTCTAGCCTGTGCTTTTAGTCCGGATGGAGAGACAATTGCCACAGCTTCAGGAGACAAGACGTTTGCACTATGGGATTCTCTGACTGCACACACACCACCAGAGTTCCATTCAAAGGCCCATGAGGGCTGGGTTCAAGCTGTGACATTCTCTCCCGATGGTCGATTCTTAGTCACTGGCTCAACAGACAATACAGCAAATGTATGGATTATGCACCCATAGAATGTGTTTTATTTTTGATTCTATAAATGTCATTCTTTTGTAAAAATGATTATGAAAATAATTCACTGTGCCACATAGAAAAAACTGTTTTCTGCATTTTCTGCATGCATAAAACCAAGTTCTTTTTTCGGTTTTTAACTGTGTGTGCATGGGGCCGAACGAACTTTTTCGAGAACGAACAAAGGTAAGTCACTTTCCTCTAACTACTCTTAGTCTCTGTACAGTTAAAAAACTGACATCAGCATCTACTCATGGTATATCAGTTTATGTTAGTAGAGTAATAAAAAAGCATTGCAGAGCCAAGAAGGGGGTGGGGCTCGCCTGCCTGCACTCATCGTCTGATGCGCATGCGTAGATCTGCTTTTGACCACGGTGGAGAAAGAAAGACACCAAGGGACTTGTTAGGGGAATCCAATGGAGTCTTCTCACCACAAAGCCAACCCAAGCTAAGCAACTGGTAAGTTGTTTGTTATGTATATATTTAGCATGTTACAGCAACTTTTTGCTCTATAATATTGTATGTGGACTGTTAATTAATCTTTTGGTACATTGCATTCTGCATGCAATGGGACACATTGTTGCTGTTGCATTTCTTCATAACTCAACCCAAATGACAACAAATCAGAGGTTGAAGATCACAGACCGCTCGCTGCACGAAGCTATGATGACTGTAAACGGCGACATCGTTAAAAGCACTCGCTAAAGTGAGGGACATTTTACTGTAGTACTATAATTCTCCTGACTCTACATAATGTCATTTTATGTGAAGTTCACACTAGTATGTAACAGTTTTCTGACTACTATATCCTAGGCCTTAACTCTGCATGTGCATGGATCTCTAATCCAGTCACCCAAACCACAGACTGCACGAAGTAGGTATGTCTTATAAATTATGTCTGTGGATTTCCTAGTAGTAAGTTTGTGACTCCCCATTAGCTCCTCGCATGATAATTATTGTATACACTACGGTGGCCCTGAAGGTCACTCAGCAGTTGTGTTCTCAACTTGGTGTTCATACACACTGTATTCTTGTGCTTAGAGTAGTCCACTTTCACCTTTAGTTTCTTCCCACTTATAATTATAGACTCCACGGAAGACCAAGCATAAAACAGCAGCTTTGGTGGAGGGGCTCTTTCACAAGTTCTCCATGCAGTGGCTGCATGAGCTGCACAAACGGTACAGTCAAGTATAATTACTGCCCTTTGCATGTATTCAATATTATAGAGGGCATGCAGTATATTATTTTCAGCAGTAAGCAATTAGTACCAAAACAAGAGGTTAATTAAGAGGTGTGATCCTATATACATGTATATTTATCAGAGACAGTTGGTCTACTGATTTGTTCACTATAAATTATAGACATTATGGTCACCCTTTTTAAAATATTTTACGTGATACATGGGATCTGCACTATATAAACAGAATTGTTCAAACAGAATAACACAACTTTTTAGTTAGTATTTGGATCTCTTTTAGTCAGTAATACCCATTTATTACAGTATTCCTTGCATCTGTTTTGGTGACTGCATGATTCATGGCCAGACACATGATGTTATGATTAGAGATTCTCCTCCTCAAAGAAATACTTTTGACGAGCAGTGTGTGTTGCCACGGTAAATGTCTAGTCAGGCTTGATTTCGTACTGAATGTTTGGCCAAATTTCTATAGTATGGCTAAGTACGCCGAGTGCTATTAACCTTGCCAGTGCTTGTTATGAGTACTATTAATCCCTTATTGCACGAGTAGCCATACTATTATTGATTGTTAATCGTTTGTGATGCAGTTTTAATAACATTTTTAGCCGCAGTTTCAGTAAAAAAAAATTGGCCGCAGCCGTTATTTGAACGTGTGGTCGTCAAGGCAGTAATTGCACGCAATTACTGCCTTGATGCATGATGTGCAATTACTGATACGCGATTAATCACTGTACGAATCACAGTGAATAATAGGACAACATGCGATTTATATATATTATAAATATATATAAATTTTATATAGTCATATAATTATAACATCTGGTTGTATTTAGCTACTTGTAACAATGCATCTAGCCGCTTAAGCATGGTGCCATGTGGCGGTTCTGGTTGGGGTGTATAGGGAAGTCCCTTGGCTAATACTGATGCTTCTTCTCTACTTAAGAGTGTGGTTTGATAGGTTAGTTATGTACGATAAGTTGCAGTTGTGTTGTTCTTGCTGTTAGCGTGTCTTGATGGCTGCGTAGTGTTCTCTAGTGTTTGTACATTTGTTTCTTCTTAGTCTCCGGTTTCTTCTAGTTGAGTTTGGAGGGGAGGATTTGGAGGTTAATTGAAGTGGAAGTATGATAGTGGGGGGGTGGGTAGCAGTTATATCCTCGTCTTTGGTCAGTTTAAAAGTCATCTTGATTTGACCTCATCTTTGGTCAGTTCAAAGGTTATCTTTCATTTGAGCATGGCTGGGATAATGGGCAACTCATTTGGGGGAGCCACTATCATCAAATTTTAGAATTAAACACAATTTCAAGCGTATATGTGCAAAGTGAAAATGAAAACAACATAGATACAATCAGCATGGCTTAACGAATGTGTACAATCTCGTGTGTCACTAATTAATTTATCAATGGTGTCACTTCTGAAGGCTCAGCTGTGCTTGGGCTCAGGAAGTTGGGAGCATGATCGGCTGTGTCCGTAGGTAGGCTGACTCTAGTGGAGGGTGGAGCAGTTCGTAGTCTTCGACCAGCCGTCTCAATATCTGTTCTGTTGGCAAACCTCACATGTCTAAAACTGTAGCACATGTAGCCAAAAACTAGGAATGAGAAACACGATAGAGGAGGATATAGTACTGTCTGTGGTATCATTGTAAAGAAAATGCAAAGATTAATGCCAAACACAAGCAGAGTAAGGAAAAATAGTGCAAAAAATATTACAATTTCTTTCAGTACATCTCTTCTCCTTTCGATTTGCCTTCTCCATAGAGTACAAACCCATATTGTTAAAACAACGTTTCCTATCAAGCTTATTAGTACTAGTGCAGGTGGTATGGCTGCAATAAGTATTTTCTGGGTGATGCTCATAGTGAAGGTTTTTCTGGTATAATATAAAAGCACACTTAATGTCAACCCCGTAAAAGCAATAGTATCATGACAAATAGATATTCCAATAGCAAATGAAATCGGTCAGTCCAAGGATGCCTTCTTGAGAAAAAACCACACAGTTTCGTTACCACGGTAAAGTAGATAGAGCAGACCAGTAGAGCCATGATACACAGTAAACTACTTGCTACACTGAAATACAAATTGTTAAGTTCGTTACATAAGTTGAACATTGACTCAACTAGTTTGAATGCAAGAATGCTCCTAAGCCATAATGCTCCAAGATGTAGTGTAGTGATGACAGTTATGTAGACTATCCTTCTGACTAGAAAGTTAGTCTTCCTTCGACAGATAAACACAATGTTTAAGACCATCCCAACAAAGCTCAGTGGAAACACCACTGAGAGAACTGCTACTTGAGCAATCCTGGCATATTTGTAGGATAATACCGCAAATCAAGATAGTGGCAGTCCATTCTCTCGAACTTTCAAGTCAACTATAGATAAACTTAGCTTCTTAAAATATAATTTAACCTACCATGTGATTCCTTGTGGCTACATGCATCCCACGCATTGTATGGCTTGGATTGCCAGCACAACAACCTGTCCTATTCTTTGCTAATTAGCTATAACAGTATAATTATACTGACCTCCAACCCACACACATGTACACACAAACACAATTATAGACATTATAGACACAAAAGTACACTTGCAACACATATAAAACAAGTTGTCAGCATTGCTCTCTATGAAGTGATTCTTTTTTTTTAGACCTATGTAGTAATAGTACAATTGTGTCCTTCACATCTACGAAGCTTTGTACAAATTCAATGAACTCATACCCTGCAATTGTTGATTGATCACTGCAAGCTGATTCTCTTGTGGAGCTAATACTAAGATATAATTTGCCTCTCCTTCATTCAATGAATCTACTGCATTAATTATATATAACTAAAGGCTTATAATTATATATATCTTTTTCCTGCCCGCCACATTTGATGGTTGGGATTCGTACACTCTGTACAGCAGAAGTAGCACAAGCTAATTAGCCCAACCCCCCTCCCCCCCTTATATTACTTTATAATGACTCAAACCAGGTTACTAAATTGTTGCAATAATGAGAACGTAACACTGCAAGCATGAGAGCTCACAATAAGAATTGATATCTGAAGCTGTGTGAGGTGACAAGTCTCTCTCTTTCTCCCTCAGCTCTCTTTTGGCTCCTTGGTATCCTTTATCACCGACTCTTGGACCAATATCACCCCTGGCACCTGTATTCCCAGTGTGACCCCTAGCACCCATTAACCGTGAAGACCCCGGTCACCTGCCCCACCCTGTCAGCACCGAAAGGACAATTGTACCCTTATAGTCTCTTTCGGAGGGCACTGAGGGAAGGCTGGAGCTAAATAGTGGAGCACTTCCGTTGGCGGCTGCATGCCGATCACACCAACCTATATAACTATATACATGTACATCTCTAACTATATACATGTACATCTCTTAGAGATAAATGAAACCTCAGAATTTCTAATGGGAAATTCTTGACTGCGATTAAAAATTTTCCGTTCCTTAAAACTTGTTTTGTTATTGTTCACTATTTTAGTAGCCATCTCCTCCTGGCTTGTTGATGTCTCTTTCCTGGCCTGTTCAAACTCCTTGATTGTGAGACTAATGATGGCACCGCCTCTGGAAGGAGTTGGTCATTACGGCATGTGGTAGTAGGTACGTCGCCGCATCCAGTTTGTCTTTTTCAATAACTTCTGCACCTCCAAGACAAGCAGTTTTAACTATCGACTCGTAGTACTCCCACACAGCAGTGTTGTTCAGGGTCTCTGTGGCCTCCAGCAACTTATATTATTTCCCTTGAATGTGCAATCAAATTTGTATTTGCATGGCTTTGCAGAACTTGTGCATTGTCCTCTGTTGATGTTCCTCAACCACTCACTTATTTCTCCCTCCATAATACTCACTGGTGCTTCTTTATCTTACCTAGACCCTCAACCATTGGTTGGTTGCTGGGTGAAGGTCATCTTCTGCCACATAGACTGACATATATTGGTAGACAAAACCTGATGGATCAAAGAGTAGAGCCAACCATACACATCCACAAGAACAGTACTGTGCCTTTTGTGCCGCAGTGGCAATGCTAAATTGAAGAAATCTGAACCCTCTTCCCTGATCGATGCTTTCATGCAGTCTATAACAGAGATAGTTCATTCAAAACCTGAATTGATATAACGATAATATAATACACTACAACTAGGAATGTACTCTTTGATTTGGAGCCAGCACATCATAAAATTAACAAGACAGGAACGACTTTTTTTAAATTATCTTTTGGGTTTATTTTTTTCCTAAAAAACCATACTATAATTTGGGAGCTCATCCTGAGAGCATGGCAGCTACGGAGAGCACAGTCTGGCAGGATCATTAATAGTAAAATACTGCAGGAGTTGACCTTCTGAATATCTGTAGGAGCAAAGTGCGCTGCAACCAAAATTGTTTTATTATAATTTTTCAATTAAACTTTTTTCAATAATTACCTTGCACAGGGCACTGTGTGTAAACTCAACCCTTCAATCTACTTACTTTAATTGGTGCAACACAACCATTGTTGTCTACTCTCAATGAATTTACATCGTCCATACTACTATAGTAGCAAGCATAACTATTGCTTCAGGCAGATTTTATTGTGTTGGTCTCGAGCTTTGTTTGTCACGATACATGTATATCTGTGCAGCTATTGATTGCACAAGTGCACTTGCAACATGCTATTTTCTTTTCCTTTTGCTGAAAGTACACATCAAGATTCACTTTCAACGCACACACAAATTGATTAGATAAGTCGTCACAGCATTAATATTACCCTTGAGTGATTCTCTTGTAGAGCTATAAATATAATGTACAATTGTGTCCTTCACATCTATGAAGCTTTGACAAAGCATAATTAAGGGCGTACGTCTCTTAAATTCATTATACCCTGCATTTGTTTCCTGTCAGAAACAAAAGCGTTCATCAGATGCAAGCTCGAGGGTTCTGGACTTGTTAGTACTGCTCAACGGGGGAGCACCTGCATGCTTGTGAGCTAGGAACTAGTTTATACCCTCGTCTTTTGTCACTAGCTATATACCGTTTTATAAATCTCATTATTTCCCTGCCTGCTGTGCAGCTCTGAGCCAAGGTAGTAGAGGCTAGCAGTGTGCACTCTCTCCACATCCTCTCCAGTTACAGCCAGTCCACTGAAGTGGTTCAGCTCCAGTGATCCATACGAGCTGTGCTCAGTAAACGAGCTACGGCCTTCAAGCTGCTTGAATGTGTAGGGCAGACTCTCCTGGGAGCAATGTGCTCTCACAAAATGAGAGCTTGGTGGAGTTAGTCATCTTGGCACAGTGCTGTATCTCGACTGTCAGCTGCTATTGGAATCGACACAACTTGGAAGAGGACGTATCCAGAAGGGCACCACTGACCAATTGGAGATTGCTGGGAAACTGGTACTGTCCACCTACGCTGGCTATATGCATGATGTCTAGTTGACAATGGTCAACGCCAGCTGAAAGGGAGCCCTGGGGTATGGTAAGCTTGAGCCCAAGTTCGTAGCAAAAGTTGAAGATTACCATGAATGCAGGAATGCTCCTAGCTGTAGTGTAGTGATGACAGTCATGTAGACTATCCTTCTTACTAGAAAGTTAGTCTATAATAGTACAACTGTGTCCTTCACATCTACAAAGCCTAAAGGGCGTCTCTCATTTCCTTAAATTCAATGAACTCATACCCTGCATTTGTTGATGGTCTACCACCACGAGCTGATTCTCTTGTGAATATTCATAAGATAAAATTTGCCTGTCCTTCATGTCATTAAATTCAATGAATCTGTCCCTGCATTAATTTTATAACTACTGCCCGCCACATTTGATGGTTGGGATTCGTACACTCTGTACAGCAGAAGTAGCACAAGCTAATTAGCCCAACCCCTCCCTTATATTTATAATGACACAAACCTGGTTAATTGTTGCATAATAAGAACGTACCACTGCAAGCATGAGAGCTCACAGTATAAGAATTGGTAACTGGAGCTGTGTGAGGTGACAAGTCTCTCTCCTTCTCCCTCACCTCTCCTTTGTCTCCTTGGTATATCCTTTATCACCGACTCTCCCGCTATCCGCTATCACCTGTATTCCCAGTGTAGTGTGACCCCTAGCACCCATTAAGCCGTGAAGACTCCAGTCTCCTTTCTCACCTGCCCCACCTTTATCCTGTCAGCACTAGAAGGACAATTGTACCCTTATAGTCTCTTTCGGAGGGCACTGAAGGAAGGCTGGAGCTGAATAATGGAGCATTTCCGTTGGCGGCTGCATGCTGGTCTGCCACAGCACCAGCTTATATAACTATATCCGACTAGAAAAACATTTGCAATGTGAAAAATTGCTAGGATTGGCCAGGGGAACCACAAAAAAGCGTGGAAACAAGAAATCAGACGAGAGCATAACTCCAATTCGTTACAACGTCAATCACATGTACTTGTAGTTTTCCATTTTTTTCCGGCCAATATACCACACAATTTTTACTGGTGGGGTGATGACCATCCCTATATATATTTATTATACATCCATTTTGTGCGGGCATAATTATAATCATGATGATTTGTGATAAATTGATGTTCCTATAATACATGCAGTGTTGAGCACAGGTACACACAGTCCATCCATGCGTAGTAACATGCACGGACCGTACTAGTGACCTGCATGGAATGATGTGGTGGATGGAAGCTGGTAGATGGATCTGGAACACAGTCTATATACTATGTATTGTACATGTTCATGACGTTGTAACGGATTGGAGTTATGCTCTCGTCTGATTTCTTGTTTCCACGCTTTTTTGTGGTTCCCCTGGCCAATCCTAGCAATTTTTCACATTGCAAATGTTTTTCTAGTCGGATTCCCTTTCTTTTTCAGTACAGAAGTATAAATTTACGTATCATGACATACATAAGTGGAACGTCAAGAGGCAGTACAGAAGTTCAAGAAGAGAAGACAGGACTAATCAGATATCTTCTCGAATATCTCTGGACTAATATCAGTAATTATAGGAGTAATATTGCTTGATATGTTGAATTTGTGTTAAATGACAGCCATTTTAAGAGCATGATATCTAGCCAGTGCATATAGCATGCCTGTCAGAGAAAGGGAGCTAGAGCTGAACAGTGTGAAGAAAAGCAACACCTCAGGCTCTGGAAAAGCACAGCACTGATCGTTTTAGGCGCACGGTTTCTTAGCCACGCCTATCTATTATTTGGCATTTGGCCACAACGCAATTGCTGAGTCATTAAAGATGGCGGAATTGTCTAGGTAAGAGAAATAGAGACTGAGAGGTCATCTGCCTCGTGGAAGCAATCGCAAATCTGAAGAAGCGCTTTGTAATCCAGGTTGTAGTCGTTTGGAAACCCTGTGCAGAATGTCCTGGAGATGGCTGTACTTGGAGCAAATGCTGGGCAAGAAACTTACTTACTTACTCACTCACTTACTTAGTCAGTCAGACAAAGAGCGGTGAAACGTAGAAATAGTACAATTTTTAAAATGACAATATTCATTCATTAAAATGTTCATGGATTATGAAATGAGAGATACAAAGAGAGAAAAGGCTAAATAAACTATCTGTCTAGCCAGTTCCTTGATGTGGCCTTTCCCTACAGAGATAGAACAGTTTGAACATGAGTCAAAATAATTGAAATATTGCTAAACACGGGCAAACCCACTGCCAATCCTATGTAAAACCATAGGGTAAAACCTACTGATACATGTACATCTCTTAGAGATAAATGAAACCTCAGAATTTCTAATGGGGAATTCTTGACTGCGATTAAAATTTTTCCATTCCTTAAAACTTATACTTGTTTCATTATAAACTTATTGTCCACTATTTTAGTAGCTATCTCCTCCTGGCCTGTTGATGTTTCTTTCTTGGCCTGTTTCAAACTCGAGGCTAATGACGGCACCAGGCCTCTGGAAGGAGTTGGTCATGACGGCATGTGCTAGTAGGTACGTCGCCGCATCCAGTTTGTCTTTGTCAATAGCTTCTGCACCTCCATGACAGGCAGTTTCAACTATCGACTCGTAGTACTCCCACACAGCAGTGTTGTTCAGGGTCTCTGTGGCCTCTAGCAACTTTTATGAATTAAACACAATTTCAAACGTACATGTGAAAATGAAAATTACAGCACATGCAATATATAAAACAACATAGATCCTATAGATACAGTTAGCATGTGTTCTTAACGAATGTGTACAATCTCTTGTGTCACTAATTAATTTATCAATGGCGTCACTTCTGAAGGCTCAGCTGTACTTGGGCTCAGGAAGTTGGGAGCATGATCAGCTGTGTCCGTAGGTAGGCTGACTCTAGTGGAGGGTGGAGCAGTTCGTAGTCCTGGACCAGCCGTCTCAATATCTGCTCTGTTGGCAAACCTGACATGTCTAGTTTTACTACGAAAACTGTAGCACATGTAGCCAAAAACTAGCAATGGGAAACACGATAGAGGAAAAGATAGTACTGTCTGTGGTAGCGGAAAGAGAGCACAAAAATCTATGCCAAGTACAAGCAAAATAATGAAAAATAGAGCAAAAAACATTCCAATTTCTTTCAGTGCATCTCTTCTCCTTGTGATTCGCCTTCTCCGTAGAGTAAAAAACCATACAGTTAAAACAATGTTTCCTATCAAGCTTGTTAGTGCTAGTGCAGGCGGTATAACTAAAACAATTATTTGCCGAGTAAAGTTTATAGCGAAGTTTCTGTGTGTAAAATATGTAAGCACACAAAGTGCCAACCCCACAAGCAATAGTATCATGACAAATAGATATTCCAATAGCAAATGAAATGGGTCACTCCAAAGATGCCTTCTTGAGAAACAACCACACAGTTTCGTTACCACGGTAAAGTAGATAGAGCAGATCAGTAGAGCCATTGTCCACAGTAAACTACTTGCTACACTGATATACCAATTGTTAACTTCGTTACAAAAATTTAGCATTGACTTATCTGGTTTGAATGCAGGAATGCTCCAAAGCCATAATACTCCAAGCTGTAGTGTAGTGATGACAGTAATGTAGACTATCCTTCTTACTAGAAAGTTAGTCTTCCTTCGACAGACAAAGACAATGTTCAAGACCATCCCAACAGAGCTCAATATAAACACCACTGAGAGAACTGCTGCTTGAACAATGTAAACTCTTGGCAAGGTTAATGTTGTGATATTATTTGTAGGATAATACAAATCAAGATAGCTGCAGTCCATTCTCACAAACTTTCAAGTCCACTGTAGATAGCACATGAAACTTAGCTTCTTAAATTAACTTGATTTCATTGTGGCTACATGCATCCCACACATTGTATGGCTTGGAATACCAGCACAATTTCCCCTTATTAAATAAAGTATAGCTGAACACACTGACCTCCAACCCATGCACATGCACACAAACACAATCATAGACACACAAGTGCACTTGTAACACGTCGTCTGCTCTCTTATGAAGTGATTCTCTTGTAGAAAACTATAGTCAATTGTGTTAAGGGTGTCCCTTATTTCTTTAAATTCAATAAACTTGTACCATGCATTTGTTGATAGTCTACCACTGCAAGCTGATTCTCTTGTGGAGCTATACTGCTATACTGCTATTTATAAGATACAATCATACCTGTCCATTCAATGAATCCATCCCTGCATTAAGTACAGGTTTATAATTATATCGTGAGTCTAACCTTTTTCCTGCCCGTCATATTTGATGGTATGAAATAACACTGCAAGCATGAGAGCTCACAATTTAAGAATTGGTAACTGGAGCTGTGCGAGGTAACAAGTCCCTTACCTCTCCCTTGCCTCTCCTTTGTCTCCTTGGTATCCTTTATCATCGACTCTCCCGCTATCTGCTATCACCCCTGGCACCTGTATTCCCAGTGTGACCCCTAGCACCCATTAAGCCGTGAAGATCCTGGTCTCCTTTCTCACCTGCCCCACTTTTTTTTTAACAATTCAGTGTAACAGCATAGGATATACATAATTAGCTAGTAGCTAGATGTAAAGTGCATCCTAAAGAATGTGTACAGTGAACACACTGACAGCAACAACAATATTGTGTGTACTAACAAGTTCATCCTGTCAGCACCGAAAGGACAATTGTACCCTTATAGTCTCTTTTGGAGGGCTCTGAGGGATGGCTGGAGCTGAATAGTGGAGCACTTCTGTTGGCAGTTGCATGCTGGTCTACCACTGCACCAGCCTATATGACTATATACATGTACATCTCTTAGAAACCTCAGAATTTCTAATGGGGAATTCTTGACTACAATTAATGTTAAAATCATAACTTATACTTGTTTCGTTATAAACTTTATTGTCCACTATTTTAGTAGCCATTTCCTCCTGGCCTGTTGATGTCTCTTTCTTGGCCTGTTCAAACTCCTTGATTGTGATACTAATAATGGCACCATGCAGGCCTCCGGAAAGAGTTCGTCATTACGGCATGTGCTATAGTAGGTACGTTGCCGCATCCAGTTTGTCTTTGTTAATAACTTTTGCACCTTCATGACTGGAAGTTTCAACTATCGACTCGTAGTACCCCTACACAGCAGTGTTGTTCAGGGTCTCTGTGGCCTCCAACAACTTTTATTGTTTACCTTGCACTGCAGGGCACTTTCAAACACAATGTGCGAAATCTACTTTCTTTAATTGGTACAACACAACCATTGTTGTCCAGTGTCAATTAATTTTTAAATTGGGAGATTTTATTGTGTTGGTCCCAAGCTCCAGACTCTTTCCTATAGTGCAGCACAGAGTTTGAAGACAGGGAACATTATCTGGCTCGAACATGAGCTTCCTTTATCACCAATGAGAGAAGTAGACACTAGAAATAATGGTGACACGATGGCTTGGACATACAATTAGTGGGATCGTATTGGTAGATGCTTGATGTGTCATTACCCCCCACAGTAAACGAGTTAAAAAAAGTATACCGCAATGGATTAAATTATTATCACTATGGCTACAATAAAGTTATAATTATGCTTTGCATATATATTCTTGTGGCACAACGAATTTGGGCATCTTTCCCGTCTTCCTGGTCCCAGCCTTGAAACTTGACAACAGGAATACATTGTTGGAAGGATATGGCTGCGTAGTTATATAGACACAGACCATTTAATTGTTGCTGTAAACCTTGATCTATAAAACTGCAGGATTTATTGGCACCTGCACCACCACGGCCCCTGGCCTCAACCTCCTCTGTTAGGCCGTGAGGCATGCAGGTACTCCTCGAGCCCGTGAAATCCAAATCCACCACAACTTCTAGGAAAGGATTCAGTAAAGTTAAAGAGACAGACAGGAAGCACTTACCTTGCACATACAGGAGGCGCTGATTCGGGCGCCACCGGATCCAAATCCGGAAGATCTAGGAGTTGCCACTTTTACAGTACTTTGAGATATAAAACAACATTTATATAGTGCTCACCGTTCACATACAAGCTTCAAAGGTTAAAAAAATACTTGTACACATCTATATAGTCAGTGGCCACAAAAAAGCAGCATAATTATAAACGAGCCAGGTGGCCATGCATGGCCAACGATCAGCCTGTTGTTGACTTCCTCTAGCAGTTTGACTCCCTCCTATGGGAGGCCTCCATAAATAATTTATTATGGCCTGTTATTTTATACCCCCCCCCCCAACTTATAGCATTTAATAGGGCCTGTTATTTACTACGACTATTATTTTACTATCAATCATTATGCCTCGAGGTATACGGTGTGTGTCTGTCTAGACTGCTACAGTTTTAACAACAATCATACTCACACCTCTCGTGTACATCTTCCTATTGATAGCCACAGGTTGATCGTACACACCCATCCCGCCCGCCTGTACGTTATTGTTGGTATCAGTTTATATTTTCTTGATAGTAAAAAAGTCTTTTATAGGAATTATTAGTGTATAAAAATATATTATTTTGGGGGGTTGTACTAATATTATATGTTTGGATGCCACTCTATATAATTATAGGTCTACCAACCATATATATATAAGAGGGTAAGTTATTCCGATCCCTGATGCAATTTATATGTCCGAGTTGCACTACTGACACAATTTTTTATACAGATTTGTGCTTTTTATCTTCGTATGCGGCTTGAAATGCGTCCATATAACACTTGGAACTAGGGCCTAGATTCTTATCAGATGGGGATCAAAATATTTTTGCTCTATAGTTTTCCGTGCTAATGTATACTGTGATAGGTGGGGCCTTCTGCCCATGGCCATGCGGTGGTGGTGGTGGTGGTGGTGGTGGTGGTGGTGGTGGTGGTGGCGGTGGTGGTGGCGGTATATTATGTGTAGTTGCACGT
Organism: Halichondria panicea; assembly: GCF_963675165.1. Lineage (NCBI taxonomy): Eukaryota > Metazoa > Porifera > Demospongiae > Suberitida > Halichondriidae > Halichondria > Halichondria panicea. The sequence goes on along the minus strand of NC_087392.1, from coordinate 1,346,139 downwards.
ACATCTTTCATGATTGTGGCAAGCTATACCTAATATGCAATCTGATTGATTACAGATGAAGGAGGCTCAGGCTCAGCTGGAGTTTATGGTAAGAGACCAAACCCTCACACACCCCACCAAGTCACCCTCCACACACACACACACACACACACACACACACACATGCACGCACATACACGATCAGCAGGTGGCGGGGGGCGAACCTTACAGCTGGTGAAGGAATGTGACGAGTTACCATGTAGTCTAGTGATGTGGTTATAGGCCCTCGCGGTACAGTCGAGCCTGGTACCCTACTACCGTACTTAATCACCATAGGGACCAACTGTCACGAGCCCTGCCCCACAACAGCTGGCAATGACTCTGGCACTGAGAAAAAATGTGTGCTAATCACGGTGAGGAGACAGTCTCATGGGCGGCAAGACAACCCCTCTCAAATGTACATGCAATTATTGTGTTACTGTATGGCTATATAGTTTGTTATTAAATGTATCTTATATCCCACTTTTGAAACATGATGTTCCCTTTTCACATTGCATGGGTGGGTGATTCATGTATGTCTTTACTAGCTATCTTTGAAGATCGGCCTGTACACAATTTACAGTTATGACTACATCAATAATATTATTGTTGTCCTTCAGGTGCTGACAGTGCAGTGATGAAGGTGATGATGAACTGAACATTAATATCAATATATTGGTCCTTGTGCTGCTGTTATGAATAATTTATTATCCCAACATTCATCTGTGTGATCCTAAATTGGTTATTTAGAAAAATACTTACAACCTTTTTCACCTCACTTGAAATATACATTTTAAAAACAAAAAAAGAAATGTACCACTAATTGACCTCAGGTATGTACATATAGTAATGGTCAGAGCTGGGCATGTTCACAGTTTCATGAATGATTGAATGATTGTGCAAGACCAAGTAATAATGGGGGAACCTGGCCGTACAAAATCCTATCATGAGGATCTTAGGTGGAGAATGGTATATGGCAAAGGCTTGTCAATTGCTGTACCATTAAGGAAGCAGTAGATAGATTGTTTGTTGCTGAAGCTACTGTTTGGAGGGTTGTTGATAGATTTCAACACACTGGAGACGTGTCTGCTAATAAAGCCAGCCCAAGGGAGTACTGTCTAGATGATCTCACGATAAACTAATCGTCATTGAGATGATTTGAAAAGCCGACTACCTGAAATTCAGATTACTGGTAGATCTACAAGTGCTGCCACATTATGTCGTGCACTTAAACGTCTATAGGATTCACTCTAAAGAAGGCTTAGATCTAGGTCTTGCACATCACTCTAAAGAAGGCTTAGATCTAGGTCTTGCACATCACTCTAAAGAAGGCTTAGATAAAAAGGTTGTAGCCCATGGACTTTCAAGACTATTGCACTCTAACTATTGCATGCATTACATGAAACCACAGTAGTGCATGCTACAGGAAGGAGGTTGCGGTTGCGGTTTTGAATGAGCATGCGCCTCTTTACCGATCCCACGCGGGAACACTACATTTTAGCGGGCTTTTCTATCACACCTATCATATCGCAGTCTACAAACTCTATCTCTATCTTCTGCGCCTTTAGAGTCTCCCTTTCTCACAATTGAGCTGCTGCACGTACCCATGGCCTCCAAAATCTTTGTTATTAAGAGAGGTAAGAGATCCTGACCATGTACATGTACCAATATCTAGCCCTGATGTTGACCAAAATCCCATTTTCCACAGATGGCCGTAGTGAGACGGTTATGTTTGACAAGATTACCTCACGTATCAGCAAGTTGTGCTACGGCCTGAGCAAGGACTTCATCGAGCCGGCTGAGATAACGATGAAGGTCATTGCTGGTGTGTACCCTGGTGTCACTACGGTGGAACTGGACACTCTTGCAGCTGAGACGGCTGCCTCCATGACCACCAAACATCCCGACTATGCCATTCTTGCTGCTAGGATTGCCGTCTCGAATCTGCACAAGGAGACAAAGAAGCTGTTCAGTGGTATGTTAACAGCCCTTGTTGTACAAATATATGAGCTTACGATTGTCTCCCCCTTGCTCCCTTACAGCTGTCATGGAGGATCTCTTCAATTATGAGCACCCAGTTACCAAAAAACCCTCACCGAAGATCTCCAAGGAAACATATGACATCATAAAGAAAAATGCAGATGTAAGCAAAGAAAGTCGCTCAGGAATCATACAGAGTTAACCTCATACACACACACACATGCAGTTTCTCAATTCGTCCATCATCTATGACCGTGACTTTAACTATCAGTACTTTGGTTTCAAGACTCTGGAGAGATCTTATTTGCTCAGAATCAACGGGAAAGTGGCCGAGCGTCCCCAGCACATGCTCATGAGGGTTGCCGTGGGGATACACGGAGAAAACTTGGAATCTGTTGTTGAGGTGAGAAGGGCAGGTCATGTCATGTGTGTGTACTTTATTTAATCTATGCCTGTACTATATCTGTATGTGATCGTATAGCGGGTATATTATACAAGGGTATAAACTTTCGGTTTTGTGGATTTAGTGGATTTAATTTTCGCTGAATAGCAGCCTTTTTGCAGCATGTCTGCATGTGATATTAAATCGTGGGTATAAATGTTTGCGGTGCGTGCTGAATCAGCGAAAACCGTGATCATTTTACACCCTCGAAATATACCCGCTATATGGTATGTACATGTGTGTGCATTGCATTACCATCCATTGTTCCCCTCTCCCCAGACGTACAACCTGATGTCGGGACGTTGGTTTACCCACGCCTCTCCCACCCTGTTCAACGCAGGGACCTGTCGACCTCAACTTTCCTCTTGTTTCCTCATCTGCATGAAGGATGACAGTATTGATGGGATCTACGACACTCTCAAGACCTGTGCCAACATCTCCAAGTCTGCCGGTGGGATTGGCATTGCTACAAGCTGCATTCGCGCCTCTGGGAGCTACATTGCTGGGGTGAGTGAAATGGAAGCCTTTACCAATCAGTATCACACCCTTAATATTCCCTTTGAAGCGTTGTTCACTTAAATAGATACATACAGAAGCCCTTTGCTTGCGTTCTTGACTTGTTCCAAGAGTATTACTACTCTGCTTGTACACATGCTTTATATCAAGTGAGATAGTTTAGTTCAGTTCTGATGCAAGATTATTTATTTTGGTATCCCCTCCCCCCCTGTACACAGACAAACGGGACGTCCAATGGGCTTGTTCCGATGCTTCGAGTCTACAACAATACGGCGCGGTATGTTGATCAAGGAGGGAACAAGAGACCAGGAGCATTTGCTGTCTACCTGGAGCCTTGGCACGCTGATATCTTTGATTTCCTGGAACTTAAGAAAAACCACGGAGCAGAAGAGAAGGTGAGAATGCATGACTGGTAATATTTAGGAATTCAGCTAATTGAATTGAAGGCTCCATAATTAAAGCCTGGAGTGTCCAATTTTGAAACTGAAGTATGCATTCTGTAGCTGTTGCGGTATGTTTTTATTAGTGATTAGAGGAAACCAAAAGCTTAGTGATGTTTTGACTGTTTAGTGCATGTACAATTACCTGCATTTTCACCCCCAGAGGGCGCGTGACCTGTTCTATGCAATGTGGGTGCCAGATTTGTTCATGGAGAGAGTGAAGCAAGACACTACCTGGTCTCTCATGTGCCCTCACGAGTGCCCCGGCCTCGCCGACACCTGGGGAGACGAGTTTAAGGCTTTGTACGAGAAATACGAGAAAGAAGGACGGGCAAGGAAGACGGTCAACGCTCATCAGCTCTGGTTTGCTATTCTACAGTCACAGACTGAGACTGGCACTCCGTACATGCTCTACAAGGATGCATGCAACAGGAAGAGCAATCAGAAGGTGAATTGTGTGACAAATTATAACCCCTCCCCCCCCGTAAACATTTTTAATTTGCAACAATTTGTGTGTGTATTAACTTGTGTTGTAACTGTACACTATAGCCTACGTTTGTGTAGTTGTACGTACATGTGCATACATAATTATGCATAATTTGTCTACAGAACCTCGGCACCATCAAGTGTAGCAACCTGTGCACTGAGATTATCGAGTACACCTCACCTGATGAAGTGGCCGTATGCAACCTGGCCTCAATTGCTCTCAATCGTTTCGTCACTCCTGAGCGGACATTCGACTTCAAAAATCTCTTCGAAGTCACCAAAGTTGTCACAAGGAACCTGAATCGCATCATTGACATCAATTTCTACCCAGTACCCGAGGTAACTTTCATTACCGCTTTGTGTAGCATGCTTATTTAAGATATTTTATCCAGGCTCGTGTGTCGAATATGCGGCATCGACCCATTGGCGTTGGTGTTCAGGGTCTTGCCGATGCTTTCATCCTGATGAGATTCCCGTTTGACAGCCCTGAGGCAAAGCTACTCAACCGACAGGCATTCGAGACTATCTACTACGCTGCCCTGACCGCCTCCTGCGAGTTGGCTGAGAGGGACGGGCCGTACGAGACGTACCAAGGTTCCCCTGTGAGCGAGGGTATACTGCAATACGACATGTGGGGAGTCACACCCACTGATCTGTGGGACTGGGCCGCAATCAAGGAAAAGATCTCTCAGTGAGTACTAGTTAGTGATGTAATCTAGACTTTATAAGATAGTGCGTACTGAGCTACCGTTTTAGAATATTTTGCGGATGAAAAACCTTTGCAAATGAGCCAAATTAGGTTCTCATTGTAGCGTGGGAGGGAGAGAAGGCAGAAAAATTGACCCTTTGCGATCTAACTAATGCGTTCTGGCAAGGATCATGTGTATTTGCTAGTACTAATTTAGATTTTGCGATTTTATTGTTGCAACCACGGTACCTAATGCCATACGATGTTGGTTGCCTGACTTAGTACCTACCTGCGTTAGTTGATCTTTCTCACTTGTTTTGTTTTGTTACGGTACCCTCCCTCCCTCACACACGCACACAGGCATGGTATCCGCAACAGCCTCCTCCTTGCCCCAATGCCCACTGCATCCACTGCTCAGATCTTGGGCAACAACGAGTCATTTGAACCGTACACAAGCAACATCTACTCTCGCCGTGTTCTCTCGGGAGAGTTCCAAGTGGTCAACCACCACCTGCTCAAGGACCTAACAGAGAGAGGACTCTGGGATGAGACCATGAAGCAGAGGCTCATCGCAAACAATGGATCCATTCAGGTGAGGAGAGTATGGTCTTGTTAACTAAAAGAGTACTGATACTGGTATACCGTATAGCGGGTTGTTTTCATATGGTGAAAATTGTCATATCAGTAGAGCATCATACGAAAATTAAAACTGTGAACATTTTCTGGCACAGTTCAGTTCAACAGCTAATAATGTAGCCTAAGCTTTCACCATATTTTCAATTGCAATGAGAATAGTAAGTGCGTGTAGCCTTGTTATTGTTTATCAATCTACCCTTCCTTATGTATATTCTTATTTCTACAGAAAATTGATGAGATACCGTCGGACCTCAAGCAGCTGTACAGGACTGTGTGGGAGATCTCCCAGCGTACGCTCATCGACATGGCTGCCGACAGAGGCGCCTATATTGACCAGAGTCAGTCCTTCAATGTACACATGGCGGAGGCCAACTTTGGCAAGCTGACAAGCATGCACTTCTATGCCTGGGAAAAGGTCAGTCTGTCAGTCAGTCAGTACGATGTTATCATGTTCATTATGTAATAGAGGCTTATAAGTTGTACGTTCCTTTCACCATTACTAACGAATGTCTTTGTGATCCATCTACATCTTCAATGCTACATTTAACTTTTTATCAGTGCCTTGTATGTGTACTGAGTGCAGTTTTATCCTTATATTTAAGTCTTACAAGAGTACAGCCATGTTATGTCCTGCAGCCCAATATTGACCGATTTTGTAACTCATTTTGTGCAGGGTCTCAAGACTGGCATGTACTATCTCCGCACTAAGGCAGCTGCTAATGCCATCCAGTTCACCATCGACCAGACAATGGTCAACAAGGCTGAGCAGGCAAAGAGTGGAGACTCCTCTCCAGAGAAGAATGACAAAGAGTACCAGGAGAAGGCAATGGCTTGCTCAATACAGAACAGAGAAGCCTGTCTCATGTGCTCTGCATGATCAACTACACTCTCATCATGTGACTGAACTTTGAACTCATTGTGAACCCATGCAATACGATTATGATCTAGTGATAGCTGTTATTATATTTATGCTACATTCTGTTTTAATTTCCACTCCCAGTTTTCGTTGTGTATACACTGCCGTGTTGTTTCACTTACCATAATACGTACATGTGTATATATCGTATCATAATATTATTATATACTGTAGAATAATAATTATGCTCTGCATGCATCATGATCATGTGACCTTACAGCTAGGCCGGCCATATTAGAGGGATCATGTGACCTTACAGCTAGGCCGGCCATGTTAGAGGAGGGGTGGGTGTATTCATAACAGACACAAATACAAGTAAAAAATAATAAAGCTCGATCTGCATACACTAGCTTATTAAAGACAAGTCAGTCTAGTGAATAATTGAATATGGTGTAAAGAGAAAGTGGCTTCAACATGAAACGGTGCACTTGGAGAGAGAGTCCATTATCAGACCACAGGCCGATATGATGAAGGCAACAAAGAAGAGGATAATGTTTCGCCAACCCTGCATAATCGAACAAGCAACAATAAACAGTTATTCCAAAGCAAGTTATACACAATCAACCAACAATACAATCGATGGCATCATGTGATCTACCTACACACTGAATGCCCACACTACCTTTATCTCTCTATAGACCAGTATTCCCCACACTGAGCTGTGATCTACCTACACACTGAGTGCCCACACTACCTTTATCTCTCTATAGACCAGTATTCCCTACACTGAGCTGTGATCTACCTACACACTGAATGCTCACACTACCTTTATCTCTCTATAGACCAGTATTCCCCACACAGAGCTGTGATCTACCTACACACTGAATGCCCACACTACCTTTATCTCTCTATAGACCAGTATTCCCCACACAGAGCTGTGATCTACCTACACACTGAATGCCCACACTACCTTTATCTCTCTATAGACCAGTATTCCCCACACTGAGCTGTGATCTACCTACACACTGAATTCCCACACTACCTTTATCTCTCTATAGACCAGTATTCCCCACACAGAGCTGTGATCTACCTACACACTGAATGCCCACACTACCTTTATCTCCCTATAGACCAGTATTCCCCACGCTGAGCTCACAAAGCCAGGACCCTAGAGGGGGAGGGAGGGCTCATTAATAGAGGGTGGAGAATAGGGAGGTAGAGTGATCACTTACAGCAGTGACAATTGGAAAGCTGACAGCCAAAGATAAGTGTTGATTAGCCAAGAACCAAGCAGCTGAGAATACAAAGAGAATTCGTATATATCATTTTGTACATATACAAGATGAAACTCTAACTTACTCATAGCTATACCCCACATAATGCCTGAGATAAGACCAGGCAGAATCAAACGAGGGTAGACTTTTGGCTTGTTTTTCGACACTGCACAGTATATTATGAAATAGAAGGTACTTGTGAAGAGGATACCACAATAGTCACTGAAGACATAGTCCAAATCTGAAGTAGAAAGTAAATATGTATACATAACAGTTATAGGAAAGTGGTAATTGAATCACACCTTGACAAGAATGGGCCCCATCGTCGCAATACTTCAAGAACTGAATTGGCAGAAACTGGAATCCAAACAGCAGCCCAGCCACCACACACAGAGAGAAGGCCCTGTGCACACAGACAGACAATCAGTAGGTATGATCAGTACTGTGTGACTGTTGCTTACAATACTTTGCTGATGATGGGACGCTCAGCAAAGCGATCCACCCAAGATGCATCTGCGTCCTCAGGCTTGATCAGGTCAACGTCTTGAGGTGCTGGATTGGAAGAGGTGGCGCCGCTATTGAAGACGACTTTTTCTACATCTCGCTGAATTGAACCTTTCTTCTCGTTTTGTTGAAGCTATAACACAAACAGTATCATCATGCATGCAGCTATACAAACGGTGACAATAGTGAAGAGATATTTACCACCCTAGCACGTAGAGATCCCTCCAGAGAAGAAGTCCTGCTGCTCAACAGTCGGGTTGTTTCGTTAATTGGAGGATCAGATGTAGCGCTGGTGGAGCTGGTCTTCTTTCCTTCGCTCTTGACAAAAGCAAGAACAATCACACTATAGGGTAGACACTGAATTATCCTTTGAGAGAGTTTTAGATCAGCTCACCTCACAACAACCACAGCCACTCCTCCATAGTTGAGACCAGGGCAACTAACTTCCTGGTCAAGTATGACCCTGTAATTAATAAACGGCAGTATCTTATAGCTGGTTATTTTCGAGGCACAAAATGTTTGCAGATTGCTCAAATTTGTAAAAAAATTTCGAGGTTCGATCAATCTGTGAAAACCTCGAAAATTTAGTGACTCGAAAAAACCGGCTATACGGTAATAAGGTAGTGTGGTGTGTGTACTCACACTCCAGTGAACCAGCCAGCCAACATGTTAGTGACCCCCCACACAGTCAACCCCATGGTGAGACCAATCAGTTTTATGATAGGCACCACCAGAAGGTTACCTGTAGAAAATTTCATTTACGACATAATTCTCAATCAGTTTGATCTGTAGCAGTCGCTCACCTGTGGTCCAACTAATTCCTCCAACGAGGGCAGGCAGGAAAATAGGCGGCTGATTTTGGATCATGTTTACCACCAAACCCACCAGCCAGATACCAACACACAGCACCCACTGAAAAAACATGCCTGAGGGGGATGGAGTACATGAGTAACGTCAAGAGCTCATTTGAACTCTAATGAACTCTTGGTAACGTTCAACAATCAATTAACGGGTTGCTTACCGTCTCCAGTTTCAAACTTTTTTACAGGAATAAAATTGGAGCCAAAAAACACAATTGCGATTGCAGCTCCCAAAAACCCTATCCACATTTGACTTCCATCCTTGGAATTACAAGCGTCACCACAGCGAGTTTTATCTATGCTTCCGCCAGTCTGATTCATTCCTGAAGGGTTCAAAGAGGTCAATAAGTTACTTAAAGCACACAATACTTGCCTCCTGATGTTGTAAAGCAGATCCATTCATCAGCAGTGCAGACTGGAGGGAAAGAGGTTTTGTTCCAAGTCTTGAAGTCCACATCACATGTATAGTTATCCTGTCCAATGGCCAAGGAGCAGCTGACAGCAAGCAAGAGGAGAATTTTTGGTACATGCTTCATCTCTTAGCGTGGAGTTCAGTGGTTCTCTGAGTAGCTAGCTAGCTCTAGCTTGCTTGTGTGGTGCAGTATAAACACTCATGTGATGTTATTATTAAAAAAAGGGGGGGCGTGACGGTGGGGTGAAAAGATGGGCGTACTGAATGCTTGTTTACTTCCTGGTTACACATTACACACACAAGGATGTTGGTTTTCTTCCTGTTATTAATTAATGATATTTATAGCTTAACATGTGCACCCACGAAAACAACTTGTAAAGATTCTGTCCTGATTGCCAAGATACTATAGTACTACTCTATAACTTTAGCTCTCTTGTGTAAACTAGCTAGAGCTCGCTAAGTGAATTTTGTAGGCTATGACATGAGCTTCGCTAAAGTTCAAGGTAGAATGCCACTCCTGCAAACTAAGAAACCTAACCCCATTCCTCCTACGGGATTAGGTTCCACTCCACTCCACCAGGAAATACTAGAGCTCTCAGAACCAGACAATTACTCCGATATTAATGGCTACCCTACACTGCCAAGACCAAAAGTGATTCTGTCTCTGCGTCATTCTGATGGTGGAACTTGGAGCAGAAAGCAAGCATCCCTCTTACAAACTGTCCCTGTTAGGATACTCGACAAGGAGCTAAAGAGAGCAAGGTCATTAAGTCTAGACACAGCAACAAAAAGCACAGCAATAACAAGCAGCATCCTACAACAACCTCCTAAACAGAAAGCAGTCCATCCTGAAAACGAAAAACAGTCAGATAGTAGTAAACATTCAAGTTCTAAAGTGAGAATTGGTCGTTCTAAGTCACTGTGTTCACATCACAGCAAGTTATCCAGGAGTAGTAGCAGTCTACCTGCTTGCAAAAGTCCCCTACTAACCGACTCTCGAGAGCCCTCGTTAACACCACCTGCTCAACTCTCACCAACACAGGACATGAGTAGCAACCACGGCAGAATCCTGGCGAGAAAAACAGCCACAGATACCGGCAAGGCTTCGTCAGGCGGATCAAGAAAGCCGAAAAAAATTAGCCGAGCAATAACATTCTCGTTTGGAGGTGGGAGTGACAAGAAAAGACGGACGTTGGGGTTTTTAGGAAAATCGAAACGGGCTACTGAAGACCAATATGACGCCCCCTCAAGTCCTATCCTAACTACTAGGAGGAACAGTCGAATAAGTGGGTCATCAAGTGTTCACGATTTACAACGGAGGACTGGAACTGAAGAGATTGATTCGAGTGGACATTGGGGACCAGTGCCTGTACACCCTCATCACGAGGGGGGAGCTCTCCTCAAGAATCACTTTGGCTCTTGTCGGGATTTCCATTCTATTGAAGAAGAAGAGGAATTGAGACATCAACCTCGCGTTCCTTTGTACATTCCTGTGAGAACAAACACAGAAAGTCCAGATATCAGCCCGACATTTTCAGGCCTCTCTTCAAGACAAGACAGTGTCGAATCCCTCTCTCTGAGCCTTCGCAGTGAGCCAACGCTTAGACGCTCTGTAAGCTCTCCTCCAAGTAGAAGCAACTCTCCGAATGTATGGAAATCACAAGAAAATCATATGACCACCACTCGTTCCCGTCAACGAAAGCTTTCTGACCCTGCCCAACTTGATCCGGAGCTGGACAGTCCTCGAGGCAGTCGGAGTCCTACTTTGAATGAATCCAGTCCAAGAGGCTCACATCTAAAGAAAAGGAATACGTTTTGCGTCAGGGAGACTAAGCTCACACCAAAACCAGGATGGGTAATTAAATGAATTACTGTAGTTTGCTTAGGGGTATGATTGTTTCCTTTGAGGGCAAGTAGTAATTAGGAGTTTTGCTTTGATGACTTATTTCCTTACTAGGATGGTTTATCTCTGCTGATTTGCAACACTTTTCACAACACTGTACACACACATGCACACACACACAGCATGAGATGAGGCACCATGTGGTAAGGTTTCTCCTGGAGACAGAACAATCGTACGTTCAAAGTCTTCGTACTGTCATTAAGGTGAGCAAAGGAAGTGAGAAATTTTACAGGCTTTATAATCTTTTGTAAATGCATCCTCTATATTTTCCTGAGTGCAATAATATTTGCAAACACAAGCACACTCACAACCCCCCCCTCCCACACACACACACAGGTGTACATGGAGCCCCTTCATCGCCCTCAGGCCATTGCCCTCATAGAACCACACCTGGCCAAAGACATCTTCCACCAAATACCAGAAATTTACCAACTTCACGAGAAGTTTCTAGGACAAGTGGTAGCCCGAGTGGAGGGCTGGACTCCTGAGAGCAAGATAGGAGATGTTTTTGTCAATACAGTAGGTGTCTGTTTGTCTCTCTCTCTGTGTGTGTGCTCTGATGTACTGTACACAGTATTAGGCATGTATGTGGTCAAGACTAATGGACTATAATGAGATATAGACACACCAGAGCTCTAATATTTCATCTCTTTCACCCCTGTGTAATCAAAGAGTGTGTAGAAGTTGTGGGAGTGTGAGTATCACATGTTCATGGTCACAAATTGGACTGAATTCCCAGCCCTGCCCTCAGAATAATCATGCTAACTGTGCTCTCTCCTTATAGTTTTCGAAGTGTCATCTTATGGACGTCTACAGGAAGTTCATTGGAAATTTCATGAGAGCCAAGTCTGCTATAGAGATTGCTAAACAGGCCAAAACTGTGTTTGCAAAGTTCCTTGAGGTAATGTTCACTTGAACTGAGTATCTTACATACAAGTTATTTTCAGCAGTACCATTTCTATAGCTCTTCCTTAATTGTTTGCTAATTTAAGACACCATTCATCCTCCAGCAACGAGCCAAAGACAGCAAGGGTCGTTTCACACTCGACGATCTCCTCATAAAGCCAGTCCAGAGAATACCTCGCTACGTTCTCTTCATCAAGGACTTGCTCAAGCACACATCTGTGGGTCATCCTGACCACGCCCCTCTTCAACAGGCCCTGGGGGAACTCACGGCTCTGGCAGAGAGAGTGAATGCCAGTGAACGAGAGAGAGGGAGGCTGGAGGAACAGAGGGAGCTCATCACAGCCGTGGAAGGTCTCGCACAGGTGTGTAGCTCTGTCTCTTGTGAACGTATTAGTGTGTAGAGAATTGTGTCTCTATCATAACTGGAATTCCTATTGCTCCTAATTAGTGGATAATATGATGTGATTGTGATAATACACTTGTAGAAACCGTTAAAATTGTCGTACACTTGATACAGTTATGACCCATGTACGTATATTGAGGCCATGTTGAGGGATGTTTAGTTGCATGTTGACTGTTTTCAGGAACATATTGAAGTAGCAGTTCTAAATTAATTAAGTGGATCCGTGTGTTAAAAGACCGTGTCTAATGCATCGTTTGTACACATCCACCTGATCATTGCTCTATAACCACACACACACACACACACACACACACAGTTGATAAAGCCTCACAGCAGATTTATTCGCTACGATATGGTCACTGAGATTGTAAGTCAATCACATGCATTCTATCCATCTATTAATATCACCCACCCTCCCTCTTGTTCATGGCCACCTCTCCCGGCCTCCACAGAAGGGCAATGTGCAGAAGAGAGATCGATTCCTCATTCTGTTCTCGGACATGGTGGTGTGTGCGTGTGCCCGACGCAAGAGTACAGGGTTCATCCGAGGCTCTCTCCTTAACCTCAACTCACCGTTTTCAGACGCTCTCAAACACACGGTCAAGTGGCACGTTCCTCTCACAAAGGTCTCACGGGCGCAGTTACAAGGTGACATAATTATACTCATACGCCAGTCACTATATAAACAGTCTCTGGTTTAGCCATTGTTTATCCTGTTTATCCTGTTTATCTTGCTGTCAATATTTTGGTTAGTCTCATTGGTTGTTATGTATACAGCGTACATGTTTCTATTGTCTGTGCATGTTCATACATCCAATCATGTACTGTAGCTAATAGAGAGTAAGAGTTTTACGTAGAATTACATGCCATAACTGGACCCACTGGTGTCTGTTATGGTCAGCCAGGTATTCAGTGGTCTATTCAGTAAATGGATTATGGTAGTTTCGGGCCTGAATGGGCTGCCATGTGGGGGCTGTCTTTTCTCTACTAGGGGCAGGTGTCATATTGCCAATGCTATATTTGCTATAAATGTATCCCAGGTCCAACTTTTGACAAGAGGAAACAGAACACCATAGAGAAGATACTGGACAACTTCAAGAGAGATGAGAAGACTCTACAGCAGATGGTGGAGCAGAGTATCACCCTCCACACCCCTCACCAGGTACACCCCCACACCACACACAACACTCACACGATCACAAATCTCACAATACTTACACATGTGCAATTTACACATCAGCATAATAATGTGATTAGCTCAACATCACCTGGTTGACAACACTTCCCCTAACTAAATAACCTTCAATGGTTTCTCTCACCATACACAAGATCACCACAGCTGCTCCCCTTTTGATGTGTGCTAGGTACTGTTACAACTGCTTGTGTACACTGGAAACTCCCTCAGGCTATCTGTCCCTATATCATTATCATGGCACCACAAACACACACACAGTCTCTAGCCACTACTCTAAAGAACTTACAAGCAGACGTTCGGGAGAGAATAGCTGAAAAACGAACTGAGCTGGAGAATCTCCCGGTGGAGTCTGGTCGTATTGACCTAGTCTCGTATGTGACACCCTCACCAACACAGTACACAGTGGTGTTCCCCTCTCAAAGGTGAGTCTATACTATAGGAGACTGTTTATGTGGGGTCTTGAGATTATGTAAATTGGGGCATTTTTGTGTCGATTATGGTTAACTACTCTGTTGACACTTTCCTTTCTTTAATTGCAGAATTCGTAGCTCTTGGGAGGTAGATTTCATTAAGGCTAAATCGGATGCTGACCAACAGGCTCCACCCTATACAAGATTGGCCCCACCCACTTCCCCCGTCCCCCAAGTTCCAAATGACTTGTTTTCTGAATTCACATTTGTCCAATCAATGGCCCTCCAGTCAGGCAGGGTAGGCACAGAGGTGAGAAAATAGATCGGTAAAACTCAGCAGTGAAGTCGATGTTAGATAGTTAAGAGTTTAAATAGTACAGATTTTCAACTCCATTTTGTCAAATGTACCATTATATAATATGTGTACATACTATATTCTCTTCCCCTTCAGTTGACGTGTGGATCCATCGGTTTGCCTGTGGACTGTGAGTCCTCCAACTGTCTGTGGATGTGTGCTGGGGACACTAATGTGGGACAAATCTCCATTGTCGACCTCCTCCCCTCCACACCATCACATACCCTTGCTAACATCACCGTTTCAGATTCTCGATTCAACTGCATTGCTGCCGTCCCCATCGACCCCCACACTCCACCCACGAGCGAGTCCTCTCTCCTACCTACTGTCTCAATCGAATCTTTCGGCTCCTCTAGCTCTCTCTCTTCTTGCAGCGACCAAGTCAGTATTCTCGATGAAGAGGCCAGTACATTGGTCAGTAATCTTAACGATGATGCTAGTATTCTAGACGATTCACTCATTGTTACAAGAGAGAATGGTGAGACTTTAGATCACATGTCTGGCCAGATCATCCATCCCAAGGACAGGCTCTTAATTGACTTGAGACAGATAAGGTCCAACTCTGCCCCTCCATTCCCAGATCCCTCACTCGCTCTCAATCAAGAGGCACCGTTTTCTCCACTCGATATCGCACGGTTCTCACCTTTGACCCTACAATCCCCCCACGTAGACTTGGAAGGAAGTGGGAGTAATCACTGCATGTGGTTGGGCACTGAGAATGGACAGCTGTTTGTGTACAGTCCTGGAGATAACCTTCGCAGCCGAAGCAATCGCCAGTGTGTGCAGTTGGAGGCCCCCATCACATGCATCAAGTACGTCCATATTTAGATAAACTTGTATGGTATTCCCAGCCATTGACATAAATGTACAGCGTGTAAAGTGTTTCTATCTCTTTGTAGCTGTGTTTAGAAGGATGCATATACATACGATTTATGGACAGTGTCCTTTGATAGAGTTTACATCTGCTCTTGAACTCACTCAATATGTGCTTGTTTATTTGTTTACAGATACCATGAAAGTTTTGTGTATGTGGGACTTTCTAACGGAGTTCTGGCCGTATTTGATGGCTCTAGTAGTCCAGGTAGGCTTCTCTGTCTCTTGTGTACGAGTTGATATTGTAGCCAACAAATGGATAAACTAATTTGTAGAGCTTGGCTCAAAGTCAATTTAGCCATTATCGTCTTGATTGCTATTGTATGGTTTTCCCACCAGGCTTGGGTCCTGTCAGTCGCGTGAGTGTGAGTAATGTGTCTATTGTGAGCTGTGTGCCCCTCGTGACTAGTGTGGGGGTGTGCTCGGGAGGTACCTTATTCTCGCTTGCTGCTGACAAACAGACTTTGACTGTGAGTTGTTCGCAAGTAAACTCAGCCACTTAGTAACATCTGATACCTTGCTCTCACATAGATATTACACGCATTGTGTCAGCTGGTGTATTTTGTGTAATGTATATACAGTAGTGTAAACAAGTTTAATTGTACTGTTATAACCATACAAAATGTTCAACTTTTTGATGATTTTAATATCATGACATCCCTAACCCACGCACACAGCCACTGGCTATCCTCCCGTCTGGTCAGGTGATCTGTGATGCTGTGAGTGTGGCGTGTGGAGTGTGGGTGAGTGTAGTTGACTCACCCGTCCTCTATCTCCTTCACATACCCTCGGGGGAACTCCTTACCTGTGTGGACTGTACACTGGCCGTTATGAGCATCCTACAAGGTCAGTTACACACAATAATAGAACATTGGCTGCATGCAGTATGTAGGAGATAATCTCTCCTAGTCTTAATAAGTGTGTCATGGTTGCATGTGTATGTTATATGTACACGTGTGCTCACAAACCTCCTAGCCATCACCGGCATAATATAGTTGATGTCACTATAATTATACGACCTTATATAATTATAACTACTATGAACTGTAATGTGATGACCTAGCTTTATTCTCCCTCATGCAGGCTTAAACCCGATCATCAGACAGCACAAGAGCTCCTCTCTGCAAGTGACTGCCCTCTGTGCCACGTCCACCCATATTATTGCAGGCACTAGTGCTGGAGTCACCGTTGCATTTCCACTGCCTGTCATACAACACTCGTTTGAGCCACTCACTCTGACACAACCACCCATTCCTGTTGCACTACCAAAGGGCCATGTTGGACCAATCAACTTTCTGACGTCAGTGGTACGAGATAAAACTACGTTGTTGGTAACCGGTGGCAATGGTTGTGAGGACTTGGTTTCCATGACTATATCACAAGATATACCCGAAACTTGTAACTGTCTTTTATTATGGTCTTTTCAACAATCATTGTAATGTACGTAACCATCAAGGTTTTTTGTATTGTTTCTATTATCTGAACTCTATAATTTATATTATTAAATTATTATGCTCAACTTAATTGTATAGCTCTAGGAAAATCATTTGCACTTTTCAGTCTTTATACACAGCACTCAATCATCACTTATTGTATGAATCATGTGATTTGCCATCACTGTACAGTTATATAATTATACTAGCCTTGCATTGGTCCCAGGCTGATTTTTAGAACGAAGTTGGTTGGCGGCCTATATAGAATCTAGCGTTATTTTAGAGACAACTCAGTTGGGAACGAGGCTAGTTATAATACATGAAACAATGCATTGCGATTAAAAAATACCAAGGGAATACATGCAGAAATGCCCTCAGGCCTAAGTCACTACGTTACTGAGCCAATATATCCCATGTGGCACTCGTGCATGTGTCACAACTATAACAAATTATTATGCTGTATATACTGTTAGTTTAAATATAATGTCAAAAATATTGAATTTTAAAATCTTGCATGAGCATGTGATCGTTACTTGTGCAGTATAAACACTCCTTGTGGTGACACCTGTCTCCATGGAAACCTGCTCGTTAGAGGGTAACCTGTAAACACACGTTCAAAGAAATGTTTGTGCACGGCTATATTCACAGCAGGCATATTACAGTTTGACTGAGGGGGGGTGGTGTCAAGATAAGCAACAACTTTAGTCAGTACCGTCAGCATGAGTTCCCTAGAGCCTCCTATAACACCAGCATTGTATACAGTGTTCATCTGTGTCAGTGTGTGGGGTAGGCCTCGCTCCACCGAATAATTACGGAAACAGCTAGTGAAACGTTCCTGCATCCATGGCATGGTTTCCATGTTCGGAAAAGTATCAACATCGGATCCAATGTATAACCATTCACCCAGTAAATGCATGAGCTTGAAAGGGTCCATTTGAAATGAAACATCTGCTATATCAGTTAGGAGTACATGGCGAATGTCAGGATGGTGTTCCAGATATTTGAGGTAGGAGTAAAAACGAGCATCATTGGTACTACGTCCCTTTAGAGAAGGCACATACTCGAAGCTCACCCTGGGATGGTACTGGGTTAGTTTGTGCTGGAACTCTGGGCCTAAACCATCATGGAATATCACTGCAGACATGCCAAGTCTCACCACACTCTTGTACCAGTCACTGATGTATGAGAAACAATTTGATTTCTTGCGTATTCCTCTCTGGGCATCTAGCTCGCTGGTGAAGTATGAGGTGAGGACAACGTTTCTATTAACCATGTCCATCTCTTGAGAAGATTCGAATGCTTTAGCCCAAGACAGTGACTTCATCACTCCTCTACCAATAGTGTGCAGTTGATTCTTGTAAATTTTCAATTTATTCCAAGAATTAATTGTATCTTGAGTCTGCACAAATTCTGTTGTAAATCTGTCTAAGTGTAGTTCCTTAATTTTCGCTGTTAGAGGAATGTCTTGTGTTAAACAACTACCCAGATCAATTACTTCACAGTCAGTTCTGTGAGTTCTAGCAACAGCTCTGTACAACACATCCACCATATCATCGATATACCAACATAGCTCTAACTGACGGCTACTTGCAGTGTGTCCATGATCACTGGCTAGTGGGTGGTACCATGAGAGTGCTGCATCACTCCATGGCCCATACACACCACTCACTCTTAGTATTGTCATGGGAACATCATACACACTGTGATACGAAGACAGTAATAGCTCAAACGTGTCTGTCCAAGTTGCTGTAGTTTCAGTCAAGTCTGATATTAGCATCACTTCCGTGCATGGTGATCGTTTGCGTGCCAATTCTAATAATTTCACAAATTGCTCAGCTTTGTGTGAATTCTGCCGTGAGTCACTCCCCGTGTCCAGAGTTGGCACGTACACTATTACTGTATCTTCTGATAAATACGTTATTAGTTTTCTCTCCAGTTGTGTTTCATTAGACGGGTCAATAATTTCTATGGCTACTCCGGAAGCTGCCAATTGCTCCTTACGATACCAGATCACCCTGTCCTCTAGTATAGTATCACTGGTACTGGCAAAGCCGTAGACAGTGAGTCCGTTAGCAGTCAGATGAGCAGCTAGTCTCGAGCCAACGAATGAGAGAGCCCCTGCGATGATGACACGACGGGGGGTCTGACTGTGGGGGGTACTGCACAAGGCCTGAGTGGGCTGACAGAGACGAGAGTGTGACGATGGGGTGACATTGGTTGATGATGATTGGGTGTCTTCAACTCCCAAGCCTGCAGAAAATAAAGA
This sequence comes from Halichondria panicea, assembly GCF_963675165.1. Taxonomy (NCBI): domain Eukaryota; kingdom Metazoa; phylum Porifera; class Demospongiae; order Suberitida; family Halichondriidae; genus Halichondria; species Halichondria panicea. Next base: position 1,327,283 of record NC_087392.1, on the reverse strand, counting down.
AATACGCTGACAATTATATAAATATAATCTACCTCATGACAAGTGGTTGAAACGTAGATAAGAAAGTTCTACTATAAGCTAATGCCCAAACCATGCCAGATACAACAGCAACTCTAGCTCAGATGTGATGAAAGATGCAGCCCTGACTGTCTCTGTAGAGTACACTCACTGAGCTTGATATGGTTGAGCTCCACCAGGACTGTGAGGCCACTCAGCAAGGCCACCAGCACCAGCACACACAACATAGATTTACACTTCCTTCTCATCCTCATCCTTCTTCAGCTCTAGCCATGTACCACTCCTACCAGTGCAGTATACAGAACAATGTACTAGGGGCCCAGCCTAGCACTGCCTTCTCCAGTAAGAATGTGCAAGAACCCATATTATTATGCCTCGGTGCGCATGCGCAAGCGAGGTACCGTATAGCGGGTATATTTCGAGGGTATAAATTTTCGCGGATGCGGATGGACCATTACAAAGGATTTCGCAGATTTTATTTTCGTGGTCTGAGTTCCAGCCTTTTGGCGCATGCGCACATCAACATGCAGCTGTACCACTCCACTGTTAGCCTCGAATCCATAATACTGAACACGCCTACTATTATAAATTTTCGTGGGTATAAATTTTCGCGGTACAGGCTCAATCCGCGAAAACCGCGAACATTTATACCCTCGAAATATACGGTATACGGTAGTGTGTCTGTGTGTCTGTGTGTGTGTGTAGACCGCTACAGCTGCTCAAGGATGAATCAAGTGCAAGTAAGAGTTTCTATAGGCTTCTAGTCATGTTTACTTGGATTTTAATTCGTGGATTTGCAAAATAATGCTTTGTTCTCGAGTTATGCCTAGTTTTGCTTACTTGGAATGCCATTGCAGCCTTTTCAGAAGAGTCCGTAGTAAAACTTGTTCACCGAGTGTTACTACTCTACTTAGTAGTTAGCTCTGCACTAGAACGCTAGCTATTGGTAGCTGCAAGAGTGAGCAGAGAGCTGCAAGGCTCTGCTGACTTGCAGCCATTAATTTTAGACTTGAACTTTTGGCATCGATCGTTTTTAACAACAATCATGGTTGATCATTACCCACTATTCGCATGCAGAAAATTAATTCTTGGCTTCTTTTAAAAGCTAGTTTTATGTTATGTAGCTTTGGCACTTCCACCGAGGCATCAGCACCCGCGGTGCTTTCATTGTTGCAGGCACTATATAATCGGACACAACCCACCATTCCTGTTGCATTGTCAAAGCCTTTGGTAGTCACAATGGTACGAGATAAAACTACTAAACTGCAAGGAAATGCAGCAAGATATACCCGAAACTTGTAACTGTCTTTTGTTATGGTCTTTTCAACTGATTGAATCATTGATGTACATAGCCTCGATCCCAGGCCGAGTTTTCGCTTTTATAACGGTTAGGCGAACAACTGGGCCTGGTACTAGTTGTCTGCGCATGCGTCAGTCGTTCGTCAGATTCTGACGAATGGATATTCTCGTTCACTTTCGTGACATTTATATTCGTGTACTATCGTGTACTAGAAGTCAGTTCCCGTTTTATCATTATTGGAATCGATTGGAATGGCTCTTAGCTGAAGCTTCTCTCTTCTCTGAAGCTTATTCTGAAGACTGAACAACAAGGGAAGAGGTATAAAGCTTTGTCAAGCTTGTTAAGGTCAGATATTTTTGTGTGGGCCCTATGGCCGGCTATGCTATCAAGTCTTGTTCATGTTTGGCAAGAATGTAGGTAGACTATAGTTTCATCATTAATATGGTGGATCAAGTGAAGAGTGTGAGCTAGAGAACTTGGTGCTGCCATCATCAGCTCGTCGACAATGACACTATAACCGAGAAATTTAATATGTATAGATCTACACGTATTTAGAATGTCTACTTCTCTGTACAGGCGCAATGGCTAATATCCAGCTATCCCAACAGTGCTCCTCTTGGCTATACTAACGGACGAGACTGGACAGTTTGAGGTAAGGGTTTAACCGTCTTTGGTTTCTTTTAATATTGTCCTATACTCACAGACACAGGACTGGAGTATGACCTGTTGCTGGGTAGCTCAGAGACATCAAGAGAATCTACGTTTTCTCAAGCAATGAGTTACGAGTTGGGGCCTAGAATCAGAGAAGTCCAGCAGCCTGCTAAATCTTTTTGAAACGTAATTTGAAGGCATTCAATCATCCTGAAGTTGCCCTGGGTCACTGTAATTGTGCTGCAGCACAACTGGCAACTCCCCAGGCCTTTGTGAAGCAGCTCCCTATGTGCATCTTTTGTGTACTCACTCTGTGCATTTTCTGTGTACAAATTTCAATTATTGATTTATTAAATATTTTTGCCGACCACAAATATACAATGAAAATTTGACGCATGCGCAGACAACTAGTACCAGGCCCAGTTGTTCGCCTAACCGTTATAAAAGCGAAAACTCGGCCTGGGATCGAGGCTATGATGTACATAGATCTACCAAATCATTTGCACTTTTCTTTCTTTACACAGCACTCAATCACTCAACCATCATGATTGTGTGATTTGCCATCACTGTTAATTTGTACATATTATAATTATACATGAAACAATGGGAATACAGTACAAAAATCAAAATGTTGAGTAAAACAATAACAGGCAAGAGTATGTGCACACTTTTTGTTATGAGATAAAAGTGATGACAGTATACATGTATACGTACGTACGTGTGTGCCATTTTATGTATTGCATACAAAATGTATTTGCACATGAAAATCAATCATAGTGAACCGAACGATTCTGGCCTAGAGGGTGCAGAGTTCATGAACTTTAACCCCAGGCTTGTCAGTGGACATGTGACCACCCCAGCACCTGCTCTGCTAGTGTTCATACTCGCCACCATCGTCCAGGTGTTGAACTTAGGGCAGTACATCTCAGCAGTGTTTAGATACGTCCTCCCGTCATGACCCCCAATAGCAAACAGGTACCCACCCAGTGAGGCCACACCCACTCCACCTCGGCAGACGTGCATGGGCTGTACAAACTCCCACTTGTTGGAGTCAGGGTCGTATCTATAGGAGAGAGAGAGAGAGAGAGAGTGTGTGTGTGTGGAGGGACCAAATTACTTGGGCTATTGGCAATATACACTATCAGGAGCACAAAGAAATGTGGTTAGACAATATTGAGTCCGCAATACTATGCGCATAGTAAGACACTCCATCTCCTCATGTGCTCCTGATATTATTAAGGGCAACTATTAAGGGTATCTAATTATAGACTAAGAATGAGCACACCGTTAAAGTACACGCATATACACAATGACTATTGCATCTGCTCTACATACCTCTACATACAATAGTTGATAATCAAGCAGGCTACATGTATAATAATAGGTCCTAAAACAACTGCATTCTTTACAAACATCCTGCTTTGGTTCCTTGCTAATATAGAGATACAATAATTCACCTCTCAACAGTGTTGAGTGGAGAAGCATCATCAAAGCCTCCCACTGCATACAGGTAGCCATTGAGGGCAGCCAGTCCCACGCCTGCCCTCCTCTTAGCCATGGGCCCCACCTCTGTCCACTTGTCAATATGAGGATGGTATCGCTCTACTGTGTCCAGTGAGGCTCCACCATCATTGCCCCCGGCAGCATATAGGTACTTGCCGAGAGTTGCCACACCTACTCCTCCCCTGGGTGTGTGTAAACTAGCCACCTCTTTCCACTCATTGGACTGTGGGTCGTAACGCTCCACAGCCTTGTAGCAGCTGAGGTCATCCAGTCCACCTGTGTGTGTGTGTGTGTGTGTGTGTGAGTGAGGAGATACTGCAGTGAACGGTACCGCCCAGGACACAGCGCATTAATAAGCTTTGCTCTTGCAAAAAGATAAACAGAGACCTTCCCTTTACTAATAGGGTTGGCATGCACTTTGCTCAGGTGTACACAAGGAGTGTATATTATTATAGTTTGTTTTATACCTATAAGGAAAACGAAAGTATACAGCAGATGCTAAACAAACTTGGCATAGTTTAGTGGATTATTAGGACACGCTTTGAGATATAAGTCTAAGCAAATAGTACAACACCCACACACACCTTTATAGGCTAACACTGGGCACACACAATCACTCACCCACGGCGTACATGGGCTCTCCGGCCACACCCACTGCAATCCCTCGTCTCAGGTTCCTCATAGACTGTACAAACTCCCAGTGTCCCAGTTTGGGGTCAAACCGCTCGACAGTGTTCAAGTGTTTGTCTCCATCGTGACCTCCGACAGCGTACAAGACACCATCCAAACAAGCCACGCCCACATGCCGACGACGAGCCTTCAGGTCAGGACCCACATGCCACGTGTTTGTACGAAAATCGTAATACTCCACGCTACAGAACGGTTCTCCCACGGACCCCCGACCACCAATGGCGAATAGCAGACCAACGGTAGACTTCCTAGGCTTATACTTCTCTTCTGTGGTGTGCCTGAACTTGTCTGGCATGAGGTGGTAGTTCTTGGCTTCATCGATTAGATCTCGGCAATCCAGACTCTTCTTGATGTACTGGTTTGCTTCAACGTTTTGAGTGAGGAAATTTGGAGAGAGGAGGGGAAGACGGACCTTACACAAAACGAGTGAGAGGGTGTATTTGCGCTCATCAGGATTGTGAGCAAGCCACAGTTGTACAGCGTGGTACACGTCCTCCTCTGAGCGGACATTCACCAGGGGACTATCCAGTAAATCAGCAAGGTCTTCAGGGGCAATGTTTACAAATTCATCGCTTGTAATGGCATCCAAAAAATTCTCTCTGAAGTAGATAGACGAAGCTTCGATGAGAGATTTGCTTCCATGAGATTTGGCAAACATACGAATACCGATACAGTTCGTCGGGTGGAGTTGTCCGGCAAGAAAGGTTGCCGAGGCATTGAACACAGCGGGGAAGTCAAATAGTGATGCGGCTGTCATGAGGGACTGGACGTTGGACGTAGTAATCTCCAGTTTTGTTGAGTACGCAAAGTCTACTAGCTTTGTCATTGCCTCGGGATCGACACCTTTCAGTTCAATTCGGTCCTGTCTGCTTTCCATCATGTCTCGCACAAACATTGAGTAGAAGTAGTTTGAGGAGGCTGCCAGTACAAGTCGGTGAGCATGGATCTCTTTGCCCCCTACATCGAGTACAACGTCACATAGTTTCTTTTCTTCCCACAATTGATGCATTCTGATAAAGCTTTGACACGGTTGGTCCTTAGCTTCGAATATCTTGGAGTCTTGTGTGTTTGCTTCGAGAGAAAGCTCTGCCATTAGAACGGGAGGGTCTAGTGGAGGAGAGGAGCCTTGTTCTTGGACATCCTCGGTACTCTGTTCTTGAGCATCGCTCATGACTCAACCCGAACTCTACTAGATACTAGGAAGCTTCTACTATCTTTTATTATGATATTTTTATCTATGATAGATACGTTTCACCACTTTCAAGATAAACAAGGTATAATTATTGTAAAAAGAGAGTCACTTTTGTTTTGCATGACCCTTTACCTGCTGTGCCACAATGTAAAGCTCTATCGACGATCTTTGCCTACATTTCAATACAATACATGGAGTCATGTTAGCCCCAATCAACAAGCTTCTGGGAGGGAGGAAGGTGATCCTTGCAAGCCAGTCACCTTGGAGGAGACAAATATTGGAGAATATAGTAAGTGGAAATTTGATAGTTAGAAAATAATGTTACCCCACCTATTTTTCAGAGCTTTCCAATGGAAGTGATTCCATCATCATTTGAGGAGAATCTGGATAAAAGTCAATTTGCTCATGCTTGGGAGTATGTTGTCAGTACCTCAGAGGGAAAGGCGATTGATGTAGCATCCAAGCAAAAAGTATGTTTAGCGAAAATGCAGTAAAATTAATGTGTTGTGCATAATTAAAATGTAAATGCAGTATAATTTATAGCTACATTTATTATGTTATGATTATGCAGGGCAGGCCTGACTGTGCAGTGACAGTCGGAGCAGACACAGTAATTGTGAGTATGCAATAAATAAGTATGATGTATAATTTTGTGCTCTTGTTTATGTACTAGGAGAAAGATGGAGAAATCCTGGAGAAGCCACACACACCAGACAATGCCAGGAAGATGCTCAACAAGTGTGTGTGTGTGTGTGTTTTGCGTTAACACTGTGTACTAGTGTCGTTTCATACTAGACTAAATGGTACCACACACAATGTGTACACTGGAGTGACTCTAGCCTGGTGGGCGGGGTCAATGGGCGGAGATATGAATACACACTCGTTCTATGAAGGGACAGAGGTCACTTTCTCTACGCACAGCGATGACATCATTGAGAGCTACATAGAGTCAGGGGAGCCATTGTGAGTCGAGTCTTGTATAACAGACTGAGTATTTGTTACACCAATGATTGTACATTAATGACCCTAGCTGATAATCATATTATTATTATTATGTACCCCTCACACCCACATACACAGGGAAAAGGCTGGAGGCTATGGGATACAAGGCCTGGGGGGTACACTAGTACAGGGGGTTCGTGGTGACTATCTCAACGTGGTTGGGCTCCCTCTACACAGACTATGTGTTGAACTGCTGACTGTACTCAGATCAATGAACAGATGATTTGTTTTAATTTCAGTTTTTATAGGATTAATGATGTAAAAATTGGTCAGTTTCGTTGGCTGCAAAGTTTTCCTGTATGTTCACTGTCACAATGGCACGTATAGATGCCTGTCTCCATGGTGATGCATTGACCGTGCCCACCGCACGACGGAGGATTATGTGCATGCCACAAATCTTTGTATAGTCCATCGGGTAACCATGGTTTTCCTGCATGCATGGACAAAAATACCATTATTTATTTACAACATGAGTTAGAATTAGCCACTATCTAAGCTGATATATAGCTAGCTAGTAGCTCACAGGCTGCCAATATATAATTTTCCTGCAAGAGAAATGAATTCATGCACAAATAGACTACAAACTTTTCCCACTCCAATGAAGTAGTTTTGCCTCGTCCAGATCGCGTCTGCTCATCTCTGTGTTCCAGCCCAGTCCTGGAGAGATCATGCGAGTAACTCACTGATAATGATACTATGGCAATAGAGTCACCATTAACATTCCAGTGTGGGTCCAAGTGTCCCCATTGTTCATAAGCCGCTAGCAACATGATTGGCTGTGTTCCAAAATCCCACAGTCGAGCTTTAGCTTGCTGTGTGTGTGAGTGGGGGGGAGGGGGTTGTTAGACAATGTGTGTGGATGGTGTACGTACGTGGCATTAAATGTTATTGTGGTAAAAATAATTTTGGAGCATTATTATTGTTATACCTGGTTCATCCAATACGCTACTTCGTCATGGATACGATTCTCTCGCCAAAGGTCAAGATTAACTCCGTATACGCCAGCATTGAAAGTAACATCATCAGATCTGAATTCCCTCTGGTATCTGTGAAACAATAATAATTTGATTGTAGCTTTCAAAATAGACCATAAATAACCAACCGTTCCCTAAACAATGTCTTGACATGTACAGACAACATATCTCCATATGTCGGTGAGATTCTACAGAACAATTTTAGAGTTTTAAAAACATAATACAATAAAGGAACAATTTCACTGTTTAGAGATACAGTTTAAGAAGTCTACTGACACAACTCAACATCATGCTAACCTTGGAGCAGCCACCAAGAGTGTGTTTGTTGTCTGTAGCGTGCTCCAAACCTCCGCCACGTCCCCTAACACAACCGTGTCCACATCCAGGTACACTGCACGACTCAGCTCCGGAAAAAGGAGATGAAAGTAGAACCTTGCAAAATTTCCGGTACTGGCTAGGTGTCCAACGTGGCTGATTTTTGAGTACACCTTAATAGGCTCTGTTATCAGGCTAGCATTGAATATGGTGATGTCAATCTGTGGGTGGTCGCTGTAGCCATAGCAACTCAGATAGGATTCAATCACGAATCGCTCTCCAATGAATACGATATGAAATACAATTTGCTCCGAGTGTTGGGTATGGTTTAAGGTGGAGTTGATGACACTGATCAGTCCGGGGAGTTGTTCCGAATCAGTTGACAGTATAATGTGTACGAGGTCAAGGGTACAGCTGTGGTCATGGGTGGGGATCCAGGGAGGTGTGCAGGTACAGCTGTAGTTACCAGGAGAGTTCTTCAGACAGAGCGAGTGAGGGGGACATTGCTCCAAATTCAAGCTACAATAGTCGATATCTGTGTAGAGGGAGAGAGTGAATGGTGTGTGAGCAATCTCTCACAATGTCTCAGAACAATGTACGTTTGTGTAGGAATATGAGAATGTATGTGAGAGAGTGTAGTAGATAGCAACAGTAGCTATGTGCACAGCAGTGAGTACTATCTTGCAAGTTCCATACACTCACTAATGAATGACCAACACACACTTATTACCATAAGTGTTCTAATTATAGAACCAGCCTCGGTTAGGACGCCCTCTTTTATAACTCCCATATACTACCATATAAAATCGTATAGTTTCAATTATTTTTTACTGGTTCTATAATTAGAACGATTACGGTATGTGTATATAGTCTCACCTAAGACATAGAGTCCGTGTTGGGGGTATTGAGGCCCTGCCCACCTGCCCCACACACTAGGTGGCCGCAGAGAGTCCTTGAGAATGCCGTTAGTGTTGAAGGCCAGACAGTGTCGAGTGGAGAGACACACATCCCTCAATTCCTCCAGACTTCGCCCCTCTACAACCAGGTAGTCACCTCCGGGGGAGTCCAGGCCTTGGAAGAACACAAATGGTCTCCCTCGAACCACCTCCTCCCAGTTAAACCCGTCAAACTGGTCTGACAAGATCCACTCCTCCTCTGTGGCTCCAACATCACCTTGCACATACCTGCAATCGAAGACACAGCTAATTGAGTTAATAAATTCACAGAAATGTTTATACCTTTCCACACAGTTTTGCCCCAGCTTCAGGTAGCCATGGTGACACGCACAAGTGTAGTTGGCAGGTCCTATACAAAGTGTTTAATGAGCACCCCAGTAGCTACAATCACACTCACCTGTGTAAACACAATCCGAGTGCTTTCCACAGAAGTGTAGGTCGGATGCACACAAGTCTATGTCTGCAACACAATAATTGACGTAAAAAGCATCAACAATGTACAGTCTACAGCTGTCCCATAATTATGTGCACATACGTAGTTGCAAGAATTCCCCTTATGCTTCACCCACCTATAAACACCCTTTCCACCCCCACCCCACATAGCCTCGAGACCAGGCCGTTCTTTCAGACAACGAACGGCCTGGTCTCGAGGCTACACACCCACACAATGCGTGCAAACACCTATTCACTCACCTGCCACATACATCCCATCCTCTTGTGGTGTAGCCACCCACTTATTCATGGGAGTCAGTCGGTTCTTAAACTCCCCAGAACTAGTGAATGCTATACACTGCTCTGTAGCCAGGCAACGCTCCTCCAAAAGCTGCAACCATTTGATTGTTCTCAAATGCCATTGCCAAGTGGATAATTACACTGAGTGAATACCTTCAGGTTGCCTCTGTAACTAGGGGCCTTGATCACAGTGTGTCCAGGTGACTCCTTACCTACACAAGCATGATAGCACATTGCATGATGTGATAATAGAGCACTGGGTGAAAATACTTTACCTGGGTAGAAGATGAATCTCTTCTTTGTAAGGACAGGTAATGGAATGTCACGATCTTTCGCATACTGATAATACCTGAACATTGGAGGAATATCTATAGGCACTGTCAGCTCTCTAACCTTTGTTTAAGACCATTGATTCTGTCATTGTACTCTCTGATTCTTTGCTCCAGCCTTCCCTTTGCCATCGTAGCAATAACTTCCCCTTCCCCATACAACTCCCTGCAAACACAACCCCACACATTAAAGAGTTGAAGTGGTAATAGCGCTAATTGTCACGTAATCTGTACACCTACAAGTTAGTATCAACAATCAACATTAACAATTACATAACTATTACGTACAAGTAAATGCACACACACGATAATTTCAACCAGAATCTACTCCTGTTTCTATACAAATCAATCTACAGAGATTGTCACTGCAAAAACAACACTCACTTCAATCTTTCACTGGTTTTATTCTGAGAGTGATAGTGCTTGTACCACGCTATGAATTCTCGAAGACCGTCCCTCAATTTGACACGAGGTGTGTACCCCAAGACTCTCTTTGTTTCCTCCATGTCCGCCCAGGTCATATGCATGTCACATGATAACAAAGGAGACGGATCCTGCAATACAGTGTAGCCACAAAGTGAACACTGATACAGAATCTGAGACAACATTTGCGAGATTGTGATTAGCCATGCAGGCATGAAAAGCTTGTGCAATGAATTAAGCAATGAATTGATCAGTTTCACTCACTGTGTCTGCTGTTGAATTGAGCTCCTCCTCCAGCAGCCTCACTAGTGTGGACAGACTCTCTGGCTCTCCGAGACCAGCATTGTACACCTCCCCACAACACTGGGGGGCGTGGTCTAGGGCTGCCAGAATCACACCCACTATGTCGTCAACAAATGTGAAATCTCTCTCTAGTGCTTGCGATGCTGTAAACATTGGTATAGGTCTTTTGTTGATAATGCTGTCAGTAAACTTGTACACAGCCATGTCTGGTCTTCCCCAGGGTCCGTACACAGTGAAAAATCGTAGCCCAATTGATTGGATGCCGTATTGAGAGCAGTAGGTTTTGGAAAACAGTTCGTTTGTCTGCTTTGAGGCAGCATAGATATTTGATGGAGGATTAGGAGGTGTGAGAGTGCTGAAGGGGAGGGGGGCTGATCGACCATAGACACTAGAGGAGGATGCATACACAAGAGACGTTTCCTGTGTGTGTGTGTGTGTGTGTGTGTGTGTGTGTGTGTGTGTGTGTGTGTGTGTGTGTGTGTGTGTGTGTGTGTGTGTGTGTGTGTGTGTGTGTGTGTGTGTGTGTGTGTGTGTGTGTGTGTGTGTGTGTGTGTGTGTGTGTGTGTGTGTGTGTGTGTGTGTGTGTGTGTGTGTGTGTGTGTGTGTGTGTGTGTGTGTGTGTTGGAGGGGTTGAAACGAAAAAATAAATTGCGAGGAACTGCCTTATCTGACCGTAGAATTGGGTAACCACCTCTCCTATTTCCTTATAATGCATTTACAAATTAAACTTATGAGACATGAATGGTTGCAGGAATAACTAATTTCAAGCTGGTAAGCTAGCTAGCTATTATTTATATTCATGCTTCTAACTATTATTATACTAATATGTAGTTTTATTTATTTGTACTTTATTACCTTCAACTCTTGTGATCTAGTCTTTACTTGCATGAATTGTGTTTTTTGGGTCTAATCTGCTGGTTTTAACTACTCTCAAGGGAGGCCAGGGGGGGGGGGTTTGGGTAATTATATGTACATGTAGATGTAGTAATTGATAGAATTTGACCTGTTACATGTATGTGTCTTTCTGTGCTTTTTTAAGAAAAATGCTGTCAGCGCTGTGCCTTTTCTTTATCCTTAGTATTACTTTACATTATTACACATTCTACTATATTTATAGATTACAGTACTGTACTCATAATTAGTTATCTATGTACACATGTATGTTACTGGGGGGTGGTCATGCTGATCTGATTTCTTTAATTGACTAAAGGTACACACAACACAGAAACAGACAGAAACAGAAAAGCACACAGATGCTCGGCCTGGAGAGCCGAGAATGATGGGTTAAAGAGTCTTTAATGGTGCACCAACTCTCCCCATTCATCTGTTGCATTCAGTCACATACACATGCAACTACAGTGCTATATAACACCCAATAGTTATTGTACATCTATTCACATTGGGGCCATGCTGAATAATTATTGTAAAGCTGTAAAATGTTGAGGTCCCATGCTGAATAATTATTGTAAAGCTGTAAAATGTTGAGGTCAAGCTGACATAAATTATAAGACTTATCTTCTAACTTGGACTTGATATTGGTTGCTGTGATACTTCAAGTTGGCTTTTAAAAGAAAACTTCTGAGGGGGGCTTAGGTATAAAGTACAACCCTGTATTGTCTGGGTCAGGTTTTGTGGTACATGTAGTTGATAGTGGGATTGGGGAATGTGGGTTCTTCTATGTGGTTAAACTGAAGCAAGCATACAACAAACATTAACCTCAAATTTTGGTTCTTAGAATTAGCAACAGGCATCAAATAGATAGTAGTGTGTGTGTGTGTGTGTGTGTGTGTGTGTGTGTGTGTGTGTGTGTGTGTGTGTGTGTGTGTGTGTGTGTGTGTGACTTTACCCACAAGGGTGGGGGATTGGGACCCCACCCTTGTGGGTAAAGGTCCCAATCCCCTACATGGGGAACGGTACGCGCATGCGCAATCTCAGTATCTGTTTTAGATTTTGCACAGCTATCTTTTTAAATGGATCGAGGTGTATTTACTGCAAGTCATGTGACTTAATTAAAAACACGTGGATACATTATGATAATACATTTAGTCCATGTGGAATAATTGTTCTAAGTGTAGCTATCCAGTAGTGTTCTAAAGCTTGGAGTTCTGTGAAGGACGTTGTTGCGTCAATACACTGTACTTTCAGGTTTCTGACAGAGTGATCGGTAAAGTTGAAGTGGTTGCTTATATACGTTCTTACTTTGTTGAAAATATTGCTACGATGATGATTGATTCTAGTTCGAAGCGTTTGAGTGGTGTAACCCACATACTGTTTCTTGCAATGTGAGCATGTAATTAGATATATGAGATATCTTGAATTGCAGGAAAATTGGTGTCTGATTGGATACGTTTTTTCTGATTCGATGATCTGAAAAATCTATTACATACTAGGTGTTGACATGTTGCACAGCTCGGTTTCATACACTTACTTATTCGAGTGTGTTGTGTGAGAGTGGGAACGCTTCTTGTAATTGTGTGTTGGTGGACTTGATCAAAGGTTATTTCAGTTCTGAACGTTTGTTCTTCGTTTAAACTGATTTTGGCCCTAACGAGTTCTTTACCGAGATTTTGGTGTTTCAGATTGATTATTCTGGGACTGGGTAATAGTAAGCCTTTGTAGTGCTGTAGTGTGACACTTTTTAGTAATTGGAAATTTGGAGGCGAGAGGCACTTGAAAATGGGTGGTCTTACTCTGGCAGGAGGTTTTTTCATTTTCCGAAGTAACTGAGGTCTTCTCTCATATGACACGGAATTGATGGTTTTGTCAATGAGGGTTTGGGGATAGTCTCGTTTTTTAAGGCGTATGCTAAGGAGCTGAGTCATGGTTTGAAACTCCTGGATGGTGGTGTTTGTGCGCACAAGTCTGGTACATTCTCCGGTAATGATGGATTTGAAGATGTGTTTCGGATGGTTTGATGTATAATGTAGGTACTGGTAGAGATTTTGTTGTTTTTGGAAGGTTTTTGTGTCTAGTTTTCGAGATTTGTGGAAGTGGGGACCTTTGTAAATTGTCATATCTAGAAACGAGACTTGTTGAGATGAGTAGGAGTATTTGTAACTTAATTTTTGGTGGGATATATTGAGTTCGGATAGGAAGCTGATTAGTGAGTTTTCATCATGCTGCCACACTATAAAAATGTCATCTATGTATCTTTTAATCAGGAGAGGTTTAGCTGGTTGTTTTTCTAAAAATCTTCTGATGATTACCGACATGAATATGTTAGCGATGGTGGGTGAGAACGGGGCTCCCATTGCTGTACCTTGTATTTGTTGGAATGTAACTGGTCCAAACTCGAAATAATTGTGATTAACGCATATTTGTAGAAGTTGGATGATTAGATTTGGGTCTAGCAGCAACGTGTACCTATGACTTAACATTTCGGTGTATATTATCTGCAGACATTCCTCTTGAGGAATGGAGGGATACAATGAGTCGACGTCAATTGCTACTAATAGCGCATTGTCGGGAATTTGTAAGTCTTCTAGAATTAGTGACAAACAAGCGGAATTTTGTAGGTAATCTTCGTACGTTTGAGCTAGGGGTTGAAGCACATGATCTAAGAGCTTACTAGCTGGCGTTAGTGGAGAATTACAGTTTGCAACTATGGGTCTGACTGGTGGCAGTTTTTTGAATTGTTTATGAATTTTCGGAATGCCGTAAAATTGTGGAATTTGGAAAATGTCTTTATTGGGGAGAACGAATCGTTTTAGCCGCTTATCGGTACTAGTGAGTGTGGTATGGTATTTTGACAGAACTTCTTGGAGTTGGTTGGTGATTTTGGTGGTGGGATACTCGGCGGTTCTTTTATATACCTTATCGTCTAGTAAGATTAGGAGGCATTGTTGGACGTAGTCTGTGGTGTCCATTATAACTACGCCTAAGTTCTTATCTGCTGGCTTAATGGTGACTCGATTTTTTTGTTTTTTGAATTTTTGTAGTGCTAAAGATTCTGCGAGTGTGACATTTGTTTTGGGCTTGAAGATTTCGTGTAACTGGTCATTGATATTATCTTTTGTGACGGAAATGTATTGTTCGACATTTCTGTATCCACTATTGTATGTATCATTAAAAGAAGAGTATGTGGTTGTTGGTAGGAATCGCATTGGTCTATGTACTTTTTCTGTCGTTGTGGGTATACCACTTTTTACTGGTTTCGGCGTGCGATAATATATAGAGTTAGTGTATATTCTTCTAAGTGACTTTGAGTATTCGTTAAACTCTCGTAACAGTTGTAATTTGGGTTCCGTACTACATAAGTTTTTGGTGAGTGCGAAGCTTAGGCCTTTATTTAGTAATTGTGATTCGGCAGTGGTGAGGGTGAGTGAGCTCAGATTGTGGACGCACCTGGTGGGTTGTGTTTCGGTTGGGGGCCTTCCCATAAAAAAGGAGTTTGTGATGTTTTGGGAATTTTTTGGGCTATTGGGTGTTGAGACATTTCTCTACACCGTTTTCTGCGAGTATTGCGTTTCGCACCGAGAGAAAGCCTTGGCGGCCGATGTTTTTTATTTAGTCTGATTTGCAACTCAGGTGTGGGGACGTGTCCGTGGATCTTGTTTTCTTTTAGGAATTTTCTGTATTGTATTTGGATATCTGTGTCACGTATTTCAAATTTAAGTAAATCTCGTTCTGTGTCATTCACAAGAGATTCTAGTGCCGTCTTTGTTTGGGCCAAACTCTGGTTGTTGCTGGTTATTACTGCTTCTAGATATTTTGTGAAGATGTGGGAGTATTCTGATAGAAATTGTTGATGGAAAGTGTCGTTTTCGCAGGTTAAGTTAGGTTTCGGTATGAATTCTTCCGGGATCGCTCCTAATTTCAGTTGGTTTTGCCTTTGAATGTTTTCCTCTAGGATAGAGACAGCTGAGCGAAGTTTCTGATACTGAGCCGATTTGGCTTTTAGGAATTCTTTAGCTTGTTTATTCATGGCTGTGAAAACATTTAAGTGTTGAAATTCAGTATGTATATAGCCGATATTCAAGTAGCCATTCAGTCTCTTCAAATTAATTGGTTTTCAGTTAAATAAATTTCAGTTAAATAACCTAGGGTTGTGAGAAGTGGACCACATAAACTAAGGGCAGTGACTTCATATCGAAACCAGATTCCTCGACTGAGCCCGAAACGAGAGGCCCAGCCACATAAGGCGCAATGCCAGAGGGCATAGACCCAACGCCACAGACTCAGCCCCGTACTCGAGGAGCACGTGTGTGTTGGAGGGGTTGAAACGAAAAAATAAATTGCGAGGAACTGCCTTATCTGACCGTAGAATTGGGTAACCACCTCTCCTATTTCCTTATAATGCATTTACAAATTAAACTTATGAGACATGAATGGTTGCAGGAATAACTAATTTCAAGCTGGTAAGCTAGCTAGCTATTATTTATATTCATGCTTCTAACTATTATTATACTAATATGTAGTTTTATTTATTTGTACTTTATTACCTTCAACTCTTGTGATCTAGTCTTTACTTGCATGAATTGTGTTTTTTGGGTCTAATCTGCTGGTTTTAACTACTCTCAAGGGAGGCCAGGGGGGGGGGGTTTGGGTAATTATATGTACATGTAGATGTAGTAATTGATAGAATTTGACCTGTTACATGTATGTGTCTTTCTGTGCTTTTTTAAGAAAAATGCTGTCAGCGCTGTGCCTTTTCTTTATCCTTAGTATTACTTTACATTATTACACATTCTACTATATTTATAGATTACAGTACTGTACTCATAATTAGTTATCTATGTACACATGTATGTTACTGGGGGGTGGTCATGCTGATCTGATTTCTTTAATTGACTAAAGGTACACACAACACAGAAACAGACAGAAACAGAAAAGCACACAGATGCTCGGCCTGGAGAGCCGAGAATGATGGGTTAAAGAGTCTTTAATGGTGCACCAACTCTCCCCATTCATCTGTTGCATTCAGTCACATACACATGCAACTACAGTGCTATATAACACCCAATAGTTATTGTACATCTATTCACATTGGGGCCATGCTGAATAATTATTGTAAAGCTGTAAAATGTTGAGGTCAAGCTGACATAAATTATAAGACTTATCTTCTAACTTGGACTTGATATTGGTTGCTGTGATACTTCAAGTTGGCTTTTAAAAGAAAACTTCTGAGGGGGGCTTAGGTATAAAGTACAACCCTGTATTGTCTGGGTCAGGTTTTGTGGTACATGTAGTTGATAGTGGGATTGGGGAATGTGGGTTCTTCTATGTGGTTAAACTGAAGCAAGCATACAACAAACATTAACCTCAAATTTTGGTTCTTAGAATTAGCAACAGGCATCAAATAGTGTGTGTGTGTGTGTGTGTGTGTGTGTGTGTGTGTGTGTGTGTGTGTGTGTGTGTGTGTGTGTGTGTGTGTGTGTGTGTGTGTGTGTGTGTGTGTGTGTGTGTGTGTGTGTGTGTGTGTGTGTGTGTGTGTGTGTGTGTGTGTGTGTGTGTGTGTGTGTGTGTGTGTGTGTGTGTGTGTGTGTGTGTGTGTGTGTGTGTGTGTGTGTGTGTGTGTGTGTGTGTGTGTGTGTGTGTGTGTGTGTGTGTGTGTGTGTGTGTGTGTGTGTGTGTGTGTGTGTGTGTGTGTGTGTGTGTGTGTGTGTGTGTGTGTGTGTGTGTGTGTGTGTGTGTGTGTGTGTGTGTGTGTGTGTGTGTGTGTGTGTGTGTGTGTGTGTGTGTGTGTGTGTGTGTGTGTGTGTGTGTGTGTGTGTGTGTGTGTGTGTGTGTGTGTGTGTGTGTGTGTGTGTGTGTGTGTGTGTGTGTGTGTGTGTGTGTGTGTGTGTGTGTGTGTGTGTGTGTGTGTGTGTGTGTGTGTGTGTGTGTGTGTGTGTGTGTGTGTGTGTGTGTGTGTGTGTGTGTGTGTGTGTGTGTGTGTGTGTGTGTGTGTGTGTGTGTGTGTGTGTGTGTGTGTGATTAGTGTACAGTCATGCAGTTATCAGTATAGAATTACTGCATGTTTATGCCAACTATAATTATTATTGCTTCATTCCAGGGAATCTCAGTTTGTACTAATTCAGTTTGTACCAATAAGACTGTTGGTATATCAAAATACACACACTCACTAGTGACTTACATTGAATTGCTTCAGGGTGTCCAGTTAAACTTGAAAGCACTGGATATTGTTGCGCACGTAACTGACCGGGTCCTTGAGTGAGTGTCTGACCCCTGCTTGAGCTGCAAGGTGGATGACGTCTGTGAACTGGTATCTCTCAAACAGATGCAGTAAAAGTTGAGTATCGCAGACATCGCCCCGGTGAATAGTGACCCCTATCTTGATTAGCTCGTTTGCACGGTCATGCTTGAGTTGAGGGTCGTAATAGTCTGTGAATAGGTCTAGACCGACTACAGTGGCCTTCCAGTTGTCAACCAGGGCTCGGCTGACGTGGTAGCCAATAAATCCGGCAGCGCCCGTTACAAGGACAACCCGCTGAGAGTGGGGGTGTGTGATGAGTGTGTGCGTGGGGATAGGGGTGCAGTAAACCTTGGGACGAATGAAATCTGCAGTGGATATTCTTGTTACGTATGCATGTGTATGGGAGAAGCTCAGTGGCAAATTATAACAATAACCAACACTGCATTGCAATGTGTGTGCATGCAGGCACACTTGTGGTTTCCCAGTCAAACTTACCAGTCTGTGTAGAATGCAAGCCCAGGAGAGTGCACACTAGGACACAGGAAGGCACACATAGCAGGATAAGCAGCTTGGAGGTCGGGAGAGGCCAGTCAGCAGGAGCGCAGCCAGGGGGGCTCATGGTACTCAAGCACCCTTTCTATCTCAGACTCAGATAGGCTGAGATTGTATATATATACCTACTGAGCACCAGATCTTGCTGCAGTTAGCAGTAGGCAAGCAAAACGATTTAGTCTTTAAACTGTGAGCTATTCTGCATACCTACCGGTGACAGGTAGATTTGTTTGTGTTTTCAATTCCTGTGAAATTAATCATGCACTCGTCCATTCTTTTCTATGTATTCGCAAGTGTTTTAATGAGCATTTTCTGCGAGTGGGGACTCGCGCAAATAATTATGTCACTCTTCGTTTAATCATAGATTGAAAAGGAAGGGGATTGGAAACGAAAATGTTTGCGTGAAACACTCCGCGTTATAGGGCGTGGCTAAAACTACAAAGGGATTATTTTATAGTCAGCATGCTCATTACCTGTCTTGGCTGCCATACAATGTGCTGTACATAAAGAAATAGAAATGGTGAAATTGATCACTTTTAATGTTGAATATTCTAAAAAGTAAAGAGAATATAGCTCTAAAAGGTCGACTAAGCAACGCAACCACTAAATACATGCTATAAAAGAAGGAATAGCCCTTACTATGAAGTCGTGAGAGGTCAAGGCCCGTGGTGTGTCTAAAAGTATACTAAAGCAGTTTGAAGGACTATACTGCAAACGTTTATGAACAGTAAAGCTTATCCATGGCATGAAACCATTCTATATAGCACTTAGATACATAATAACCAAGTCAAGCAATGTATTTTGCTGTTTAGGCTTCGCAGCAGGGAAAGAGAAAAGTTGACATGGAGTAATTCAAGCTATACTCAACAAAAACTAAAAACAGAGTAAAGACAGCGGACTTAGACAAGTTAGAGCTTGTCAGTGGTGTAAACTTACTTCTCTAGAGTAACCTCCCAGCCTTTGAGTGATCGCTAGTGGATAGGAGAGCTAGAAACAGTTGAAATACAACCAGAGTACGGTCAAAACAAAAATAATCGCGATCGCGAAATCATAACGCGGAGTGTTTCAACCATTTACACAGGGAGGCCTGGTCGTTTCCAATCCCCTTCCTTTTCAATCTATGGTTTAATAACCACCCTACCATAGTCTAGTCTGTACGCTGGTGTTTTATGTGGGTACCGTACCGACCGGCTATGGCAAGTCCCAGAGCAAGTCCATCTGCTTTCCAGACACTCCCTTTCTTGATTGATGTGAAGCTTGACAGGACCATGTACCAGTGCACCTCTCTCTGAAAGAAGTGTTGTGATGGTGATTTCTCCTCTTGTTTCTCTGAGTGAAGCCATCTTCAAAGTGTTGGTGTGTCTGTTCGACGTTCAGTGCCATTCTCTCTGGAAGGAAGTATTGTTGTGACATTTGCCAAAAATTGGTCACAGAGTAAGTACGTGGTATCTGATCCGAGAACTATGTGGCCTGAATGTGTTTACAATCCGAGGGACTTGTGTGTATCCGATCCGAGGGACTTGTTGCTTGAGTGTGTATTAATGGATAGTGCTTTCAATGGTAAATCTATTGTGTAAATCAATAAGTAGTCCTCACATTATGTTACGTCACAGCCACTGTACTTATCCACATTTATTTTTTACCCACAGGCTTAACTCAATTTTGCAACCAACGAACTGAGGGACATTACAGCGGGTTTCCTCACTGAAGTTTGCCACAACGTTGGAACTGAACCACCACTCCAACCTCTCTCAGGAGAACAACTCAGACTTAGAACGGCAAACAGAGAGGAAGGAGCCCGCCTAGATATTGCAGCAGATAATTTCTGGGGAAGAGATCGGAACCGCGCATTTTTTGACATAAGGGTGTTCAGCCCTTTCGCGCAGAGTCATCGACATACCTCCCTCAGTCAATGCTACAAGAAGAACGAACTAGAGAAGAAAAGAGCATACGATGAACATATAAGAGAAGTGGAGTATAAGAGAAGTGGAGCATGGATCCTTCTCCCCCCTTGTCTTCTCAACATCAGGAGGAATGGGCCCAATTGCAAATGTAGTCTACAAAAGAATAGCCTCAATGACAGCTCAGAAACAAAACAAGACATACAGTAAGATAATCCATTGGATCAGATGCAAACTGAGTTATTCTCTACTACACTCAGCTACAATGTGCCTAAGAGGTGCAAGATCAAGCATTCACCATCCAATAACATCCATCGACACAATGGACCTGGCATGCCAAGAGGGCCGAGTGCCACTGAACTGAAGCTGAACTAGCAGCAACTCTCAATAACAATAATTATTTACATGTATATATATATACATGCATTGATAGCTTACATGCATTGATAGCTAGTTGCTTATATAAAACTTCAAAAAAAAAAAAAAAAAACGAATTAGCCTCGCACCAGCCCCGAGTTATCGACCTAGCATTCAAATAGAAAACATCCGGGGCTGGCTGTGCGAGCCGAATCCAACCAACGTAGCCTCGATTCCACCTTTCTCTTTGCGGCCTGGAATCGAGGCTAAAACCAACGCTGCGCTCATCTTCGTTGGTTGGACTCCGCCCAACTACATGCAAGACTTGAACTTTTGGCATAGATCGTTTTTAACAAGGCCGATCATTACCCACTCCTTGAGTCTCCGATTTAGCTTCGATTCCAGGCAGCACT